>NW_027150553.1:2500-562500 GCF_001643675.1 Monocercomonoides exilis | reverse complement strand
AAAAGACAGAACCACCGGGATGGATGAGACACGACAACACACTTGCTGATAAGATTGGACGAACAATGGCAATGCTGTGGATCATTCACATCAGAAAAGAGCCACCTGAATGGATGAGACACGACAACACACTAGCCAATAAGAATGGCTGGACAATGGCCATGTTGTGGATTCAATTTGTTCGAACAGAGCCGCCAGAATGGATGAGGCATAACATCACACTTCGCAACAATAACGGAGCAACAATGGCCATGATATGGATAAAACATGCAAAAACAGAACCGCCAGAATGGATGAGGAATGACATTACACTAGCCGATGAAAATGGAAGAACAATGGCCATGTTGTGGATTCTTTTTGTTAAAACAGAACCGCCAGAGTGGATGAGACATGACATCACACTTCGTAACAATGATGGAGCAACAATGGCTATGATATGGATTCAAGAAGTCAAAACAGAGCCTCTAGAATGGCTGAGACATGACATTACACTTAGTAACAATTATGGTTTAACAATGGCCATGATATGGATTGCAAATGTCAAAACAGATCCACCAAAATGGATGAGATATGACAATACACTTGCTGACGAAAATGGAAGAACAGAAGCAATGAAGTGGATTGTTGAGAAAAAGACAGAACCTCTCGAATGGATGAGGCATAGCATAACGCTTGTAGATGATAACGGAATGACGATGGCAATGTACTGGATAAAACATGCAAAAACAGAACCGCCAGAATGGATGAGGCATCGCAATTCATTGAAAGATAAGATCGGACAGGCAATGGCAGATCATTGGAAGTTATTTGTTAAAACTGAATTACCGAAATGGATGGCATTTGATGAAACACTGAAAGATAGCAAAGGACAAACAGCGGGAATGAGGTGGATCATTGAGAACAAGACAGAACCACCAGAGTGGATGAGACATGACAAGATGCTTGCCGATAAGTTTGGGAAAACGATGGCAATGCACTGGATTCAATCTGTAAAATCAGAGCCACCAGAGTGGATGAGACATGACAAGGTGCTTGCAGACATGGACGGATGGACAATGGCCATGACGTGGATCATTCACATCAGAAAAGAACCCCCTCAATGGATGAGACACGATATTTCACTTTCTGATAAGAGTGGAAGGACAATGGCGATGAATTGGATTTTCTGGGTTAAAACAGACCCACCAGAATGGATGAGGCACAGAAGCACACTTTCTGATAAGGATGGAGAAACGATGGCCATGGGATGGATTAAATATGTGAAGGCAGAGCCACCAGAGTGGATGAGAAATAGAATTGCGCTTGCTGACAGGGATGGAAGGACAATGGCGATGTGGTGGATAAGGGAAGTCAAGACAGAGCCACCGGAGTGGATGAGACATTACAATTCACTTGAAGACAAGAGTGGAATGACAATGAAAGATTACTGGAAATATTTCATTGAGACTGAGCCACCTCTTTGGCTGAAGTTTTAACTTTGTTATTTGAGATAAACATTTTATGAAGCAGAAGATTCATTGTATTTTCATTTATGCCAACCGGTACACAAATATCTGGGCAGCAGCTTTGCATCATTTCAACGATTTTAATGATATTTGCTTAACTTTATCCTTTTTGCTTGATCTTTCTATCTTTCTTTTTTGTATTTTTGATATTCTTCAAAGAATATTCATTTCAATCCATTTTCTTTTTATTCTTCACTTGTTTGTATTACTCCCCAAATTGTTGACTTTTGTCAATTTTTATAACTTTTAGAAATCGAGCAATAATTATTTGAGAAAACGATTCTTTCCGACTTTTATTTTTCTATTTGAGAGCATCTCCATTCACTTTGTTGCTTTGAATGACATGCGCTTTTATTCATCCTGTTCAACAGTTTTGTCAATCTACGACAAATTTTTATTTCATAAAGAGAATAATTTCTCTTTGTGTTTGAGAATTTTGACAACTTCTTTTTCTTCATTTCAAAAGCATTTCCATTCACCTGATATTCTGTATTTTTTTTTCAATTTTTATAAAAAAACTATGTAATTCTTTTTGAAAAGTCGTAATTGATTGAAATTTTGTACCATCGCAGTTAATTAAATAACATTCCGTTGCCATTATTCTCATGAAAAATTTCAACGTTCACGACGAAGTTTGTTTTTTCATCACAAACTTCATTCAAAGAAAAAATCAATTTGAAACTTAAAATTATATTTCTGTTTTTTGATCAAAATAAAAATTGAGAATTAATGATGAACATGTGATGGCATTTTTCGGTTTATCTTGTAATTACTGGTTCATGAAATTTTCATGGAATATCTCGATTCTTTACTGAGAATTTAAAAGTATTCTGATAGTTGCTAAAGCTTAAATTTAGATAGAATATGAAAATGCTCAAAATGAAAATCAACAATTTGCGAAATCAAATATGGCTCACACAAGTTCAAATGAATAAAATAATAATCAAAACCAATGGTTTGCAACTTGTTTTTTCTTTTATATTTATATTTATTGTGGATTTTTTATATTCACATTTTCAGCACTCTTTTCCAAACACAAAAGTCCGCACATTGATAAACGGGCTTCACTGCAGCGCGCACACCTCTGCTTTTGTCACGGCCATCTTCAAGCTTACTGTCGACGGCACACAATCACTCTGTCTAACAATTTCTTCTCCTTCATCCAGAACAATTTCATTGAAAAATTCACTCTGCTCGATGCAGATTCTTCTTCTCCAGAAACTCCAGCAACACTATTTTCTCTACCTCCTGCTACACATACGCCCAATCTCTTCGCTCTGGCTGTTCAGTTGCGCGCTCTACCACAAGAATCTAATGCCCTCCTTCTCGTCTGCAGAAAATGCAATGCTCTCGCATTGCTGCCTTCTCCCTCCACAACGTACACAAACAGATACAGCTCAAAATCCAGACAGAAATGGCTCCACTCAATTTGATCAGTTAGAAAAGAAGCAACGTGAAGATATAATTTCCTCTTCTCCTCCTTCGAATGTTCCACCTGCAGGAACTTCGCAATTGGTGCTGTCTCTTCTTCTTCCTCAACACCACATTCACAACCATCTGCAAAAGAGCCACAAGAAGAAGAAGTAAAGTCATAATGCTCATTCTCTGCTTCCATATTCAACAACTTCTTTGAACTGATCTGAACATCCACTGAAAAAGAGTTGTCAATCTGAAATGCTCTTCGAGGCATAGCCCCGGCACAGTTCATTATCTGCACTGCATTCGACTGCATCAGCGTTCTCGATCTTCCTCTTTGTCCTACTGCTGCTCCTGCCATCCCATCCATCGACATTGCCATTCTCGCTCTCAGCCTCACTTATCTGCCCCATCTGCCATTTCAATAACATTGCACCCCCATTTGCAGACTCAGCATCAGCTTCAGCTCATCGTTGTTCTTGACTTGGCATATGCTCATTGTGCACGTGTCACTCAGCGGAACGACGTTGAAGACAATCTTCTGCATAACAAACAGAATCCCTTCTATTTTTTTTTTTGAACAAGCTCCTTCAGCTTAACCGTTTTAATCTCCTTCGTGATGCAAACTCATTTTACCTTCACTTCCATCGTTCTGATTCAAACTTTCATCTTGTGACAAATCCCCTCCTTCGATGAATGCTTGCTCTAATACTGCTTTCCCCTTCCTCTTCCTTCTCCTCTCCTTTTTCTTCTTCCTCAATCAACCCCTTAACATCCAATTCCGATTGATGTCCTGTCTCAGACAGCTTCTTCTCTTCTTTCTTGTCTCTCGCTTGCGACTTCAGCTTCTCTTTCACTTTCTCCTCCAGCACAACACACCTCCTCACACTCCTCTCCAGTAGCTCTTTTCCTTCTCTTCACCTTCTTCTTCTTTTCACTCTTCTTCTTCTTCTTCCTCCTCCTCCTCTTCTTTCTCTTCTTCTTCTTCTTCTTTCTTCTTCTTCTTCTTCTCTCTCCAGCTCCTGTTTCGAAAACCATCCATTTTCATTCAAAAAATTTTCTGAATGAAATTTTTATTTCTTCAATCCCAAAAACAGCATTAATTTCTTTAACATAAACATCTGAGCAAAACACATGGAAAGAAGAAGAAGGAGGAGGAGGAGGAGATGAAGGAGATGAAGGAGAAGAAGAAGAAGAAGAAGAAGGTGAAGAAGGTGAAGAAGGTGACGATGATGATATAGACGTTCCTCTTTTGTGGTCAATTTTGTGAATAAAAGGGTCTCTCTGCTCTTTCTTCATTCTCATCCATTATGCTCCCTTTGGAGTTTGATTTGTCTGTCCTTTTTCTGTTTTCTTTTTGTTTCCCTCCTCTCTATCTCCTTCTTTTCCTTCTCTTCCTCTTCCTCTCCATACGGACCAGATCCAATCTACGAAGCACACACCACAAAGTGTCCTATTGAAAACTCAATCAGTTGCATCATCAGTGAATGTCGCACTTGATTCGCTCTGAAGACGCAGGTTGAACCAAAATCCATTCGAACATCTCGTTCTGCTAACTGCCTAGCATGTTATGGATAATTTGAGCCATCTGCAATATCGTTTGCTTCGTTGTTTCCTTCGTCTTTTTCATCTTCGCTCACTTCGAAGAAGGAGTCTGAATAAGAAGACCGATTGTGAGAATTGCTGTGTGGAGAAGAAGAGGAGGAAGAAGAAGAAGAGGAGGAAGAATTCTGCTGATTTCTTGTATTCCTTTCTTTATTTTCGTAACTCCCTCTGTGTCCGTTTCTTCTTCTCCGCTTTCTTTTCGATTTCTTGTTCCCAAACATCGAATCAAGCCTGTCCTTAATTGCGTCTTTGATCACCTGCTTTCTAAAATAGTTCGATTCTCCCCAGTCAAATTCTTCCTACCGCAGCTTGCTCAGATCATCAGATGTTTCTTTCTGTCTCTTCTGTTTTGCGCTTTCTTCGTATCTTCGCTTTTTGTGTTCTGAATCACCCATTACTCCTTCTTCCTCTTAATATTTATCTCATCTTCCTCTATCTTCCTCCTCTTCCTCTCCATTTCCATCTCCCTCTTTTCTTCTCTTTCTCTTTCTCGCTCTTCTCATCTGTTTCCCCGCCATTTCTCTTCACTGCTGCTTGTTCTGAAAGTTGCCGTGCTTTCCCACTGCTACGTTGTTTTCAAACACACCAACAACCACGCAGCTCACGAAACATTCTGTGGAAAAACGAGAAGTCGAATCGAAGCTCATCTCCGGTTCCTTCTTCATCACGCTCATCGCTTCTGACCGAGAGTCGGTGGTGGATTTGGAAGAAGAAGACGAAGATTAAGAAGAAGAAGAAGAAGAAGAAGAAGAAGGTGAAGAAGAAGATGAAGAAGAAGGTGATGATGATGAACAAGAAGAGTAAGAGGAAGAAGAAGATTCAGATGCGTTTCTGTGAAAGTGACTTGTCTCTCTTTTCGGTTGGGCTGATTTTCTTTTCTTCTCTGTGTAACTATTTTCATTCTTTAACCATCTTCTGTTGTTTCATTCAACTGTGTTGATGTGAAGGTCAGAAACGTTTTCCAATAAAAGAATCTTCAAAAGCGATGTCTTTTCGAGCAATGCTCAAAAGGAGTGGATTTTGTTCATATTCACTCAATTTTCGCTCATTCCGCATCCCGAAGAAGGCAGAAGATGAAGACGAAGCTGAAGAAGACAGTCAAATACGGCTGGTGGCAATAAAATATGAAGAAGAAGATGAGCAGATGTTGTGAATAAAATTTTTCTCTCTCTTTCTCTCTCTGCTGGAGTGGCTTGTGGTAAATTTGAACCAAAGAAGAAGAAGTTAGCAGCATTTCCAGCAGAATATTCAGCAAAACAAGAACCGCCAAAATTAACAGCTCTTTCAGTAAAAACATTTTGTGTGCTGAATGAAACAGTCATTGGCTATTGAAATGTTCCTGATGCAACTGGCACGCTATCAGATGGAATGACGTCGATGCAGATAAATCTTTTGCTGAAGAATTTTCACAACGTTTTCTTGTCAATTCAGCTGAACATGCACTTTTTATTCGCTTTTTTCATCCCTTCGACTTCTCATCCGAGTTGATCTGAGTTCACAAACAAAAAAATGAAAGGGCCTCTCAAAAAAATAGTCATTCGCCATCCGAATTGAAGTTCTAAGAATTGGTGTATCGCTATTGCTGTTGTAGAAATTTTATTTTTTCTTCTTCTTCTTCAAAGCCATCCATTCCTTCTCTCTTTCAACATCCTGAACAAAAAAATTAATAATCACCTCAAAAAAAATAATAATAACAGCAAACCTTCAGAACCTATTTTTAAGCCAATGTCTATATTTTATTCTGTTGGCACCTGTTTCCCTTCAATAAAAATTCATTATTCCTTCCATTTTCAAGTGTTTCATCAGCTGATTCCCCAACCATCCTTTCCAGAATTCATTTTCCCATCAAATGCATCAATTTCCCTCCCTTCTGAAAAATGTGAAATTCATATATTTTGCTCAAATTCCACTCTCATCATTGAAAAATATCCTTGTTTCTCGTCTGAAAATATCATCTCCAATTCCCTTCCCAATCCCTTCATCCTGGGCACTTTCCATATGAATTTACTGTATCAACTCGATAGCCACCCTGCACAATGAGATATCCCGCTTTCATTCATTTTCATTCATTTCCGCCTCCTGCCCTGAAAGAAACACAAAATACATCAACAGACAAATATTCAAATATTGAAAAACAAATAAATAGCAAACTGTTCTTCTTCTCTTTTTTGTCAACACACTCATTTCCATCACAAAAGGCATTAACAAACTCTCTTTAAGACACCAAAGCATTCATAATAACTCGTGTTATCTCAAGTGATTGCATTTGTCTTTGAATCAAAACATTTTCGAAATGGAAATGAATAAACCACTTTCAGAATGCAATAAAAAGCAAAAACCAGTTTCTCAATTGCTTATGGAAATTACGGAAACGACAAATGAGTGTTTGGCAACCATAAAAGTCTTGCGAAGCTTGGCAATCATCAAATTCGGTAAAAATCACAAAAAATCGGGAAAAAGGCAGAATATTTATTAAAGTTTGAAGCATTCATAAAGATATTCTAAAAATAATTATGGACAAACACAAACAATAAAAAAAGAGCAATAAACCCAAAGAAAAACTACATTTGCTGAATTTGGAATAATTATTGCGAGAAGAAAAACAATTCAATTGCAATATTGGGCCAAACATCCATTCTTTCTCTCTGATATGATAATTCTCATTTCAACTTAAAATATCAGAAAATTTGCATTGCTGAATGATCAAGTTTTCATTCCATAATTTATTTTTTGTTTTATTATTTTTGGATCAAACTTAAAAAGCCAAGTAACATGGGCAATAACGCGAAGGCAATAAAATCACAGGATAATGAACGTCAATACACAAGTGCGATGCTATGGATAATGGAGAATCAAACAGAACCACCTGAATGTATGAGACACGATGTTTCACTTCGCAACAATAACGGAGCAACAATTGCCATGCTATGGATTCAATTTGTTAAAACAGAGCCACCAGTATGGATGAGGCATGAAAACACGCTTCAGAATAGGAATGGGCGTACGATGGCAATGCACTGGATTAAATACGTAAAAACAGAACCTCCGGAGTGGATGAGACATAGCATAACTTTTGCAGACAAGGAAGGAAGGACAATGGCCATGCACTGGATCATAGAGAATAAATCAGAACCCCCAGAATGGATGAGGCATGACAAGGTGCTTGCAGACATGGACGGATGGACAATGGCCATGACGTGGATCATTCACATCAGAAAAGAGCCACCTGAATGGATGAGACATGAAGCGGAACTTTCTGATAAAAGTGGAAGGACAATGGCGATGAATTGGATTCAAGAAGTCAAAACAGAGCCACCAGAATGGATGAGACATGATATTACTCTTCGCGATAGCGGTGGAGAGACAATGGCGATGCTGTGGATTCAGTTTACTGAAGCTGAACCACCAGAATGGATGAGACATAAAAATGAATTTAAGGATAAGGATGGAGAAACAATGGCTATGCTATGGATAAAGAATATCAGAGCAGAGCCACCAGAATGGATGAGGCACGATGCTACACTTTCCGACAAGAACGGGAAAACGATGGCTATGTGGTGGATTCAGTTTGTTAAAACAGAACCCCCAGAATGGATGAGACACGATATTACACTAACTCAGAAGGATGGTTGGACAGTGGCTATGATATGGATTATTCACGTCGGAAAAGAGCCACCTGAATGGATGAGACATGGAGCGGAACTTCCTGATAAGAGTGGAAGGACAATGGCAATGCATTGGATTTGTCATGTGAAGACAGGACTACCAGAATGGATGAGACATGATATTACACTTTCTCAAAAGGATGGCTGGACAATGGCCAAGGCTTGGATTCAGCTTTTTCAAATAGAACCACCAGAGTGGATGAGACACGATATTACACTTGCCGATAAGAATGGATGGACAATGGCTATGATATGGATTAAAGGTGTTAAAACAGATCCACCAGAATGGATGAGACACGATAATGAACTTGGTAACAATTATGGAGATACGATGGCAATGGTATGGATTAATCATGTAAAGACAGAACCACCACATTGGATGAGACATAACAATGAAGTTGCAGACAAGGAAGGACGAACAATGGCAATGCACTGGATTGCAACCGTCAAAACAAATCCTCCACTGTGGATGATAATGGATAACACACAAGGAAAGAAGGATGGGAGGACATTATCGATGAAGTGGATCGCGGAGAAAAAAACAGAGCCACCTGAATGGATGAGGCATTGCAATTCACTTGAAGACGAGAACGGAAGGACAATGGCAGATTATTGGAAAATATATGTTAAAACTAAATTACCGGAATGGATGACAGTTAATGAAACACTGAAAGACAAAAATGGACAAACGCCGGGAATGAGGTGGATCATTGAGAAAAAGACAGAACCACCAGGATGGATGAGACACGACAACACACTTGCTGATAAGGAAGGGAAAACAATGGCAATGCTGTGGATAGAGAATGTGAAGACTGAACCTCCAGAATGGATGAGACATAATAAGATGCTAAGCGATAAGGACGGGTGGACTATGTGGATGATATGGATTAATAATGTCAAGACAGAACCACCAGAATGGATGAGGCATGACACATCGATTGCAGACATGGACGGATGGACAATGGCAGATCATTGGAAATTTTATACAAGAGCTGCATTTCCAGAATGGATGGCATTTGATGATACATTGAAAGACAAAAATGGACAAACGCCGGGAATGAGGTGGATCATTGAGAACAAGACAGAACCACCAGGATGGATGAGACACGACAACACACTTGCTGATAAGATTGGACGAACAATGGCAATGCATTGGTTAAAGGAAGTTAAGACAGAACCTCCTTTATGGATGATAATGGATAACACACAAAGCAAGAAGGATGGGAGGACATTTGCGATGATGTGGATTTTGGAGAAAAAAACAGAACCTCCTGAGTGGATGAGACATGACAATACGATTGCAGATAAATTCGGACGGACAATGTCTATGATATGGATCGTATATGTGAAAACAGAACCCCCAGAATGGATGAGACATGACAAGTTGCTTGCAGACATGGATGGATGGACAATGGCCATGAAGTGGATCGTTCATGTCAGAAAAGAGCCACCTGAATGGATGAGACATGATGCAGCACTTTCTGATAAGAGTGGAAGGACAATGGCAATGAATTGGATTTTCTGGATTAAAACAGACCCGCCAGAATGGATGAGGCACAGAAACGCTCTTGAAGATAAAGACGGGGAAACGATGGCCATGGGATGGATTAAATATGTGAAGGCAGAGCCACCAGAGTGGATGAGACATAGAATTGCGCTTGCTGACAGGGATGGAAGGACAATGGCGATGACGTGGATCATTCACGTTGGAAAAGAGCCCCCTGAATGGATGAGGCACGATGCAGAGCTTTCTGATAAAAGTGGAAGGACAATGGCTATGCATTGGATAAGACATGCAAAGATAGAACCGCCAGATTGGATGAGGCATAGCATCACGCTTGGTGATAAAGAAGGATTCACCATGGCGATGCATTGGATAAAGAATATCAAAGCAGATCCTCCAGAATGGCTGAGACATTGTAATTCATTGAAAGATAAGAGTGGAATGACAATGTCAGATCTCTGGAAATATTTCATTGAGACTGAACCACCAATTTGGATGAAAGGTTGAATTTATCAATTCATGTGTTAGTTTTAGGATATTGAAAACATTTTCGATGTTTGTTCGAATAAACATTTGATCAAATCATCGAACTTAAGTTCCGTTGCAATTACACAGAATCCATGTTGCATTTCATGTTCCTCTCTCTTCTCTTATTTGTATCTTCATATGCATCGATATGAGTTGGACTCACTTCAATGTATTTCCATTTGAATCTCTTTCCTCTTGTCCACATTTGTATTATCATCTCATTCAACAATTATTGATTCACACTTCAATCTTTTAATAATTATTTTTATTATAATAATTACTATTATTTTATTCATTGTTGTAGTATTTGCTGCTGCTGTTTGTTTATCAAAATTAATACACCAAAAATTATTCAATTTCGAAACTTATATTTCAACTTCGAATAAAATTTTTATTTCACGGTATTTTTCAGCTTTTCATGATGATGAATATAATAAAAATACAAGCTTTCGTCAATCAATGAAGCACTGTCACTTTTATAATAATTATTATTTGATTGAAAAAAAAAACTTTTCAATTATTTGAGGATTTTATAAATTTCAAATATCGTCAATTTGATGACAAATTAAAAATGTGTATTTCATTCTTTTTGAATAACCTCATAAAAAAAACTCTATGTGGAAGAACATAAATAAAATTAAAAGTGAAAGAAGTCTTTGTGTATCATTAATAATTGTTGTTACTTATATCAATATCATTTTTAATCTCATTTTTCCCCGAAAATGAGTTTCATTCATTTTTGGATTTTCTTTGAACAAAAATATCGAAAATTACAAAATCGGTTATTTTTCTTCAATAAAACGCATGAATTATTAAATTTTAAAACAAAGTCTTTTGTTGAGACAAGGGTGATTATTTTTGAAAAAAATTTTTATTTCTTGAATTTTATTCAAATGGGGAGAAATATGGTCTTTCAAGCTTTTTATGAACAAAGCATGTGAAAGTTGTTTCACTTATAACATTTTGAAACTTAACCAGATTTCAAAATAAATTTGATTTTCATATCTGCAAGCAAATATCATTGATATAATAACATCATGTTGTGTGATCTCGCATGTATTTCAAAAAATAAACCCATTTATTTCAAAATTTTCGATCACAAAAAGTTCATCCGAGATGCATAATTTTTCAATGAAAAATGCCTGAAGTCAAATTTTTTGTCCCAAATGTTATATTTCTTTGGAGACGAATTGGAACAGAATTCTTTCATATATGAAAAAATAAATGATTTGTTCCAAACTTATTCTTCAATCGTATTATAACAATCCTGACATTCTCGTGCAAAAAAAATATAGAAATTTTAAAAAGTTGAAAATAGTCTTTGAAAGAACTGTGTGGAACTATATTCACAAAGAAAAAAATTTTGTCCCATATGACTGATCCTTTTTGAAATCACACTTTTGTTCGAGTTTTGAGCAAAATTTTTTTCTCAATGGGATTATTGCAAAATGAACGATATTGTTCAATACATACATCATATTTAGATATTTTAAAGGATATGTATTTTTTTTGAAAATCCCATTGAGATCAAAATTTTGCTCAAAACTCGAACAAAAGTATGATTTCAAAAAGGATCAGCCATATGGGACAAAATTTTTTTCTTTGTGAATATAGTTCCACACAGTTCTTTCAAAGACTATTTTCAACTTTTTAAAATTTCTATATTTTTTTTGCACGAGAATGTCAGGATTGTGATAATACGATTGAAGAATAAGTTTGGAACAAATCATTTATTTTTTCATATATGCTAGAATTCTGTACCGCACATAAAAAAAGATCAAAAATTGAAAAAATAAAATCTAATGAGGTTTTTATTGATCAGTGAACAAGTACTGATTTTTCATGAGTATTTAGTTCGTATTGATGAGACATTTATTTGTTTTATTTATTTATGAAAAAAAGCATAACTTTATAATGTTTTAAGTTAAAAAGAATTTTTTGATCAAGTTTTTTTAAAAAAAATTGAAAAATCTATCTTTAAAATAAAAATTGAAGTTTCCAGACCTGCAAAACAATTCCAATAATTGGAAAATAAAATATTGAAAAGAAAAAAAAATTATGAAGAAGAACAAAGAAGAAGATAAGAAAACAAAATTTTTAAAACCAATTTATCAATAATAGTTATTTATCTTTTTTCCCCCTCACCTTTGTATAGCCAACAAATCTCCATTCCTTTTATTCGGTTCATCGGATTCATCAAACGTTAAACGAAATCGTGGAACATTAGATAAAGCCAAGTTCAACAGCTAACTTTCCCTCATTGCCCAGAATAAAATCGTTTCCAATAGCGGAACTGATACTAATGCCTGTGGTAGAGTAGATCAGACCCCATGTGCCACCATAGAATATACCCTCAACGGCTTCATTTCCCTCCTCCAAGACGCCTCTCTCACGCTCCTCACCTCAATATTTGTTACTCTTCAAACACTCACCTTCAGCGCGGTTGATACAAAAACAACAGGAAATAATGACTTTTTTCTGATTTCTATATTATTCCTTCCATTTTCTTATTTTCACCATTTTCCATGTCATAGAAAAATACATGAGGCTTCATCACTTCTTCAACTGAAGAACATATCACTTAATTTTACCAAAATCCTTAACATCAGCAAGACAAAAATATTTCTTCCACATTTCTTCATCCAATTTTTTCTTTTCATCAACTACAAATTAAGCTCATGAAAAAAGATTCATTGCTGTCGTATCTTTCAAAAAGAATATATTCATATATTTCAGACAATTTTCTTCAGATTATAATTTCTTCACCTTTCCGATTTCAACTTGCTTGCATCCGATTCGTACCAGAATCTCATATGACTTCCCTTCAAACATGATTTTTCCCAAAAATCGCTTTATCTCATTGTTTCATTTCCAACAATTTACTGTGACTTCGTAGCTGTGTAACCTGCTGAAGTCTATTTAGGAACCCAGCCATTCCAAACAAAAATAGCATCAACACCATTTCCTTTTCACTTCAAATGCTTCAGCATCCAAATGAAAAAGTCAGAATAGATTTTCTTGCTGATTGTATGCCTCTGATCAGCTTTTCTATGCAAAAAATAGAATCGTTTCCGTTGACATATAATATCAGCTGATATTCATTCTTTGAATAAGCATTTCTGTGTATCTTTCTAAATAGCAACGATAGATAATTTCCAGTGCTGAATTCGATAATAGTTGAATGAAAAAGAAGTAGATGAAGAAAGAGCAGGCAGTGAAAGTGAAAAAAGTGGTTCAGGAATAGCAGGAAAAGCAGAAGAAAGAAGTTTAGCTTGGGACTGCAGTGAAGGAGGTAAAAATGTTCTGAGAGAAGAAGAAGATTGAAGTTGGATGTTCATAAAAAAGGATGAATCGACAAGCGAAGAAGTGCAGTTAGAGAGAGGACTAAGAGCGACTTTTATATTTGTAACAAAATCTGCAGATGAATCAAAAAGCGCAACCAAATTGTGGGTAGGGTATTTCTGTATCAGATCCATCGCCATTGAATTCTACGAAGTGAGAAAAGATACCAATATTGAGAACCACAGCGCATCTCTTCTTCCAGGCACGCTGTTCTTTCTGAATGTTCTTGCCCCTTTCTCCTTCTGAAACAGTTGCGGTTATCCTTTTCCTGCTCCTTTCCTTCCCTTTCTGTGTGTCACTTCTGCTTCCTCTTTGGACGGCCGCCAGCCCCTTCACTTCATCCCTCTTCCTCTTTTCAACTCTGCCCTGCTCTGCCTCAGCCCACTCTTCAGCGTTCTCATCAGATCCAACCGCGTTCTTGTCTGCCTCGCGTCGACTGCTGCATACACAGGCACTCTCCGCATCTTCCACACAAATTGCCCGTTTTCCTCGCTTTTGATACGCACATAGCGACAAGGCATATCCGGTTCATCACTCAAATATTCTAAGTCGGAATTTGCTAAAGCATTCAGTGTGCAGTCAAATTTCCACTCTCTTGTCAAAAATCGAGTTTTGCTTTCTTTCGCCTCTTGCTGCGCATCACTTGCCATTTTGTTCTCCTTCTTGTTGGTCGGTGTGCCTGTCCCAAGGTGTGATTGTTATATTTCTTGGATGCTGCTTTACAGATTCTTGTCTTTTTCTTCAATCTTCTTCGTCATTTTCTCCATTTTCCTGAGCTCCCGCTCTTCCTTCTCTTTCTTCTTCTGAATTTTATGTTGTTTCATCAGCCGAAGCAGCTTTTATCTCTGTTTGTGTCTCATCTTTCTTCTCCTGTCTTCATGGCTGAAGATGGAGTTATATGAAAAGCTTCATTTTCTTCATTTTTCTTCGGTTCCTTCAAAGAATCTCTTCTAATCAATGATAAACTCTCGTTTTCTTCTGCTTTCACTTTATTTTCTTTTTCATCATCATTTCTTTCACTATCATTTTCAGGCTTTAATTCCTTCCTCATCTTAATCATTTCTCTTTTCCTTTTTTCCCTCTCTTCTCTCGTTCTTTGCTTCTCTCTCTCTTTCCTTCGCTCTCTCTCTTTCTCTCTTCCTCTTCTCCAGAGTCTCCGAATACCGCTCCACCATCCGAATCTCTGCAAACAGCGGCAGCGCCTCAAACACATCTTGTGGGAGAACAAAATATTGTCTTTTCCTTCTTCTTCCGAACTGCTGCCTCATCCTCCTCATCTGCTGCTCTTCGCTAGTCAGAAATCTGTTTCTTGAAGAGTGAAGCAACGAGGAAGAAGAAGAAGAAGAAGAGGAGGAGGAATAAGAAGAAGAACGTGAAGCGCCAGAAACAGCAGCCACTTGTGCACAGCGGTTGAGATAGCTTCGGCGGAGGAGAGGATGCATTGCTCTTATGCGGCGAGCCATAGCAATTTCAGAACGGTGAGGCGGTTTGGGGTGGGGAGAGAGGTCAGTTACTGCTGGAGAAGATGGGGAAGATGAAGAAGAGGGAGAAGGAGATGGCTGACAAAGAGAAAGAAAAAATTCATTGGGCAAAGAAGAAGGAGATGTTCCTGTTCCTGTGCCAATGCCAGCAATTAAATAGAAAAAAAGGTTTGTGTTAAATTTTTATTGCTTTTTCTCAGTCTTAGTCTTCGAGGGAACATAAGACGGATTCTGAAGAGATGCTTCTTGTGGGGGAAGGATCACAGGAAGAGGCAGACGCAGTGCATGTTTTCTTTTGAAGCGTTCGATGATTTCGTCGATTTCAGCTTTTTCGGCTCTTTCTTGTGAAGAATTCACTTCTGACTGTTCGGATGAAGAGGAAGATGAAGATGAATCGTTATCTACGTTTTCTTTCTTGTGGAATTTGACTGCTGCTGTTTTTGATGATGATGTTGAAGAAGAAGAGGAAGAAGAAGAGGAAGAAGAGGAAGAAGAGAAAAAAGAAAATGAAGAAAAAGAAAAGAAAATAAAAAAAGATGAGAAATAAGAGAAAGAAGAATAGGAAGAAGAAGAGGAAGAGGAAGAAGAGGAAGAAGAAGAAGAGGAAGAGGAAGAAGAGGAAGAGGAAGAAGAGGAAGAGGAAGAAGAGGAAGAGGAAGAAGAGGAAGAGGAAGAAGAGGAAGAAGAGGAAGAGGAAGAAGAGGAAGAAGAGGAAGAGGAAGAAGAGGAAGAGGAAGAAGAGGAAGAGGAAGAAGAGGAAGAGGAAGAAGAGGAAGAGGAAGAAGAGGAAGAAGAGGAAGAGGAAGAAGAGGAAGAGGAAGAAGAGGAAGAGGAAGAAGAGGAAGAGGAAGAAGAGGAAGAAGAGGAAGAGGAAGAAGAGGAAGAGGAAGAAGAGGAAGAGGAAGAAGAGGAAGAGGAAGAAGAGGAAGAAGAGGAAGAGGAAGAAGAGGAAGAGGAAGAAGAGGAAGAGGAAGAAGAGGAAGAGGAAGAAGAGGAAGAAGAGGAAGAGGAAGAAGAGGAAGAGGAAGAAGAGGAAGAGGAAGAAGAGGAAGAGGAAGAAGAGGAAGAAGAGGAAGAGGAAGAAGAGGAAGAGGAAGAAGAGGAGGAAGAGGAAGAGGAAGAGGAAGAAGAAGAAGAAGAAACATTTGAAGATTCCATTCCATTTCCATGCGCAGAATTCTCTTCTTTCGATTAGCTGCATTTAATCATCTTGCTTTTTTCATCAGTATCCTCAGAGACATTTATTGTCCACTTTCCCTCTAGCTCCACAACACATAATTTTCTGATCCGCCCGATCTTCCCTACAACATAGTCCAATGAAAAAAGCTGGCTGTACAAGTTCCTCCCTGCCGAAACAGCAGAATGCGATATCTGCAGCGCCATCGGAAGAAAATACGTGTTTCGCCCCGCAGCTTTCAAGACAATCGTTGTCAGATAAGTCAACAGCACAAGCACATCAAAACATCAGCTGGTGATGTTTGCAACCAGCGCATGCACACTTTTAGAATTGAATTGTGCATCGTACTGACTTCCGCACAGCTCCCTCTGCCTCTCCTCCATTGCCTCCTGCACACCAAACGCCCTGATCGTCGCCGCCCCTTCCACACACTGCTTGAAAAAGCTCCCTGATCCGCTTCGGGCAGCAACCAACGATCGGTAAATGCGGCGCTTTGCGAGTGATGTGGAATGGCTGATCAGCACCATTGCACTCGTTGCCAGCACAACAGGCAGCAGAAGCGCCGGCATCGCTGAGTGGATTGCCACCAGTGCCGAGAACAGCTTCGCGAGGGAGGAGGCAGTAGCAGTGAAGGAATGGAGTACACTGTAGCTGATGGGGTTCACTCCATTCAGTTTTTTGTTCAACATTCTGGAGGATGTGGTGTCGAAGAAGCGCATCGGTGCGTGGAAGAGCTTTGCGTACATGTCTGTTTTGATGGCATGGGCAGACTGAATTCGGAAGATGGTGGTGATCAAATTCACAAGAATCTCACCGAGCGACGAGAAGAGACTCGTGGAGATGTAGAGGAAGAACAAGAATCCTGAAGAAAGATTGAAACGGCTCAGAAATGAGAACAGAAACATTTGCTTCTTCTGCTTCTGCTTTTTGCGTTTGAAGGCGTTTTTCTGAGGTGAATGTTTGGATGCTCTTGCTTTGGAATTATCTCCATTTTTGGATCTAATTTCTTTAGATGATGATAACGATATCATTGAATCATTCAATTAAGATTCATTCAATGTTTCGTTTAAATTCCCTTCTCTTTCCTTCTCCTCCTCCCATCTCTTTTCTCCTCCAAGTCCATTGAGTGTCCTATTCATCTGCTCCATCTGTGCATCTTTCACAGTCCACATGTTGAGAACAGCGCACTGCCCATTCTGAGCAACGTTGCTCAGCACAATCGCCAGCAGCGCCAAGAACAGCAGGAAAAACGATGCATGCTTGAAATACCACAAAACAGAGGAGAGAGATACAGAATCAGCCTCAATGTCGATGGACTCCTTCAAACACCACAGTTCAGTGGGAGAAGGAGAAGGAGAGGAGGAAGAGGATGAGGAAGAGGATGAGGAAGAGGAAGAGGAAGAGGAAGAGGAAGAGGAAGAGGAAGAAGAGGATGGAGAAGGAGAAAGAGAAATAGGAGTTTGAATGATTGAAGAAGAAGAAGAAGATAATAGTGAATGTGAATGTGAAATGGGTGAAATGGGTGGAGACGGTGAAGTGTTTGAGTGAGTCAAGTTGAATGGAGAAGAAGAAGAAGATGATGATGATGGAGAAGGAATGTCATTTGCATCTTTAATCTTCTTCTCACAATTGTTTTCGAAATTATCTCCCAATATTTCTCTTTCTTTTCACTTCTTCCTCTTCTTCCTCTTCTCCTCCTCCTTTCCTTCCTTCCTTCTTTTCCTTCACCATCACCACCATCTCCTTCACAGTCCCCTTAAACTCCTCCGCCACGCCTATCTTTCTGATCCTCCCGTCCTCTTCCATCGCGATGGCCGTGTCAAAGTGAGGCAGATATTTCGTGTGATGTGTCGCTAACAAGACAGTCTTCCCCTTCAGCATCTGGTTGATGCATTTGATAAACAGCGTCAACTTAACATTGCTCGTTAAACTCTTGCCAAAATGTCATCAAACACAAACATCTCAGCCGATGAATAGACTGCCCTCGCCAGAGCTATCCTCATTCGCTACCTACCCAACAGGTTGTATCCTCTTTTGCCCACTTCTGCTTCGTATCCGCCAGGAAGAATGGCCAAGTTTTGTTCCAGACAGCAGGCTTGAATGACACGAGTGTAGCGGACGGGGTCGAAGGAAGTGTGGAAGAGGATGTTGGATTTGATGGTATCTTTGAAGATGAAGGGAATCTGTGATTGAAATGATGAACGAACAGATTTGTGATGTATATTAGAAGGAGAATAAAAAACTTAAATATAATCAGAAAAAGAAATGATAAATATAATGTTTATAAGAGATAAAGTTATTAAAATAATAATAATAAATCATTTATTTTCATTTTTATTCATCTTAACTTACTCACATGAGGCACATAAGCCACCGTCCCCTTCAAATAACCTTTCCCTTCCAAACAGATAGTCTATCCCAGAATCAACACAGGCAGTACTGATTTGCCACAGCCAAAATGATCGAAGATAATTGTATGTAAACATCATGGGAGGGAGAGGAGGAAGGAAGTGGAATAGATGAAAAAACAGACGAAATATGTTTATTTTCGAACAAATTGAGAAAATATTTTCTTCTGTTGCTTCTTACGAGAAGAGGCGAAAAGAGAGAACAACATTATTTGTGTCAAATGGAAGAGAAGTGAATTGGGCGTATTTTTTGTTGAATCTAACAGAAAAAGAAAAATTAAATTAAGAATTGAATTATGCATAAACCGATTTCCTCAATAAGCGAAGTTTTCTTTAAGATAATCAAATATTATATTTCATGCTATAAACCCATTTCAAATTTCGAATTTTTTGTTGATCTGCAATTTGCAGAAATGATAATTTTTTGACTGTGAATGGTACAAATGTTATAAAGAAGTGATTAATAAGCATTGAAACGATTTCTGTAAATTTCTAAGTAATTTAAATCTTTTATTGATCGAAAAGATCAAATTGAACGATTTTCAGAAAGAATATTTTTGAAACATTTTTATGAAAAAAAATTTTTCATTTTTAAATTTCTATCGATGAAATATATTTTTGTTCTTTATTATTTTTCGCAATTGAAAAATGAACTTTTTGTTAAAATTAATAACTATTCTTAAATAAAATTGTTTTAAAATTCCAATTTATTCATTTGTTGTGACATTTTATATTCTCAAATAAAATATTTATTTTATATAAAACTTTTATTGTGATAGAGATGCTCATTTTTTGTTACTAAATATTTATTATCATTTTTCAAAATGATAATTATTTTGTTGTTTGATGTTATATTTTTTTCTGATGATATGGAAAAGGAGATAAAATTCATGTCAGTTTTGAACTTTCGGAAATTTTCCGAAGGATAGTAATAAATATGAATTATTTATTTTTGGAAGATCTTTTATTATTCGATTTGTCAATTTTTTTTGGGGTCAATTCAAAACCCTAACATTATTAAAGAATAAAAAAATAAGTATTATTAAATCAAACAACTGCTTATGAATCTCTAATATCATCAAACCATTATAAAAACACTTTCAAAATAAAAATGTCTTTTTCAAAACCTCAATCAACTCTTAATTCTCGATGCAAAGTTATTTGGAATGAAATGCTCGAATGAGTGGAGAAGATATTGATTCATTGCTCGTATATCTCTTTTACAACTATAGGCAATCATCTTCTGTTATTAACGATTTACTGAAGTCTTTGAATGGTTTTGTTTTATATTATATTGTACTGTGTAAAAAATATTATTTAATCTCTCTGTAATTTTTTATTTTTTTGATTTGTTTATTATTATTATTTTTGAAACAGAATATCACATAAAGCTGCTGGAAGACCTGTCTGTGGTGTGCAACAACGCTCCATTTCACACTCAGACAACAATGCTGCAGGCGTTGTCTCGAAACACATCATTGTCCGATCTACACGACTATGGATATGATGTGACAGAAGGCAAATTTATTAACGCGAAGCAAACACTCAAAAAGAACCAAGGATTAATCATTCCGCCTCAAAAACCTCATCTTCCGTCTTGCAAAAGTGGTTTGTTTTAATTTTAATTTTTTTTGCATAATTTTCTCTGTTTATTTTAGGCTTAAATGAACAGGATTGGGAAAAGGGCAACAACTGGATGTTAGCCCATTCAACTGAAGCCTCCACTTCGCTTCAGTCAGCAAAGAAAAAGCAGCGAACTGAGCCAGATTACGCAAGATTTATTGATGAAGCAGCTTGTGTGAAGAAATTATCCCAGAAAATTCTTCTTCATATAAAAAACAATCTTCTTCATCTTCAACACCAACTCAACAAAATGGAAATTCAAATTCCATTTCAGAAAAAAATTCTTCTTCAACAAATTCTTCTCCATCTCAAGCTGTTGATGCTCCAATCAGTACTCCAATTAGGAGAGAAAGGGGTTCAACAAAAAGAAAAACAAATAAATCATATCAAAAACGTCATTCGTCTCCTTCACCCATTTCAATTCACAAATTCTTCAAAACAAAGCAATCGTCATCCACTTCCTCCTCTTCTTCCTCTTCTTCTTCTTTTTCTTCTTTCCCCTTCTCTCTTTCTCTTCTTCCTTCCCTTTCTCACTTTCTCTCTCTCTTTTCCTGTCAGAATTCACTTTCTATTCTTATTCTCATCATTTTCATTTCCTTCATCATTACTTCACTTTCAGCCACACACAAAATTCTTCTTCTTCTTCTTCTTTTAATTCTTCTTCTTTGGATTCTTCTTCCTCCTCTTCTCTTTCTTCTTCTTCTTCTCCAATTTTAATATCATCGTCTTCTTCTTCCTCCTCCTCATTTCCCTCTTCTTCTCCTTTTTCATCTATTTCTGCTTCTTCTTCTTCTTTTCCCTCTTCTTCCTCTTCTTCCTCTTCTTCCTCTTCTTCCTCTTCTTTTTCATCCTCCTCATCCTCCACATCTTTCAAAAAGAAAGAAAAAGAAAATATAAATTCTTTTTCTATTGAAGAATCTTCAACTTCCTTTTTCAACGATGATGTGTGTGTTAGTGATCAATTAAATGAATATGCCACTTCACCGGCTCTAATTCCACCACAAGCATTTCAGAATCTTTTTTCATCATTTTCAAAAGAGAACAACACTTATTCTTCTCAACATAACACACCATCCGATGAGAATGTTATTTCACATCATGATAATACTGCATAGATCACGATGAATAACAATCAAACAGATTTTCCTCATTCAAATTCTTCTCCTTCTTCATCAACCTCTTCAAAAATTATATCATCACATTCTTCTTCATCAACATCAATAAAAGGATTAATCAATTTTGGAAACACATTCTATCTTGCATCTCTTCTTCAATGCATGTCTTCTATCATCACACAAAAGCCATCTTTTTACAAAAAACAAACAGCAATAAAGAACGCATCTTTGAGTGTTGTTCTGGTTTGTCAACAATTGGCTAAAGATGGAACGACAGTGCGTTCGTGGGTTCCATCTCTTATCAACAAATGGGAAGACTTTTGTGGATATGGAAGCAGACAGCAGCAAAACGTGGATGAGGCATTTGACAACCTTCACCAACTTCTTCTTAAAGATGAGTTGATAAATAAGGACACCTTCAATCCTGTTTTAATCACTCATCTCAAATGCCAAAAATGCAAAAAAATATCAAACCGTTTCGATGAAATGTGAAACAATATCGTTATCAATTCTTCTTCTCCTCACAACTGTCTATCATCTCTTTTTGCGACTGAAGTTTTAAATGGAAAGAATAGTGTTTATTGTGATGCACGCAAGGATAAATGTTGTTCTGCGAGATGGGAGGAAATGGCTGCATTTCCAGATGTGCTGGCCCTCTGTCATGAATGCACTGATTCTGCTTGTTCTGCATCTTCGATAACGCTTCTGATTGTAACTGATCGTGTTAACCAGCGCACTTTCTGCAAAGGGTTATCAACAGAAAACATTCAACTTTTTCAAAAAGATAATCAGGAAACGATCATTTATCAACTTTCTGGACAAATACTATTCAAACGTTTGGATCAACAAAACGGACATCACATCGCAGTTGTGAAAAGGAAGACAAGAAGTGATGTATTGTGGAATATTTGCAATGATGAAAGTGTTTCGGAATTTGATAAAGATAATTGGAATTCATCATGGAAAGATCTTTTCTCCCAGGGTTACACACCTTCACTTTCATTCTATATCAAAGAAAAAACAAAGCCAACACTGTCTTCTTTTCAATTTGGTGGTTCCTCCTCTTCTTCAGAAACATCAAATAACAACACTTTAAATAACACATCAACAACAACAACAACAACAACATCGTCTCCATTCATCACTCCACCTCATCGTTCAACTTCCATTCCTCCACTTTCTTCGTCAATTTCAACAAGTTATGGATTGGAAGCACTGAAAGAAAAACGAAAGAAAACGGGCATCTTTTCTCCCAATGAAAAGAGATTAATCTTCAAGCCCAAGACGAAATTATGGAAATAGTTTTCCGAAGAAACAAATATCAAAGTTTCATTGCTCCACATCTACAAACTCACCACCAACTTCTCCAAAGCAAAAAGACGAACTGACCTTTGTGGAATGTGTGAAAAGTTGGATTATTTGGAAAACAAATAAAAGTCATCCCAAAACAAAAATGGACTGTCTGAAGCAGAGTTCCACACTCCAAAACTTCTTCGACAACATCGTCTCGTTGCAGAAATGCAACATATACATTATCAATCAACTGTTGATAATTTGAAAGAGAGAGAAGAAGTCTTCGTTTTTGACCTCAAAGAGAAGTGGAAACTGCCAATCCGAAAGAACCAACTTCAACAAGAGTTCTTTAACTATCAACAAGTCTCCCAATTCACAATCATCTCACTTCAAAAAATTAATAATCAACAAATAAAAAAAACTTTCAACTTCTTCTCCGACTTCCTTTCAAATGATCACAGATTTGTTATTGAGTGTCTGGAATCTATGATCAAAAGACGCTTCTTCACAGACACTCACACTTTTATGTTCTTCTGCGATTCGGGTCCACACAACCGAAATATCTTCCTTCTTCACTTCATCCTCTCCAAGCAATCAAAACTTCTTAAAAAGAAAAATACTCAACTCAACTTCTTCGCTGAGCACCATGGAAAGAATATCTGTGATAGTGAATTTGGTTCGTTAGTTAATGCAATCGACAACAATCTTTCGACAAAACACATCACCACACTTCATGACTTGATCAACTTCTTCGAAAACAATATGAATGTTTCGACATCAGCTTTTTCAACTTCACAATCAAACATTTTCTCAACAACGTCATCAAACTCTTCGCCATCTTCAACATCTGTCAATAACTTTGAGCAAGAGAGGTACTTTGAAGAATATGTACCATCTCAACAAATCTCATGGCCATCGCTGTCAGTCCCTCACATGAAGGACTACTTGTATTTTGAGTGCAAAGGCTCATTTGTCTCTGCTTCAGCTGTTGGATATCTTCCTCAACGCTCTCTGGTTGCCCTCGAATCTTCGACAATGAAAGAAAAAGTTCAACGAACAAGGAAGTCATTTCACTCTGATATCACATCATTTAACTCTTCTCTTCTTTCTCAATCTTCTCAAGATTTTCTTTCAAGGAGATATGATCTTCTTCTTGACTCTTCTTTATTAAATGAATCTCAAATTTGTATTAATTGTGTCCCACATTAAGAAACTAGTTATTGTGTATGCTTAGCTGGCACTCTATCGGAAGGGTGCTGGACATGACTGTTCGTATGAGATATTGCAGCATTCGGGCTGCAATATCCGGACCTGGATACGACGAACAGCCTCCCAGGTACACAACAGTTAGAATCCGATTGTTTTCTTGTGCTTTTTGTCCCTATAATGTCCCTATTATTAAATTGGTTATTGTCCCTATTATATTTGTATATTTCGAGATTCATTAATAGAAAGAGTTGTGAGGGAATTCATTGATCTTTGGGTGAGGTTTTTGGAAGGGAGAGTTGTTGAGAGTGTGAAGTGATGTTTAATCATTGTGTCTGTCTTTTTTCTTTGTTGGATTTGATCTTTTTGAGTCAAAGTGAGAGAAATATCAGAAAGTGTAGAGTGGATGGAAAACAGAGGGAAAATAGACATGTGAGTTTTTGAACTTTTTGTATGAGTTTTCTTTTTTGTTTGGAATTGTCTTTGATACCACGAATTTGTTGTTATAGTACAGTTTTTTCTTATATCTTTTATTGTTCAAAATTGTTGACATTTTGTCGATATTTGGTGAATGTTTTATGATTATGTAATAAAACTTTGTTTAATTGAAAGTTGATGAATCTGATTAGAAAATTTCTGACTGTTTTCAATTTTTTTAATGATTAACATCATGAAGGATTTTTTGTTTTTTTATATCATTTTGGTTAATGAATGATCGTTATTTTTTTAACGCAAATTTTTTTCATTTCACTGATATTTTATCCATTCGAAAAAAACTCAAATTCGAATATACAAGCATTTTCTCCTTGAAATCATTTTTATTTCTTCCATATTGCAATGCCATATATAGAAAACAAACACACTCAAAAAAAATTCTTCATGAATTTTTTCTAACAGATCAACAAAAAACTTTTAACTTAAAAATGATCTCTATGAACATAAAAAATTTTCATTTCTTTGGAATTTGCAGAAATCGTTATAAACCTAATGAAACACTTCAACATTATATAGGAATTATCTTGATATATCAAATGAGCATTTCTGCAAATTCCTGATCAACAAAAAAAATGAAATTTGTAATGGGATTTCTACGAAGAAAAAGGTTTGAAATTATGTGTTTGATTCTCAATTTTTGCTTATTTTTTGCAACTTATGAAAAATTCTATAATTAAATTTCGAATGCTTTTTCTCTTTTCCTCTTCGAAATTCTTTCACTATTATCCAACTGAATCCTGAATAGGATTTTGCTGTTTCCAGTTTCCAATGGAGTGAAAGCAAATTATTCTATGTTTGTCCTTCAAGGTATTTTTTTATTTTTATTTTTAAATTTTATTTTCGGGTCTTTTATTTTCGTCTTCTTCTGCTTCGTCAAATGCTGGTTTTCCAGCTTCCTCTTTCCCGATTTCAGGAATTCATACAAAGAATTCTTCATTTCCTTTATCTTCTGTTTTATTGTTGAGTGTGCCTACAACCACACTTGGCAGAACACTCAAAAGAAGTGGAGGCAAAAAGCGCTTGCTGCCTTCAAGCGGACGATCTGTAATAAAAAGAACATGCAGAATCAAGGATAGCTCCACCAGAATTTAAATCAGAAGTGCTGGGGCTGACAAACAAGATGGGAGGAAGCGGAAATAACATTAATAATAATAATTATTCTAGCAGGAACAGGAAGAAGCTATTACGTGTGGTGATGAAACAAGTTCCGCTGTGTATCCCACGCAGAAGGACACTGAAGATGAAGAGGAAGCGAATGATGACTGCAATGAGGTTGAGTCAGCAGAGGAAGAAGAGCGAAGGAGGAGCAAGTGCAAATGTGACTGTTCAGAATGCGAGGAGTTTAGAGTCAACTGTTGTAACATTGAAGAGTTAGAGGAAGCTTGGGAACAAAGAGAAATAAAAGATGAGGAGAAATGAGAAAGGAGAAAGATAAGGAAAGAATTATTTCTGTGTTTGATGAGTTTCCATCAGATGAATTGGAGTGTGGCAGGCAAAAAGGTGAAAAGCGGAGAGGATAAGCGAGAGTGAAAGGGAAGAAAAAGCGAAAGGAAGAGCATTTCAATCAAAGACAAGTACGACGATGAGTTCGTATGATGTGCTGAGTGAGCTGCTTTCGAGAGAGCTGGAGCTGCTACATATGGAAGATGGCAGCATTACATTTGACTCTTCTGAGTCTGACACGAGTGAGACAAGTGGAAGAAGTGAATGAAACACTGATGGGAATGAATATGAAGAGGAAGTGGATGATAAGGAGGAGGAAGAAGAAGAAGAAGACGTGGAGTTAAACAGGATTCTCAGTGCAAAGATATCCATGACAAGCACACGAGCAAATCGGCAGACACCGAAAAAGATCAGATTTGTTTTTGAATATGGCACCTCTACCACATTCAACTCAGCAAAAAACAAGAGAAAACAGCTCAATCGAAGCAACATTTATAACAACTGAGATGAAGGACAGGGAGAAAAGAGATTCACTTACGAAATTGATGAAGAACACACTGAAGCAGATACATGGAAGGATCATTCCAACAATCAATCCAACCGATATTGGACTTTATGCAAATCTCGTTCAGGAAGAGAAAAGCAAGGCAAAGAAGCAAAAAAGAAAGATGTGGTAGAAAGGGAAAGGGAAGAACATGAACTATTTGATTCGAAATGAAGAGAGGAAAGAGTGAGTGAACGGAGCAGGTGCAACAGACAGTGAAGAAGCAAAAGAAGACAGCGAAGACAAAGACCGTGAAGATAGCGATGATAGTTACGTTAGCGGTGATGACGATTGTTTCGATATAACACGATCTGTTGACACGTCAAATGCCTATTAAAACAGACAAGGCAGCAGAAAGAAAAGAAGACTCAAACACATTCCCTGCTATGAGTTTCACTCCCAAGCAGCGAAAGACGCTTTCATCGACATCCCAAAAGAGCAATCATAAGAAGTCGCATGTCAATTTCTCACACACTCTGACCATCGTCTGCGGAGAGCTCAATCCGACTTATCTGCAGTTTTCCTTCACTTCAGCCAAGTCCACAAAGGAAAACAATGCGAAAGAAGAAGATGAGAATGCAATTGGATCAGAATGAGGCAGAGAAGCGCTGCAGAGCCCGCGCAGAAGACACAGCAATTACAGTTTGGCTGCTGTTTCTGTGTCACGAAGACATCTTGTCTTATCTGCCATCAGAGCAGAACTCTGCTGATCAACGCAGACATGCCTCAGAACAACTTCAGCGAACGGGTTTGCCACGGCTTGTTTATTAGCGAGTTTGTCTATCCAGACAGGCTATGCAAATGTCAATGCAAGAAGGAGGAGGATGAGGAGCAGATGACTTTGGGAATGCTTCTGTGTTTGGGAGAAAAGGCAGAAAGATGATAGAGCTGAAGAAGCAGTTTGTGCGGTCGATGCAGCAGATTTAGAAAAAAGAAGTCGCTGCTTTACTTCATTTTCTTGGAGAGGCTCTGTTTCATCTTTTCAACCAACTCAAGTCACCGCAGCTTCCAAAGTCCACAACCATTTTTTCTTCGCACGGCTGTGCGATGAGGGGAAAATTGGCGAATGATGCGAACAAGTTTCTGACCCTGCTATATGGAACGAGGCTGTTCAGTTTGGGAGGAGAAGATGCAGTAAGAGATACACATCTGGTGGAGGACATGAGAAAGGAGATGAATGGGTGGAGAGGAGAAGGAAGGGCAGCTGTGGAAGGAGGGGACGAGGCAAGAGACACAGTTGAGCTGTTCTGTGAAGAGAGAAAAACATTTGGAACTGTGTCTGATGTGTAGAATTAGATCAATAGAAAGAATGATAATAGATTCTCTTTGAACATAATTGACAATGAAACATTTGCAGTCAATACGAATATAATGAGACCTGCTTTTGTTTGCTTCGTATGTCTTTTTCGAAGACCAACAACTTCTGCTGTCTGCCTCAGAAAATGCAATTTTTGTTCCTCCTCAAAGAACAGCATGCGTCTCATTCATCGGAGAAACTCTGTTCGAACTGACAGATTCAACACACACAAGGTTTCTCCGCTGCGCGTTGAACAGTAACATGAAGAAGAGCAGCATTCGATTTTGCCTTCTTCTCTAAAGTTTTCATGGGTGCCTCTTGTCTACGTGTCCCCCTCTCCCTTTTTCGCACCCGCTCACTTCCATCGTCCACACTCTTCTTTCAAAAATGCTTTCAGTATCTTTCACTTCATCTTCGTGTTCTCCATCCCTTCTCTATTCACCTCATGCGTCACTTCTTTTTCTGATTCTCAGTCCATGTCATCCTCCAGCACAACACCTTCCATCATCTCGTTCTCCATGCAACACCTCGGCCCTTCTGCCGCTTAGTCCAATCACCTGCTGCTTCGTACACTGGCCACGACCACTGCACTCAACGCTGTTGCAACCGCTCTTCGCAAGTTGATGGTGAAGAAGACCTTGTTCCACGAAATATCAGCCATTCTCGAGACACACCATAACCAGAAACCTTCTTCTTCTCCTTCGATGTCCATTTCTGCCTCTCTCATTCAGCTGTTGAAGGCTGTTGGTGCTTCATTCACACAACAATCCACACCCTCCGCTTTTGCTTCCGTTCAGCAAACATCTGAGCCTCAGTCTACTTCATTGGTATCGAATGTTGCAACAAACGCACAGGATATGAATGGATCTTCAAACGCTGCTGCTGATGGAGCTAATACAACTTCAGTTGGCAATGCGATAAATGCATCAGGAACAGGAAGAGGAGGAGGAGTAGAACATCCCTGTCAGATAAAGATAGACCAATTCTCAACTACGCTTCCACATAAGCTGCAGACAAGCATCACATCCTCTCAGTAACATCTCTTTTAACTTTCGCAATCTCCTTTTCCTTCTCCCTCTTCTCCGTCATTCACATCAAATTATTCTCCATCTTCAATTAATATTCCTTTTCCTTCGACTCATTCTCTTCCACTTCAGCATCGTCAACAAACATTTCCTTCATTTTCTTCTCAATTTGATCTTTTTCTTCTTTTTTTCTACCAGCCATCTGAAGAAATTCCTAAGAATTCTGCGATGCGGAGTCTTTTTTCTTTGTAGACTTCCTCATTTAAAAAAGGATGCTCTTTCATCTTTACCTGCAACTTTCGTCCCTGCTCTGCTTATGTCAATGCGGCAATCTTCTTCTTCCTCTTCCTCTTCCTCTTTTCTTTCTGTTTCACTTCTCACCTTTCCTATATTCCTCTCATCCAATCCCAAAAACTCTTAAACAAAGACATGAAATTCTCCGAATCCGTGAGAAATACGATGAACTCAATACTTATTAATTCGTCTTCTCCGCTTCTGCCTTCTGCGATATCTCATAATCCTTCTTTTTCTTCTTCGTTCTCTTCCTCTTCTTCCTCTTCTTCCTCTTCTTCCTCTTCTTCCTCTTCTTCCTCTTCTTCCTCTTCTTCTTCGACATTTTTTATTATTTTTCTTCTCCACCGACTTTTTCTGATTTTTGGGCTTCTTCTTCCTGTTCATTTCAAACTTCTTCATAATAACCAAAAACATCATTTCACACTCTTTAACCATCATCGCTCACTTCATTTGATTGGATTTCTTCATTTTTGGCATCAGAATAAGATATTTTTTGAGAATATAAAAGGGCATTATCCAAAAAAAGAAACACGTTGAAAATGAGAAGAAGATTGATAAGATGACGAAGAGAGTGAATATTTAGAGAAATAAGAACATTTTCAGACAGAATACGATGAATGGAAATTGGATGGAAAATAAATTGAAGAGATTTTTAAAGAAAAAAAGAAAATATGGAAAAGATGAAAAGTTTGAAGAGATAACGATGATGAACCAAAACAGAAAGTGACAACAAAGTTTGAAGCAGTTCGTTGAATATCTGAATCATCCTATATGTAACCACTCATTCATGACAGCCCTAAAGCACAGATACGAAGAGCGAGGAAGGGCACTGAGAGTTGGTGCTCAGGAGAACTCCTTCGTTGTTGAAAATCCACTTATTGAAACCAGGGAACGTTCATTTTACTTTCCAAAGCAATGAAATGTTGAGTACGGCTGCATCTGAGCAGATGAGGTTGCTGAGCATGGAGTGGTTATTCTGCATAGCGCTGCTATTGTTGGTGAGTTGAATGATGAAGACGTGAACACAACATTAAATCTTGCCTAACAAGGCAGAGGTGAAGACGGAGTCATCATACTGAAGAAGCTTTTTGGCTGATTTGATTTTCAAGGAGAAGAAGAAGGGGGATTAGCCAGAGGATTGAGAAGAACAACGCTGCCCGCAACAACGGCAAGATCTGTTGCAATGAGATGCTCGAGGGAGCAGCTGGAGCCATCGTCAAACAGGAACACAGGCTGGAAAAACGGATAGCAGATGTGTTGATGCTTGGGAGAAAGAAAGGGAGTTAGCGGGAAGTGCGCGAAGATCAAAGCAGGTGAGGTGGAGGGAATGGACAGATTTGTTGGAGAGGCGAAGGGTTCCTCGGGAAGCACAAAGGAGTGTGGAGTTGAGGTTAACAGGCTTGTCGGCTTCGGAAAAGAGGGAGGAGTTCACAGCGAGGGATCCGTCGAGGAAGGAGAAGAAGGAAAAGTGAGCAGATGCGAAGGAGGAGTGGAAGGAGAAGTGGAAGCTGATGAGGATGCAGGAGTTGAGAAAGGTGACAACAGCAGAGCATCTGAGGAAGACATCCAGAAGAATAAAAAAGACTTGGAAGAGGATGAAAGACAGAGAGAGAGAGAGAGAGATGAAAAAAAGCATGTGAAGAATTTTGTTTGATGGAAGCATTTTTTGTGCGAACAATGAAAATTCACAAATTGGATTGTTTTATTTTTTAAAACAATGTTTTTTTTATTTTCATCTGTCACTTCTTTTAACGAATAAATCTTTTAAAGTTCTTTTTTGAATTATTTGTTATTAAATCGAAGGATACTGCAAACTGTTGGTCACCTGTGAAATATCTTGCATAACTTTCATATTTTTGTTTTTGTGTTTTCGATAATTGTTTTTTTTCAACATATTTTTTTGGATCTTCAACGTCAATTTTGAAATTTCTTTTCTATAACATTATTTGACATTCTTCATTTAAAAAATTGATTTATTGAGCATTGAAACAATTATTATCTTGCTTTTCAAGCAAGATAACTTATGTTTTGCAATGTTTATTGAAATTTCGATATTTTTTTCGGAAATTATTTTTATATCTAGATATTTGTTATGAAAACAACTTGTGTTGATTAAAAAACAACTTTTAAATAACAACAACAATATATTAAACTATATTTTCGCTCAATTTTACAAATATTTTATCGATTCAACCCCACCATTTATGAAAAAAATTTATGATCAAACTTCGTAATTTTTTATGATATCAAAAAAAATCACCCAACTCGTCTTTTTTAACTCATTTAACATTCAAAACTTTTCCATTCAAACCAATTGAATATTATGAATAACAATTTTGAATATATTATAGAAATACAATTTGTGCATAAAATACCGGACAAGATCGATTTCACAATAACCGCAAGAGGGATAATTCTGACTATTTTCTTCAAAACACATCTCATCAATACAAACTCATTTGAAATACAAAACTTTCAAAATAGCTTCATTTATGCACAGAAGAAATTTATTTTTAAAAAAAAACCAGAGAAATAGGATTTTGAGTTTCTCCGAGATTTCGAAATATATTTTTTCTGAGCACAAATGAAGCTGAAGTGAAGTCTTGTTTTTCAAATGAGTTAGTATTGATGAGGTGTATTTTGAGGAAAATTGTCAGAATTATTCCTCTTGCGGCTATTGAGATCTCGACTTGTCCGGTATTTTTAGCGATGTCCGGTATTTTATGCACAAACTGTATGATATTTTGTATCTCCGAATATTTCCTATTTTTTTGTTGTTGTTTCATTCAATCAACACGAAAATGAAACTCTCGTATTTTTAAAGAGTTTTCATTGATAATATTTATTTCGAGAAAAATTATCAGAATTTTTCCTTTTGCAGTCATTGAGAAACCGATATTGTCCTGTATTCTTTGCATAATTCATTCAACAAAGCATTAATTCCGATTCTTTTGTTGAAAAACGGTTTTTGAAGAATTCCATGTGATTGGGAAAGAATTTTTGTTTATTTTTATTCAATAAAAATTATTATTGCAAAAAAATACAAAGCAAATAATAATACAAAAATTCTTTTGCATGATTTTCATTTTAGATTCCGGTTTTTTTCATTTTGTTCATTTATTGGTATCTGTCACATAATAATTAAATATTTATGTTTATAATATTCTTATTCAAAAACAACATTTGTTGAAAAAAAGGATGAATAAAAATAATAATATCTGTTGGACAAAAATATCAAAATAAAACAAGAAAATAAATAAAGAAACAACAATTCGAAATCATTGTTAACTGTTTGTTGCACAAACAACTATTTTATTTGTTTATATATTATCGGACAGAAAAATAAAAAAAATTTGTGATATAATTGATTTGTTGATCAAGCAAAATAAAAAAAATGTGATTGAAAATGTTAAATAAAAAACTGAATATTTCATGAAGTTACACCTTTTATTCCAAAATAACGTTCTCCACACCAATAAACACGATTCTCCTTTCGAATCTTCAAAGCATTGCTTCTCCTCTGGTTTTCTTTTTCTCCTCCTCATCATTTATCATTGATTTAGGCATCTACCCTTTTGACTTCGCTGCTTTTGTCTTGTTGTTCGTATTCCACACATACTCAGTTTATGCTCGTTGCTCATGCAATGGTTAATAAAACAGAAGGGCGCATGTATCTCAAGAGCTGAACCATCGTCCACGTATCCTTATCATTTCCTTTTTTCCACATCGTTTTTGCATCCCCTTCAGTGGAACTCGTATCCCTCCGTTCACTTTCTCTTTGCTTGTTGGGCCTGCATCTCGTGTTGCCATCTGCCCGTTTGTTCTGGTTAACTCCGCTGATTCGGGGCTGCCTGCCCCAGACACCAAAACAGTCATCATTCTGGAATCCGCAAACATCACCAACATCTTTCACACACAGAAAAATGGCTCTGTTTTTGTATGTGTATGTGAAGAGGAGATGCTCAGTAAACTGCTTGGCCGAGTCATCTGTATTCACAGGCTGTGTTAGCGAAGAGCAGGTCTGAGGGGGGGCTGCAATAGCGTGCCTCGACTGCAATCCGCCTGCAAACGCTTCTTCCATCTGTTTCTGCATCCTCAACCTCTTCTTCGCCTTGAACGAAGTCTTTCTCCGGTGCTCTTGCATCTTCTATCAAGTCAGTATATTCCTCCTTTTCCCCAACTTCACAAGGCCTTCTCTAACCACAAAAGCCACTATTTACTGCTCCGGCATCTACCGTCCCTGCTGAGCTCCAACCTCATGTCGATCTTCTTCCCTTCATCACCTTCTTCCTCGCCCAACAGATATTAGTTAGCCAGTTCACAGGTTCCTCCTCTTGACTCCTGTGCTTCCCTCTCTGCAGCAGTCCTTCACATCAACCGCTTGAGTTGCCTCACCAACACTCGAATCTGGTCTGTCTCGAAAAGTCTTGTTTCTATTCGCTTCTCCTTCTTCAGCTCTCTGTTGTTGTGTTTCTCAACACCTGCATCCTCACTTTCTGCCCCTTCTCCTTCCACTCCTCCTTCGAATCAGTCCACTCTTCACTCTTCTGCCTTCTCGATAGATCACTCATTGCTTCCACTTGGATCTTTTCTCCATCAGACAAGCATATCCATCTTAGCTACACGCTGCTTTGAGCTCTCCCCAATTCCTGCCTCTTTCTCTTCCACATCAACCTCTTCGCTCTCAAGGCAGCTACAACAACGTTCGTGTTCAACGATGGCTTCAGGCGCCATGCAAGGCATCTTTTTACAACAGTTCTCGCAATTATTAGCGAAAGCGATGTTCTTCTTCATTTTTCTAAAACAAATCTGTCAGAAAGCTTCAGAACAACATTCTCTTCCTTCACATCCATCTCGTTCAATCAGCTTTGCCACAACATATAAGAGCGAAACAGCTGCACAACTGCAGTCAATCTTACAGACTGTTCTATTGATCTGAATGTGTCTTCCTCATCTCTTGCCAGCTCATCCGTATTCCTTCATCGCTCTTCAGTGGAACTTGAGGCATCTTTGACAATTGGGTTCACTTTGCAGCCACCACAAGGCTTCATTGGGAAACCTCTCTGGCAAGAATGAAGCTGCCGATGCATCAAAGGAGCAAAAAGAATCAGAGGAGCCAGAGGAGCCAGAGGAACCAGATTCACAAAAAGCGTTAGAGACACAAGAGAGAGAAAGTGTGTGTGTGTCTGTGTGTGTAAATGGAATGCTTTTCTGTTCCATTATACGAGCGCAACAACTGATATCAAAGATACGAGCATCTCTGGTGCACAGTTAGATAAAATCTCCACCAATGGCAGGAAGTGAGTGTGAGCGTGGATGCCTCAATTGCTTATTGTTCTCCTTCAGCACTCCCAACATCCAAAATAACTATTTCTCTTCCTGGACCAACTTCATCTGCTCCAATTCCTGTGTGCTCCGCATTGCCTCGCTCAAAGGAGGAGGCTATTGTGTGCGACGTCGAAACTTCTTGTTGCTCCTCAACCGCTGATTGGGCACTCCTCAACTTTTTCTCTCAATTTCTCTCTATTTTTTATTTTATTTTTCTTTTCTTTTTTATCTCCACCTCCTATTTCACCTGTTTATAAAAAATTTGTGAAACATTTTCTCCTTTTTGTTGTGGTCACATTATACATTATCAGCAACTGAGGCGCCAAAATTGAAAGGTCTAAAAAAAAATGCATTCAAAGAAGAAGAAGAAGAAAAGGAAGAAGATGAAGAAAATTATTCTATTCATCATCATCATCACCATCATCATCATCTTCTTCTTCTTCTTATCCTCCTCCTCCTTTTTCTCCTTTTCCTTTTCCTTCTCCTTTCTCATTTTCACAATTAATTTTTCTTCTCTCACTTCTCATTCTGAATGATGTTGAGTGTCAGATTCTTTTCCTGTCCATCTGCTCTGAACATTCCCATTTTCCATTCAAACATCCATTTTTTTCTTTTTCTCCCTTTTCTCTCTTTTCTCTCTTTTCTCTCTTTTCTCTCTTTTCTCTTTTTTGCCCTATCGTTTTTGTCTTTTCATTCAGCCATTTCCTTTCCAAAGGCAGCATTTCAGCCTCTCTTCAGAATGTGCATGTTCTCCATCGGAGTGAATGGCATTCATCTTTCCCTTCTCTTCTGCCACACCCTCAGACACTCACTCACTCAACTGTTGCTGTGGCTGATCCAAATGAATGCATCCCTGAAGCGATTTGAAATGTGAATTTAAAAATAAAAAAGAAAAAAGAAATGAGTTGGTTAAAATTCAACTTTTGTTTCTGAGAGTTTTGGTGCAAAAGCAAAAGAGCAGAAAAAGAATAAGACTCAACATTAATTCACAGGTTTATTACTTTTCACAACTTGGCTTTTCATTTTCATTCACTTACAACTTGTTTAACGAACGTCAAAAGAAATAAAAATTTGAATAATTAATATTAAAAAGTTAAAATTGTTTTGAAAAAATGTTTGAATAACAAAATGCCACACTGTCAAAAATCGTGCAATCACTTTATGCTCATTTTCTTATTTATTTAAAGATGACAAACAGTATTTAAAAAAAAAAATATGATCAAGTATATAATATTTATTTCAAATAATACTTTTTAACGATTGACATTTTTTCTGCTTATATTGCAGGACGAGCAGCAAAACCGAAGCGTTGAGCGGTAAAATAAGATATACAACAGATATGCAAAAATTGAAAAGTGATCCATTGAAAAGGGACAAGGATGGAAGAACAGAAGCAATGCGATGGATTATTGAAAAGAAAATGGAACCTCCATTGGAAATGAGACATGAAACAACGCTTCATGATGATAATGGAATGACGATGGCAATGCTGTGGATTGAATTTGTTCGAACAGAGCCACCAGAATGGATGAGACACGATGCAACACTTAAAGATTCAGATGGATGGACAATGGCCATGCTGTGGATTGGATATGTTCAGACAGATCCACCGAAATGGATGAGGCATGACATCACACTTCGCAACAATAACGGAGTAACAATGGCCATGATATGGGTTGCAAATGCTAAGACAGACCCACCAGAGTGGATGAGACATAACAACGAAGTTGCAGACAAGGAAGGAAATACAATGGTCATGCATTGGATAAAGGAAATCAAGACAGAGCCACCAGTCTGGATGAGACATGATGCTACACTTGTTGATAATAACGGATGGACAATGGCCATGCTGTGGATTCAGTTTGTGAAGACAGAACCTCCAGAATGGATGAGACATGATATAAAACTTACTAATAAGAACAGAGAAACAATGGCGATGATATGAATTAATCATGTGAAGACGGAACCACCACATTGGATGAGACACAACATTACACTTGCCGATAAGAAAGGAAGGACAATGGCCATGTTCTGGATCGAATCTATTGAAAAGGAGCCACCAGAATGGATGAGACATTGCAATTCATTGAAAGACAAGAAAGGACGGGCAATGGCAGATTATTGGAAATTTTATGTGAAACCTAAATTGCCAGAATGGATGAAATGTGATGATACATTGAAAGACAAAAATGGACAAACAGCGGGAATGAGATGGATTATTAAGAAAAAGACACAACCACCAAATTGGATGAGACACGACAACACACTTGCCGATAAGTTTGGACGAACAATGGCAATGTTGTGGATCAAAAATGTGAAGACAGAGCCACCAATGTGGATGAGGCACGACATCACACTTCGCGATAGCGGTGGAGAGACAATGGCTATGTTCTGGATTCAGTTTGTTCAAACAGAACCCCCAGAATGGATGAGACACGATATTACACTTGCTGATAAAGACGGATGGACAATGTCCATGCTTTGGATTCAAGAGATCAAAACAGAACCTCCAGAATGGATGAGACATGACATAGAACGAATCGATGTCCTGAGAAATACAATGGCGATGAAGTGGATCAAATATGTTCAGACAGAACCACCAGAATGGATGAGACACGACATTACACTTTCTGATAAGAACGGATGCACAATGACCATGCTGTGGATTTGGTTTGTTAAAACAGACCCACCAAAATGGATGAGGCACGATGCTGCACTTTGCGACAAGAACGGAAGGACGATGGCCATGTGGTGGATTGAATGTGCTAAATCAGATCCACCAGAATGGATGAGACACAACAACACGCTTGCTGATAAGATTGGACGAACAGTGGCGATCCTGTGGATCAAAAGTGTCAAAACAGAGCCACCACATTGGATGAGACACAACAACACACTTGCCGATAAGTTTGGACGAACAATGGCCATGCTGTGGATCGAATATGTGAAAACAGAGCCACCAGAATGGATGAGGCATAGAATTGCGCTTTCTGACAGGGATGGAAGGATAATGGCGATGTGGTGGATAAGGGAAGTCAAGACAGAGCCTCCGAAGTGGATGACAATGGATAACGCGCAAGGCAGCAATGATGGAAGGACATTATCGATGAAGTGGATTATGGAGAAAAAAACAGAACCTCCTGAGTGGATGAGACATGACAATACGATTGCAGATAAATTCGGACGGACAATGTCTATGATATGGATCGTATATGTGAAAACAGAACCCCCAGAATGGATGAGACATGACAAGTTGCTTGCAGACATGGATGGATGGACAATGGCCATGAAGTGGATCGTTCATGTCAGAAAAGAGCCACCTGAATGGATGAGACATGATGCAGCACTTTCTGATAAGAGTGGAAGGACAATGGCAATGAATTGGATTTTCTGGATTAAAACAGACCCGCCAGAATGGATGAGGCACAGAAACGCTCTTGAAGATAAAGACGGGGAAACGATGGCAATGGGATGGATTAAATATGTGAAGACAGAACCACCAGTATGGATGAGGCATAGAATTGCTCTTTCTGACAGGGATGGAAGGACAATGGCAATGCATTGGATAAAAAATATCAATACACAGCCTCCGGAGTGGATGAGACATTACAATTCACTCAAAGACAAGAGTGGAATGACAATGTCAGATCTCTGGAAATATTCCGTTGAGACTGAGCCACCGCTTTGGATGAAAGAATGATTGTTTTCATTTCATATGTTTATTTTAAGGTGCTGAAGATTGATTGTGTTTTCATTTGTGCCAACCTGCACACAAATATCTGAGCAGCATCTTTGCATCATTTCAACGATTTTATTGATATTTGCTTCACTTTTTACTTTTTGCTTGGCCTTTTTGTTTTTCTTTTTTGTATTTTTGATGTTCTTCAAAGAATATTCATTTCAATCCATTTTCTTCTTATTCCCACTTGTTTGCATAACTCCCCGAATTGTTGAAAGGACTTTTGTCGACTTTTATAACTTTTAGAAATCGAGCAATAATTATTTGACAAAACGATTCTTTCCGACTTTTTTCTCCCATTTGAGAGAATCCCATTCACTCTGTTGTTTTGAATGGTATGTGTTTTTTATTCATCCTGTTCAACAGTTTTGCCAATCCATTTCAATTTTTTTTATTTTCATAAAGAGAATAATTTCTCTTTGTTTTTGAGAATTTTGACAACTTCATTTTTTCATTTCAAAAGCATTTCCATTCACCTGATATTCTGTATTTTTTTTTCTCCATTTCATGAAAAATATGAAAATAAAACAGTAATACAAAATATTGTCATTTTAAAAACATCATTTTGAAAAAACAAATTCATCAAAAGTTGGAGAAGAAGCAGAAGTGAAAGAAAAAGAATAAGGAAATCGAAACAATTGGGATATATGAAAAACATTTACGTACTCTTTTCCTTTCTTAACTTCTCTTATCTTATCTTTTGTTTTGTTTTGTCTTCCTCTTATTTTTTCTTTCTATATTTTCTTTTTTTGCTTCTATTGTGCTTCGACATTGATTTGTTTGGATTTAAAAAAAACCACTTCATAATACCATGAGTGCTTTACCTGCCCCCTGGTGCTAAACCCGCACCCACAAATTGAATTAAAAGTTCACATTTTGTCATATGAACACTATTCATTTTCAATCGTTGAGCTTTGAAAAAAATAGGACAAGTACATCACATTATTGAAAAGCTTCATTGTTTGGTGTTTGAGATAAAAAGGTTTCGAAGTTTTTTTTAAAAATTCTTCAACTTAATCAGTTTGCGGTAATACAAAAAACAAAAATAACCAAATGGGGTACTCACTCGTTCTTCTTTATCAATAATCACTTTCAGCAGATGCAAACCTTTCAATGTGAAAAAACAAACAAACAAACTACGATGACAACGAAGAATAATACTTTTCGCGACATTCAATTTCTTTTCTGCTGAAAGATGGTGAAACTGCTCTTTGAATTGGCTTCTCCTTTTCCGGTTTTCTTCTATCATCAATGAAGCTTTCTCCACTTGTATCATCGTTGATTATTTTGTAAATTATCATTTTCTTTTTCTTTTTATGTTTTATTTCTCTTTTATCTTCATCTGCAGAAGAGCTTGACAAAAGAATGTTGAATTCTTCACGAGTATGCTTGGTTTTTGATGTTGAAGGAGTCGAAGAAGTTTTCGCTTTTTCTATTTCTTTATATTTGGATCGAAGAAATGCAAGATGCTTTTCTGCATCTTCAAGTTGTTTTTTTAATTCGAAGCTGTCCAAATCTTCTATAATTGTTGTTGAATTTAATTTGTGATCATCAGACGGAGAAGAACAGATCGGTATCGTCGATGAAGTTGATTTTGTTGAGTCTGCTTTTTCTGCGGAATAAATATCTGATTGTATTGATGAAGCTGAAACACTTTGCCTTTTTGGTGGAGAATAGCTTCCAAAAAGTTCTTCACGCCAATCTTGAGACGAAGAATGAAGGTCTTCTTTCAATGGAGAGGCTCCAATAGGTGCTCCAGATATGCGAGAGAGAACGGGAGCTGCAGCAACAGGCCAGACTCCTGTCTTAATGAATGCTGCCTTCACTGTTGATGGAACACAAGCTGCAGCCATGGCTTCGGGGAGAATTTCTGCAAGTTGGGCTCGATAAGAAGGGAGAGAAAATGGAGAAGGAATAACAAATTTGTTACTCAAAGTGGATTTTAGTCGAGAAAAAACACATGAGTCACACGGCTGAAGCAAATGTGTCATATTAGGTGGGAATTTTTTCAGAATGATGAAATTTTTTTCAGCTGCTTCAATTACAGTTTCGTCATTGTGAGTTGAATGATTATCCATTAATAAAAGTGCACGATGAGAACTTGTAGGTTTCACTTTCTCCACGATTAATGGAATCCAGTAATAAATCATAATGAACTTGAAAATATCCTTAGTGATCCACCCGGAAGATGAAAAAATATATCTGATATCAAATGAAGAAAGTGTGCGAAACTCTTTCGGGAGTGTTTTCTTTGGCCATAGAAGAAATCGCGGTAATGAGGATCCGTCAGCGCAGATACAAAGGCATATAGTTGCATTCGGGACTTTCGGAACGACGGGAACTTGTGGAGGAGTTTGGCTTTTTAGGCAAACAACCAGTTTGTTCGATGATTCCCCACATGAGATAGACGATTCATCAAAATTGAATATATCCGCAGCTGTGATATTGTATTCCGTAACAGTGCTTAACAATTCTGAAAACCATCCTCTGATATTTTCTGGTGACTGCGCTGATATTTTTGCAACGTCCGTGTGCCTTGCGATTGCAGCCTTCAAAACATCACTTCGTTGAATTAATTTATATGCATATTTTTTGTTGATTGTTTTGAATTCTTGCTTCGGTTTTGATGATTTTTCTATTTGATCCACACACTTAGCAACATGAAAATGTTACAAAAACAAATTAATAAATAATGCAAACCATGTTTTGAACATCGCGAATTCGAACTATTGTCTGATTTGATAAAAGGACTAGCACCTGGTTCTCAATTTCTTCCAATTGCTCGTTCGTAATTGCCTGAGGGTGCCCATTCCTTCCAGCTTCTCTGCCAGCTCTTTCCGCTCTTATACCTCTTTTCCATGCATCTTTTGACACAACCTTTGCTTTTATGGCAGTTGAATATTTCACTTTAAAACTTTTTCGAATTGCGAAAAGCTTTTTCGATGGGGATTTGAATGATCGATATTCCTTGGTTGCAAGAACTCTGTGCAACTGAGTTGATGATAATTCAGGTTTTTCAGTCATCTTTATTGGGTGTGATCAAGCATATCAAAATTTCTTTTGTTGTCATTTTGAATCAAAGATAACGTTAACAAATTTCGTTGTCTGACATACAAAGCGAAAAATATTGAACTGGTTTATTATTTTCACTAGCTCTGAAAAAGTTGCGATAAATATAGTCTTTGGATTTAAGAAGAAACTGGCTTAATTTTGAAAGAACAAAAATTAACGGAGATTGAGCAAAAGCAAAACTTGGATTGTTGACATCATTTTTAGCTGTTTTAAAATAGTTTTCAATAGTTATACATCTAATTGTGTTTTGAAAGCTCATTCAAATATGAATAGGGTGCGGGTTTGGCACCAGGGGGCGGGGAAAGCACCCATGGTATCTATTTCAAAAAATGTGGAAAATATGTTTATTATTATTAATTTGAGCTAATTTGTATTTTCATCTTAATAAAACATTTTACACACATTTGTGAATGCGTATGATACAAATTTTTAAAATTCCATCCATGGAAATTATTTTGATTTTTACATAAAAAGGGTATGATCTAGCCGTTAATTATTTTCAAAACATGGACGCTCGTCATAAATGGGTGATCCAACGAGTATCAGAACTTTTTCATTGCGAATCCTCAGTTATTGAGGGACTTGTTAACGATGAGGGATTAATACCTCAAATGACAAAGTTTTTTAATGATCCTCAAGAAAAGAAAATGCTGTTTTACCAACAAGGCGAATCACCGTTTGAAAAGAGCTTTTTGACACTTAGTAAGATCTATTATTGTTTTCAATTGATTTTTATATTAGAATGGCTTCATACTCTGCTCAAATTGGAGAAGAAAATGAAGGAGTTGAACCTTTGGTTGAAACAGGACTATGCGTTTATGTACTTAGAACAGGAAAGAAAGCTATTCCACCCGCAAATTTTGAATTTGAGGTTTGCTTTCTTTTTCAAAAGAAAACTTTGCCTGAAATATTAAATTTGAAAAAATTCTCAGATGCTGGTGGGATCTTTTCCTGCAAATTATCTTCTTTCATTTGTTGACGTTCTTAAAGAAGTTATGATCCCAGCTTTGGATGCGCAAGATGCATGGGGAGAGGTTATTTTTTTGATGTTTTGTTGTGTAATTTCATTATATTTGTTTTTCAGACAAGCAAATCAGAAGTGGGATCAGTCTTTTTGTATGATGCTAATCGTTTCGCGACGAACATGCAAACCACTGCAAAAAGTTTGGATTGCGTGGTGATGCTAACTCCACCAGATTTGGAGAAGTATCCAATTACAATCGAACCAGCTTCAATTCTCGAAGCATCAAAGAATTTAGACATAATCCAATACTTTGAGAATCTAGTTCAAGAATGGTCGCGCACTGTAGAGAAAACATTGGTGGAAAGCGAGCAAGTTCGATCTGAAGGAGACGAAATTGGGCCTGATGCCGAGTTGGAACACTGGAAGGAGCGGATGGCGCGGTTCAATATGATAACGGATCAGCTGCGGCAGGAGCCGTACCGCATTGTGCTGCTTGTGCTGCAGCAGGCACAGTCGAAGATTGTGAAGCATTGGGCAACACTGGATGCTCGCGTGACAGATGCTGCTAATGAGGCGAAGGACAATGTTCGTTCGCTTTATACACTCGACCGTTTTATCCAGCCGCTGTACACAGACAACCCGGTGGAGCTGATGGATTCGGTGCCGAACATCATCAAGGCTATTAAGATGATGCACTCAGTTGCGAGGTACTACAACACTTCAGAGCAGATGACAGCACTGTTTGTGAAGATTGCAAACCAGATGATTCTGTGCTGCAAGAAGTACCTGACGGAAGGAGGAGACATTTGGAAGCAGGATAGGAAGACGTTCATTGGGCGATTGCACGCGTGCATTGATTTGCGGGACTCGTATAAAGAGCACTACCATCGGACAAAGATGGAGCTGCAGGTGACTCCACAGGCCAAGCAGTTTGACATGTCAGAAGCGTCGATCTTTGGCAATTTTGACCAGTTCTGCAAGCGTGTGCAGAAGATTGAAGATGTCATTCTCAGCATTGATGAATTCTCGTCATTCAAGAGAACGACACTTGAGTCAATGCAGCCACTTTTACGTCGTCTGGATGAGATCGCAGAACTGTTCCAGAGAAAGAGCTATGATGTCTTGAACTACAGGAAGGATGCGTTTGATGCGGACTATCTCGAGTTCTGCCGAGCTTCGCGCCGGTTGGAGGAGGATTTTCTGCAGTACATCACATTGTGCTTTGACAACATCCACGAGACACACAGCGCCATCCGCCTGCTGAAGCACTTCGAGGCAATCACAGCAAGGCAGACACTGCGGGACGAGCTGAACAGACAGTGGGAGCGTGTCTTTGTGAACTTCGGACACGATTTGGAGGAAGTGAAGGAGAGATTCGAGGCGCAGAGGGCAAATCCACCGATTGCGAGGAATATGCCACCGGTGACTGGAAACATTCAGTGGGCGAGACAGCTTCTAAGGCACATTGAAGGGCCGATGCTGGAGTTCCGGTCGCGCCCTGGGCTTTTGCAGCACTCAGAGGCGAAGCACATCATTCGGCTGTACAACAAACTGGCACAAGGTCTGCTGGAGTTTGAGACGAGGTGGCATCTGAAGTGGTTTGATTCTGTGGAGAATGCGCTGGCGGGGCTGAACGTGACGCTGCTGGTGAAGCACCCGAAGACAGGGAAGCTGTATGTGAATCTTGACCCATCTCTGTTGGAGCTGATTAGAGAAAGCAAGTTTCTGCACCGGATGCAGCTGGAGGTGGTGCCTGAGGGGCTTTTAGCTCTTCAGAGGGAAGACAAGCTGAAGTTCTACCAGAGCGCTCTGCAGAACTTGATCGAAAAAAGGACGAGTGTGATGAAGCTTATCTTGCCAATCTATCGGGACATTGTTATCCCACACATCAACCTGATTGAGGAGAAGATCGCACCGGCCTTAAAGACAATCAACTGGAATTCACTCAGCATTGACTCGTACATCGTGGGTGTAGGCAACTCACTGGACAACTTCGAGCAGCTGCTGAACAAGGCGAACGACATCATCCAGCACCGTATTGCGACAGCTCTGTGGGGCTTGGGGCATCTGGAGCTGATTGCTCTACCACAGGACCAGTGCTCATTGCCTGAGTTCATGTTGGGTGTGGAGGAGTTCACGACAGCACAAGGAGAAGCATTGCAGGTGAGGAATAAAGAGACAGAATCAGCAGTGATCGATATGATTAGATTGATTCTTGCTTCTCTTCCACGTGAAAAGCAGCTGACAGTGAAGGAACCAGCGCTGAAGATATACAACCACTTCCAGAGAGAGGCATTCAACATGCTTTTGAGAGCGGTGATTGCGTCATTGAATTCAGTGCGTGCATGGACGAATGGCTCAGTTCCAGCGCTGTTTGAACTTACAATCACGCTTGACAACAACAACGTGACAATCACCCCGTCTTTGAGAGAAATCAAGCGCTCACTGGTAAATGTGAGCAAGATGATCATTGCCACCACAAAGAAAGTGTTTGCGTGGTCTGGTTTGACTGGCGGAGGAAGCGGAGGAGCGATGCCTGGGTCAGGAAGCACGAGCTCAGTGGGTGCTGGGAGCAGCCTGTCGCCTGGAATGACTGCCAGCACAGCTTATCTGCACGGTGTAAGCTCAGCTTCTGCTTCTTCCTCTGCGTCTGCATCAGCTTCTGCCTCTGGCTCGTCTGCTGGTGCGGATGAAGGTGCATACGCTGTGAAGTCAAGCTCACAGCTGTTTGATGTGATTGCATCTGGAAAGGAAGTGGCTTCGCTGTATCGACAGAACGCTGGCGGAACCAGCCGATCTTATGCTTCACCTGGTGGAATGACTCCAAGCGCAGCTGCTGGAGCAAACTTTGGCTCTTCCTCTTCTTCCCTTTCGGCCTCTGCGGTTGCCTCCCCCGCATCATCGGCAGGCGAAACACCAATCACACCAGGATCTTCTGCTCACATATCATCGAGCGGGAAGAATGCGGGTGTGTCGAATGCAGCGCTTGCAGGGCTGATTACGCCATTTGCACCAGGAGGTGATGGAAGCTATCTGATTCCCGAGCCACTCTTTGAGCAAGTTGCATCTCATAAGGACATTATCAGAACTGTGCTTGTGTTGGCGCACGGAATCAAAATGTTCAGAAGAGAAGTGAAGCAATATTTGGAGATCTTTTCAGAGTTCAAGGAATTGTGGGAAGATGATATGGAAGAGAAGATTTCTGAGTTTGTGAAGACAAACCCAACATTGGAAGAATATCAGCAGCAGGTCCTGAAATACGACGAGATTGCAGAGAAAGTGAATGACATTGCATCTCAGAAGGATATTGCAGTGTTTGTGGTGAATTCACAACCAATCAAGGAGAAGTTCATTGACTTGATCAATGAGTGGAAGACGCATTATGCTCAACATCTTCACAGAGACGCACTGGCACAGCTGAGAGAAATGACAGAGTTTATGACAGACAACCTGTCAAAACTGGGACGAGCAGTGAACGACATTGACGATATCAGAGATTTGGTGAAGACGATGGACGGAGTGAGGCAGATGAGTGAGAATTTTGATCTGAAGCTGATTCCTTTGGAAGAAAGATACTCGCTTCTGGGCAAGTTTGGCGTGGAGATCACAACAGAAGAGACAGATATGCTGGACAACTTGCGCTACCGCTGGAAGAAGCTGAAGACGAAGAACGACGAAGTGATGGGCTATTTGTGCTCTGTGCAGGACAAATACATGCAGGAGCTGAAGGAGCACGTGGCAGCATTCCGCATTGAAGTCGAGTCATTCCACGAGGAATACACAGAAAAGGGACCAATGGCACAGACAAACCCGAGGACGGCCATGGAGAAGCTGCGTGTGTACAAAGCAGTGTTTGACGACAGAGCGAGGAAGTATGTATCGTACAAAGAAGGAGAAGCGCTGTTTGGGCTGGAAGAAACGAAGTACCCGAAACTGGACCAGATTTCGAGAGAGCTGAAATTGCTGGATCTTTTGTACAGTTTGTATTCAGATGTGATCATGACAGTGAACAAGTACGATGACACACTCTGGGCCGACCTCAATTTGGAGGAAGTTGAGCAGCAAATGTCTGATTTCCAGTCGAAATGTCGTGCGATGCCGAAGACGATCCATCAGTGGGACTCGTACAAGGACCTGAAGCGGATGGTGGATGAGTTTTCGGACGTGATTGAGACGCTGAGGAATCTAAAGCAAGAGTTCATCAGAGAAAGACATTGGCAGTCGATTATGCAGGTGATTGGCACGACATTCAAGACAGACTCAGATGTGTTCAAATTGGGACATTTGAGAAACGCAGGGCTTGTGCAACACATTGAAGAAATTGATGAAATCGCGTCTGGCTGCGCGAAGGAAGCAGAAATTGAAGCGAAACTGAACGATATCATTGCGGCATGGGTGAACCAGGAGTTCACATTCATGCAGTTCAAGAACAGAGGAGAGCTTCTTCTGAAAGGTTCAGTCACTTCTGAGATGATCACGACAATGGAAGATTCCCAGATGGCATTGCAAGGTTTGCTCTCAAACAGGTTCAATGGACCCTTCAAGGACAGAATTGTTGACTGGAACACGAAGCTGCTGGTGTGCCACGAGACGATTGACCAGTGGCTGGCTGTGCAGGCACTGTGGATCTACTTGGAAGCTGTGTTCAATGGAGGAGATATCGCTCAACAATTGCCACAAGCTGCCCGTCTGTTCCAGGGAATTGATAAGTCCTGGGTGAAGCTGATGGACTCGGCAAGAGACAGAAAGAACATCATTGCCATTTGCTGTGCCGACGACACACTGAAGACGCTGCTGCCCCATCTCACTGAGCAGCTGGAGTCTTGCCAGAAGTCACTTTCTGGTTATCTTGAGACAAAACGTTCCTTGTTCCCTCGTTTCTATTTCGTGTCTGATCCCAATCTGTTGGAAATTCTGGGTCAAGCCACCGATCCGAATGCAATCCAGCCACAGCTGAAGAACATCTTCGACAACATCGCCCGTGTCGATTTCGACCGTTCGAAGAGAACACACATCATCGGAATGAACTCAAGTGAGAATGAACATGTGGATCTGGTGAAGCGTGTGGTGGCTGAGGGGCATATTGAGCACTGGCTGCAGTCGCTTGTGGACGGAATGAGGGCTACACTCAGAAATGTGACGAAGGACTCAGTTTTGGCGATGGATCAGATGGAGCTGGAGGACTTTGTGTGGAAGTTCCCAGCACAGATTGCGTTGTTGGGCATCCAGCTGATGTGGACAAGAGATTGTGATTTGGCTTTGAGAGCAGCGAGAACAGACAAGAATGCACTGAACAACTGCAACAAGAAGAATGCGAATGTTCTGAAGAGGCTTGTGGATATGACAACGAAAGATTTGACATCACTACAGAGAACGAAGATTGAGACGCTTGTGACAATCGATGTGCATCAGAGAGATATCTTCGATGAACTGGTGAAGCAGAAGATCCGCTCACCGCACGAGTTCAACTGGCTGAAACAGACTCGTTTCTACTGGAAGTCAGACGAGCAGCTGGTGCAGATCCAGATCACAGATATCGACTTCAACTACTGCTACGAGTATTTGGGATGCACAGAACGTCTTGTGGTTACTCCACTGACTGACAGATGCTACATCACACTGGCACAGGCACTGGGAATGTTCCTGGGAGGTGCTCCAGCAGGGCCAGCCGGAACAGGAAAGACTGAGACAGTTAAGGATATGGGCAAAGCACTGGGGAAATACGTGGTTGTGTTCAACTGCTCTGATCAGATGGACTATAGAGGACTGGGAAAGATCTTCAAAGGACTGGCACAATCTGGGTCGTGGGGTGATTTTGATGAGTTCAATCGTATTGAACCAGCTGTGCTGTCTGTGGTTGCACAGCAAGTGTCGTGTATTTTGACTGCGCTGAGAGAGAGAAGGAACTCGTTTGTCTTCACTGATGGTACAACCGTCCCCTTGTTGCCTGAGTGCGGTTACTTCATCACAATGAACCCAGGTTATGCTGGTCGTGTGGAGCTGCCAGAGAACTTGAAGGCTGTCTTCCGTTCTGTCGCTATGATGGTGCCAGACAGGCAGATCATTCAGAGAGTGAAGCTGGCTGCGGCTGGTTTCCAGGAGAACATCATCCTCGCGAAGAAGTTCTATATTTTGTACCGTCTGTGCGAAGAGCAGCTGTCACAGCAGAGACATTACGATTTCGGTCTGAGAAACATTCTGGCCGTGCTGAGAACATGCGGAGCAACAAAGAGAATGCGGCCGTCAGATAACGAGTCACAGATTCTGATGCGTGTGGTGCGTGATATGAACTTGTCAAAGCTGGTGGATGAAGATGGGCCTCTGTTCAACTCTCTGATTAACGATCTGTTCCCTGGTCTGGAAGTAAAAGCTGAGCCGTATCCAGACCTGGAGAAAGGTATTCAGGAAGAGGTGGAGAAAGCAGGGCTTATTATGCATCCTTCGTGGGTGCTGAAGATTATCCAGCTGCATGAGACAATCACAGTACGTCATGGTGTGTTCGTGATGGGTGTGGCGGGCTCAGGAAAGACAAAGTGCATTCAGATGCTGGCAAAGGCTTATGGGCATGTGGGAATGCCGCACAAGGAGACCAGGCTGAATCCAAAGGCTATTACAGCTACTCAGATGTTTGGAAAACTGGATGTGGCTACGAATGAGTGGTTTGATGGTATCTTCTCAACCATCTGGAGAAAAGCATGCAAAAAGGAGCAGGACTACATCTGGCTGACGCTTGATGGGCCAGTCGATGCACTTTGGATTGAGTCAATGAACACTGTGCTGGATGATAACAAGACACTGACATTGGCCAACTCTGATCGTATTCGTATGGGACCGAGAATGAAGATGATTTTTGAAGTGGGCAACTTGGATAATGCCTCACCTGCTACTGTGTCTCGTGGTGGTATGATTTTCCTGTCTCGTTCGACTCTTGGGTGGATGCCAATTGTGCAATCACGCATTTCAAAGAGGAACGATGCTGCTATTTTGGAAGATCTGTTCGCGAAGACAATGGACAAAGTGTTTGCATTCATCGAAAAGAACACGAAGGAAGTGATGGGCAACGAGCCACTTGCTGCTGCCTCGTCATGCCTTGACATTTTGCAAGCACTTGCACCAGCCGATTCGAACTTGGCTCCTCAGATGCTGGAGCGCTTCTTTGTGTTCTCAATGATTTGGTCTGTTGGTGGGCGTCTGGAGCCTGAAGATCGCGTGAAGCTGCACAAGTTCATGAAGGACGAGCTTCAATTGGATCTGCCTCCAATGACAAAAGACGGAGATACAGTGTATGACTACATGGTGAACAAGGAGAGCGGAGAGTGGGTGCACATTTCGACAATGGTGCCTGATTATACCTATCCTCGCACATACACACCATCCTTTGCCGATCTGTTTATTCCAACTGTGGATAATGTACGTGCACAGTTCCTGATCAACCTGATTGCTTCGCAGAACAAGCAGATTTTGTGCATTGGAGAGTCAGGTACAGCAAAGACAGTCACCATCATGCAATACTTGGAATCTCTGGACAAAGAAACAATGCTTTCGAAAGTGCTCAACTTTTCGTCAGCCACCACCCCAATCATCTTCCAGAGAATGCTTGAATCCCTCATCGACAAGCGTATTGGTGCATATGGTCCACCAGGTGGCAGGAAGATGACGATCTTTGTGGATGATGTGAACATGCCAGAGTACAACGAATGGAATGACCAGGTGACGAATGAGCTGTTCAGACAGCTTGTGGAAGAGCACGGGTTCTACAACCTGGACAAGCCTGGTCTGTTTACAGAGATTGTGGACATTCAGTTCATCTGCGCAATGCCTCACCCAGGAGGAGGCCGAAACGACATTCCATCGCGTTTCCGCAGGCATTTCAGCATTTTCAACTTCACAATGCCATCTCGTGCGAATCTGCAGAAGATCTTTGGCACAATTGTGGAGGGACATTTCTGCCCAGAAAGGAAGTTCAGCAGCGAAGTGATTGAAGTGGCACAGAAGATTTGTGCAATCACACACGAAATGTGGGAAGTGACAAAAGCGAAGATGCTTCCAACTCCTTCGAAGTTCCACTACATTTTCAACTTGAGAGATATGTCACGTATCTTCCAGGGAATGATTAAAGCAGAATCTGACATTGTCAAAACTGTGCCCACTTTCTTACAGTTGTGGAGACACGAATGCTGCCGTGTGATGCCAGACAAGTTTGTAAGCAAAGAAGATGTTCAATGGTTTGACAAAGCGATGCACGATATTCTTCAAAAACAATTCCCGTCGTCTGTTGTGAATGAAGTGATGAAGCCGTGTCTGTTTGTCGATTTCATGAGAGATGCACCAGAAGACGACAACGTTGACATGTCACAGCCAGTGGCAGAGCCAACTGAGCCACATATTTACGAGCCAGTGATGGTGGTGGACGATCTGAAGCACAGAGCAGAGGAATTCATGGAGCGATACAACGAAGCAAACAAGCGTGCGAAGATTAACATTGTGCTCTTCCAAGATGCCCTTGAACACTTGACAAGAATCTACCGTATCATCACCACACCTCGTGGGAATGCACTGCTTGTTGGTGTGGGAGGCTCAGGAAAGCAGACGCTGACACGTCTTGCAGCATTTATTGCACATGCGAAGACCTTCCAGATCCAAATCACGAGAACATACAATACAAATAACCTTCTGGATGATCTGAAGATTGTGTATCGGATGGCTGGTGTTGAAGGGCATTCAGTTGTGTTTCTGTTTACCGATAATGAAATCAAAGAGGAAGGCTTTTTGGAGTACATCAACTGCATCTTGACATCTGGTGAAATTCCATCATTGTTCGCGAAGGATGAAGTTGACTCAATTACAACTGACATTCGACCAAGGATGAAGAAGCTGGCCCCGAAGATCATTGACACAGCAGAAAATCTGTGGAAGTTCTTCATCGAGCAAGTGAAGGACAACCTGCATGTCGTGCTGTGCTTCTCTCCAATTGGCGATAAGTTCAGAAACAGAGCCAGAAAGTTCCCTGGGCTTATTTCCGGCTGCAACATCGACTGGTTCAAGCCGTGGCCGAAGGAGGCGCTTCTGGAAGTGGCTCAGCAGTTCCTGTCATCGTTTGACATCGACTGCTCACCGGAGGTTAAAGCACAGCTTGTGGATCACATGTCATTTGTGCATCACAAAGTGAATGACGTGTCAAATGAATACTTCCAAAGATTGAGAAGACACGCTTATGTCACGCCCAAATCTTATCTGTCGTTCATCAACACTTACAAGAGCATGTACACACGCAAGCGGAATGAAGTTCTTGAGATGAAAGAGAGATTAAAGACAGGGCTGACAAAGCTGCTGACAGCTGCAAAGGATATTGAAGAAATGAAGAAAGAATTGGTGGTGCAAGAACAAGAATTGAAGGTGGCACAGACGAAAGCTGCAGAATTCTTGACTGTCATCACAGCCAACACCGCAGCTGCTGAAAAGACAAAGTTCGAAGTGCAAAAAGTGAAAGATGCATTGGCCATTGAAGCTGAGAAGATCAATGCACAGAAAGAAGAAGCAGAAAGAGGACTTGCTGCAGCTAAACCCGAACTGGAAGAAGCCGAAAGAGCGCTGAACCAAATTACAGGAGGAGATATAGCCACGCTGAAGAAGCTGGGTACACCTCCAAACCTGATTATGAGGATTATGGATGGTGTGCTGCTGCTTCGTAACTATTCCATCGAGCAAGTGACAATCGAGACAGACAAAGACAAGCAGCAGATCAAGCCCTCTTGGTCCGCATCCAAAGTGATGCTCCAGGAGTCTGGTCTTCTGCAGTCCCTTCAGCAGTTCCCGAAGGAATCCATCACCGACGAGCAGTGCGAGCTGCTGGCACCTTATTTGGAGATGCCTGACTTCAACAAGGACGCTGCAAAGAACGCTTGTGGTAACCTGGCTGGTCTGTGCTCTTGGATCAGAGCTATGGTAAGCTACCACTTCATTGCGAAGAATGTGGAGCCAAAGATCAAAGCACTGATGGAGGCTGAGGCAATCCAGAGAGTGACACAGGCGAAGCTGGACATTGCAGAGAGAGATTTGGCAGAGAAGCAGAAGACGCTGGATGAGATGAAGGCGCAGTACGATTCAGCAATGGCTGAGAAGCAGAGGCTGCAGGACAAGGCAGATCTGACGAAGAAGAGAATGGACTCTGCGAATGCGCTTATCACTGGGCTGTCTGGCGAGCGAAAGAGATGGAGCGAGGAAATCATCCAGTTCGATGAAGACATCAAGAAGTTTGTGGGAGATGTGTGCTTGGCTTCGTCGTTCTTGTGCTATGCTGGTCCGTTCAACAGCGAATACAGAGAGATTTTGAGAGACGAGTGGTTGAAGGACTTGAAGAGGAGGAACATTCCAATCCAGAAGGATCTTTCACTCACAAAGTTCTGCACAGACGAAGCAACAGTCGCTGAGTGGAATGCCCAGGGACTGCCAACTGATGATCTTTCGATCCAGAACGGTATTGTTATCACCACATCTGATCGATATCCGCTTCTGATTGATCCACAAGGGCAAGGACGCTCGTGGATTATCAACAAGGAGAAGGATCTCAAGATTACAACTTTGAACCACCGTTACTTCAGAAATTACTTGGAAGAATGCGTTTCACTCGGAAAGTCGCTTCTCATTGAGGATATTCAGGAAGAGTTGGATCCTGTGCTTGATTCAATTCTCGAGAAGCAGTTTGTGAAGGCTGGGTCGAAGTCGTTCACGGTGCGTATTGGAGACAAAGATGTAGACTATGACAAGAACTTCAAGCTGTTTATGACTACAAAACTGCCAAATCCTCACTTCTCACCTGAGGTCTGTGCGAAGACGTCTGTGGTTGACTTCACAGTGACAATGAAAGGGCTTGAGCAGCAGATTCTGGGGCGTGTCATTGAAAAGGAGAGAAGCGAGCTGGAAGAGCAGAGGCATCAGGTTTTGAACGATGTGGCTGCAAACAAGAAAATGGTGCAGCAATACGAAAGAGATCTGCTTTATCGTCTGAGCGAATCAAAAGGAAATCTTCTTGACGATGACGAAATGATTGCAGTGCTTAGAAACACCAAGAAAGCAGCACAGGAAGTCGCGGAGAAATTGTCCATCGGAGAAATTACTGAAGCGAAGATCAACGAAGCTAGAGAAGAATACAGGCCTGTGGCGACTCGTGCATCAATTTTGTATTTCCTGATTGGTGAAATGACTCTGGTGAACTCGATGTACAACACATCACTTGCAGTCTTCCTTCGTCTGTTTGACATTTCAATGGACAGAAGCGAAAAATCACCAATTGCCTCGAAGAGGATTGAGAACATTATCAACTTTGCGACGTTCCACATCTTCCGCTATGTGTCTCGTGGGCTGTTCTCCAACCACAAGATTCTGTACACACTGCAAATGGCACTCAAAATCGACATGGCGAGTGGGAAGATATCACGCGACCAGTTCAACGTGCTGATCAAAGGAGGCGCAGCGCTGGACATTGCAACAGCCAGACCAAAGCCGTTTGCGTGGATTCCTGATAACGTGTGGTTGAACCTGGTTTCGCTGTCAGGTCTGCCATCGTGCCGTGCAGTTCTGGAGCAGATCACACAGAACGGAGATGCCTGGAAGAAGTGGTATGACTCAGAAGCGCCTGAGACGACGCCTATTCCCGATGTATACGACAGAATGGACTCATTTGGAAAGCTGCTGTTTGTCAGGTGCTGGAGAGAGGACAGAACCATCCTGGCGACAAACCTCTATTTGGCCGAGTCGCTTGGGCAGAGGTTTGTGTCTGTGCCGAATCCGGAGCTTGAGGAGACCTGGGAGGAGACAGAGACGAACATTCCAGTGCTGTTCCTGCTGTCTCTGGGTACAGACCCCACAGCTAACGTGGATGCGCTTTCGAAGAAGATGAAGATTCCGATGATGCTGACTTCTATGGGACAAGGGCAGGATGTGTTTGCGCGCAGACAGCTGCAGCAGGCTATGCAGAGCGGGGCGTGGGTGATGCTGCAGAACTGCCATTTGGATCTGGCCTTTATGGAAGAGATTGAGCAGCAGATCATCACAATGAAATCTGACGTGCACAAAGACTTCAGATTGTTCCTCTCCACCGAAATGGTCGACAAATTCCCCATTTCTCTTCTTCAGCTCTCTATCAAAGTTGCATGCGAGTCACCAATGGGAATCAAAGCAGGTATGCTTCGTAATTACAACTGGCTATCTGAAGAGATGCTGTCTGTGATTGAGAAGAAAGAGTGGAAGCCTCTTCTGTACGCCATGTGCTTCCTGCACACAACAGTCGTCGAGAGAAAGAGGTTTGGCCCGTTGGGATGGAATGTGCCATATGAATTCAACCAGTCTGACTTGTCAGCGTCTATCTCGTTCCTTCAGACGCATCTGTACCAGATGGATGCCAAGAAAGGTATTTCGTGGTCGACAGTGAGGTATATGGTATGTGAGGTGCATTATGGTGGTAGAATCACAGATGACCACGATCGAAGGCTGATGAACACGTATGGTGATGTGTGGCTTGACTCGGCAGTGTTCCAACCAAAGTTCAGATTTGGAGGAGAAGCAGCTTATCCAATCCCGAATCTGAACAAGCAGTCTGAGTATTTGGAGTACATTGAGAAGGAAATTCCAATTTATGATTCACCACTTGCATTTGGTATGCATCCGAATGCGAACATTACATACAGAAACCAACAGGCAACAACGATTTTGGAGACAATTCTTGCCATTCAGCCAAAAGAGGCAACAGGCTCAGGAGAAACACCTGAAGAGATTGTGCTGCGTGTTGTGAACAACATGATGAAGAACCTGCCTCAAGATTTCAACCCCGCTGAAGTGAGGCAAAGCATTGCCCAGCTTCAAGGCGGCTCGACAATGCCTCTGAATATCTTCCTGAAACAAGAGATTGATCGTATGCAGGTTGTTATTTCGACGATCCGTGCAACGTGCCACGACCTGGAGCTGGCCATTGCCGGTACAATTGTGATGTCCCAGAACCTGCAGACAGCGCTGACATCGCTCTTTGACTCGAGAGTGCCTGAGCAGTGGCTGCGTGTGTCGTGGGCATCACCCACACTTGGCTTCTGGTTTGGCGATGTGGGTGCAAGAACAAAGCAGCTGAGGGAGTGGATGAAGATGGGCAGACCGAAGACTTTCTGGCTGACTGGCTTTTTCAACCCGCAAGGGTTCTTGACATCGATGCGACAGGAGATTACACGTGCCCATGGTTGGGCTCTGGATACAGTGGCGCTCACGACAGAAGTGACGAAGTTCCTCACGAAGGACGATGTGAAGGCGCCGCCTGAGGAAGGGGTGTACGTCCACGGGCTGTTTCTGGACGGAGCTGCTTGGGACGCGAGCGAAATGCGGCTGACGGACTCTGCGCCGAAGGTGCTGTATTCGCCACTGAATGTCGTGTGGGTCTCTGCTACCAACACCGCCCGCTCGAAGGACAGCACGATCTACGTGTGCCCCTGCTACAAGGTGCCGAAGCGTACGGGACTCAACTACATCTTCGAGATTGACTTGTCAACAAGAGATCCACCAGAAAAGTGGATTTTGAGAGGTGTTGCATTGTTGTGCTCAAAGCAGTAAGCAGTTTTCAATTGGAAATGGGCTCTATTGGAAAAAAGAAACAAAAGATAAAAATTAGATCCATTCATTCTCAGTTTTTTTTTACAACAAAAACTAACATTATTTCTGAACAATATACTTTATTAACAAGATTAAAAAGTTACACTTTGATTTTCATGTGGGATCTTAATCGAGCCTTGTCTTTTTCATCAATTATTTTATTCATTTCAATCTCCTTTTATTTTAAATGTACAACAGAAAAAATTTATTTTCAATAACTCTTTTTAATTTTCTTGAAAGCTGTTTCTTTTGCCTTTTAACTATGAATAGTTAACAAAAAAACTTGTAAAGAATTTCAAATTCTTCAATTGAATCATTTTCCTTTTCCTTTTCATTTCCCTACAGTTTCTTTTCCAGCTTTCGACATGAAAGAAATTTAATCAAAACAAATGGATATAAGAATACAAATCTGATTTAAGTTATTAATGAAGGCTTCTCCAGATGGAGAAAAAGATCAGAATATCAAATGAATGGAAATGCTTTTGAAATGAAAAAACGAAGTTGTCAAAATTCTGAAAAACAAAGAGAAATTATTCTCTTTATGAAATTAAAAATAAAATTTGAAATAAATTGACAAAACTGTTGAATCGGATGAATAAAAGCACACATATCATTTAAAGCAACAGAGTGAATGGAGATGTTTTCAAATGGAAAAATAAAAGTCGGCAAAAATCATTTTGTCAAATAATTATTGCTCGATTTCTAAAAGTTATAATAATTAACAGAAATCCTTTCAACAATTTGGTGAGTCATACAAACAAGTGAGAATATGAGGGAAATGGATTGAAATAGACATTCTTTGAAGAACATCAAAAATACAAAAAAGAAAAATCAAAAGTCCAAGCAAAAAGAAAAAAGTACAGCAAATATCATTAAAATCATCTAAATGACGCAAATCTGCTGCTCAGCATTTGTGTGCCGGTTGGCACAAATGAAAACACAATATATCTTCAGCTTCATAAAATAAACATATGAAATGAAAACAATCATTCTTTCATCCAAAGCGGTGGCTCAGTCTCAACGTAATATTTCCAGTAATCTTTCATTGTCATCCCGCTTTTGTCTTTGAGTGAATTAAAATGTCTCATCCATTCTGGTGGCTCTGTCTTGACATTTTTTATCCAATGCATCGCCATTGTCCTTCCATCCCTGTCAGCAAGCGCAATTCTATGCCTCATCCATTCTGGTGGCTCTACTTTGATATTTTTTATCCAATGCATTGCAACTGTTTTCCCTTCATAATCAAAAAGTGTAGATTCATGTCTCATCCACTTTGGTGGATCTGTTTGAACAAACTGAATCCAATACACTGTCATTGTTAATCCTTCTTTATCCACAATTTCGTTGTTGTGTCTCATCCAATCTGGCGGTTCTGACTTCAAACGTTCAATCCACCACATAGCCATCGTTTTCCCGTTCTTGTCGGAAAGTGTAGCATCGTGTCTCATCCATTCTGGTGGCTCTGTTTTTACTTGCTTGATCCAGTGCATCGCCATCGTTTTTCCATCCTTATCAGGAAGTTCCGCTCCGTGTCTCATCCATTCAGGTGGCTCTGCATTAACATAGATAATCCATATCATAGCCATTGTCCACCCATCCATGTCTGCAAGCACCTTGTCATGTCTCATCCATTCCGGTGGTTCAGATTTTGTCTCCATAATCCATAACATTGCCATTGTCTCTCCTCCGCTATCGCGAAGCGCAATGTCGTGCCTCATCCACATTGGTGGCTCTGTCTTTACATTTTTTATCCAGTGCATGGCCATTGTTCGTCCAAACTTATCCGCAAGTGTGTTGTCGTGTCGCATTTGTTCTGGTGGTTCTGTCTTGTTCTCAATAATCCACCTCATTCCCGCTGTTTGTCCATTTTTGTCTTTCAATGTATCATCACATTTCATCCATTCTGGCAATTTAGGTTTCACATAAAATTTCCAATAATCTGCCATCGTCCATCCTCTCTTGTCTTTCAATGAATTGCAATGTCTCATCCATTCTGGTGGCTCCTTTTCAATAGATACGATCCATGTTATGGCCATTGTCCTTCCTTTCTCATCGGCAAGTGTAATGCTGTGTCTCATCCATTCTGGTGGTTCTGTCTTCACATATTGAATCCACTTCATCGCCATTGTCAATCCATTGTTATCTTTAAGTGTATTTCCATGCCTCATCCATTCCGGTGGTTCAGATCTCAACCAAAAAATCCAAACCATGGCCATCGTTTCCCCCCACTCATGGTAAAGTGTTATGTCGTGTCTCATCCACTCTGGTGGCTCTGTCTTGACTTCTTGAATCCAATGCATGGCCATTGTTGATCTATCATTGTTGCGAAGTGTAATATCATGCCTCATCCATTCCGGTGGTTCAGATTTTGTCTCCATAATCCATAACATTGCCATTGTCTCTCCTCCGCTATCGCGAAGCGCAATGTCGTGCCTCATCCATTCTGGTGGTTCTGTCTTCACAAATTGAATCCAATTCATTGCCATTGTTCGTCCAAACTTATTAGAAAGCGTGACATCATGTCTCATCCACTTTGGTGGTTTCGTATTTGCAAATTGAATCCACAGCATGGCCATTGTTTGCTTATCCAAATCGCCTGAAAGAGTAACGTCATGTCTCATCCATGCTGGAGGTTCTGTCTTTACATATTGAATCCACAGCATCGCCAATGTTGATTCTAAATTGTTGCGAAGTGTGACGTCATGCCTCATCCAATCAGGTGGCTCTGTTTTGACTTCCCTTATCCACCACATGGCCATTGTCCACCCATGCTTATCTTTAACAGTTTCGTCATGTCTCATTTGCTCTGGCGGTTCTGTTTTATTCTTTTTTATCCAACGCATTGCCCTTGTTCTTCCATCATTATCTTTGTTGGGATTTAAAGAACCCTCTTCGTTTCCCATTCCTTATGTGTTTTTGAGCGGAAATAATGAAATGCAGCAGGTTTTTCAAACGAAAAATAAAAGATCACAAATATCTTATAATTTGTGAATGCAACATTATTTTTTTTTTAAGTTTTTTTTTCAAATATATGAATAACATATTTCACAAAATTGGTTACAAAATATTATTCATGACAGCCGATAAAAATAATCAGAGAGAAAGAGAAAACGCAGAAAAAGAATGAGAAAAATACAACAACCGAAATGATGATGATGCCAATTGCAACAATATATCAGAAATTTGTGAACAAAATGTATGAGGGAGAAGAAAAAGTTGATGATGCTGTTGATGAAGTTGTTGAAAATGGAAGAGAGAGAAAAGGAAAGTGTTGAGGAAGAGATGGAGATAAAGCATGAAAGTGAATTATGTAATCTGACTTTCTCTCTTCTTCCACCTCTTCTTCTTCTTCATTTGCATCCACACAACACTTGGCCACAGCATTTGCATAGACACAGGTGTTTGTGCAATGCTGACAGAATTCGAAGCACATGAACTTGATAACAAAACATTCCCAGTGTCTTTTCAAAAGAGACAGTTGTCTGTTCAATTTGTGTCGTCTCTGCTGCAGAAGAAGAAGAAGAAGAAGAAGAAGAAGAAAGATATCACAAACAAGCTCCTCTTTTCCCTCTTTCTCTTTCTCCCTCCCTCTCTCTCTCTCTCTCTCTCTCTCTCTCTCTCTCTTTCCTTCAGCTTTTGACAAGATTCGCCTTATGTGCCTTCCAAAACCTTCAAAAACCTTCAAAAAAGAATGTCTTCTTCTCCTTTCCTTCTTATTCCACCCAGCCCATTCCTCCATGCTCCCCTTCATTTGTCATGTCCTTGTCTCTTCAAATGCTTCCAATATGTTCTCTTTCCACATTCCTTGTTCATTCATTGCCATTCATCATTCTTGCAAAAAAAAAACCTAATTTCATGAAAAATAACAAAAGATGACAAAAATCATTGAATAAAAATGCAAACCTATGGCTTTGATGCGAATAATCTTCACAGACTTTCTTCTTTCTTCTTCTTCTTCTTCGCAAAATGTCGTCCCTTTCTGCCTGCAAATTCCATCTGTCTCGTCTCCTCTTCATTTCTACCTCTGCTCCTAAAAATAATACCCAAAACCCAAATCTTCGGTTTTGTTTCATGTGGAATAACTTCCACAAGCTCTGTTTGATCGAAATATCAAAATGTGTTCGTTCCATCAGAAGAACCCCTTCCCATCCCTTGTTGCTGCATCACCTTTTTTTTCTCTCTCTCTTCATTTTCCCTCATTGCAAAAACGCACATCTGCCGCACATCCATTATCTCCTCCGCAAGCAATGATAATATTCTTTTCTCCTTCACTCTCATTCTCCCCATTCCCTTCGCTCTTCTCCCAATAAAAAATAAATGCTCCCATCATTTTTCTGTATCGAGTGATCGAAGCCATCTTGTGGTCAGCTCCTCATCTCGCTCCATCCACGCAGCACATCTGCCTCCACTTCATCAATGCAAAGTGTCAGCGTTAATGTTTCTTCTTCCCATCTTCCTCCGCCTCCGCCTCCATCCCTTGCGCTGCAAACGCCAGGCGCAACCTAACAGTCCTCCAAATAATATGTGAAAACTCAAAAGCTCACCTTACTTTCTTCTTCCTCTCTTCCACACAATTTTCCACCGAAGTTTCATCCCTAACCGCACATGTTCTCACAATAACCCCCTTAACCTTCCACATGTGCCTCCTCTCTCAGTGTATTTTATAAAAACCAAATCCTCCCATATATATCTCCATTTTTCATCAAACTTTTATCATTTCCTCCAATAAAAACATTGTCTATTCGCTCCACCCATCTTCCTCCTTCCTTTCCTCCATCTCGTCCCATCTCACTGCATCAAATTCCATTTCTCCAGTAATAAACAAGAACCCCGCCCCTCACTCCTGATGAATTCAATAAAGGAAAACCTCCTTTCACGTCCACATTCATTCATTACACATCCTTCATCCTCAGAAAATTCTTGTTGAAAAATCTTCTCATTCATTTCAAGCTTCGATCATTTTTTCTCCTCCAGAATCCTGTTTCACCCACAACTGTTTCAATCCCTCTCCAACAGTATTTATAAATGTATCTAAAACCTCAATCAAATCCACACGCCCTCACAGCTGCTATGCATAAAGTTGTATCACTTTTTCTTTTCATATTCAAAAATTTTAATGGATATGATCAACGAATTTGTTCCTAATAAAGAAACTTTTTCGAATGGTGAATGGAATTTGAATTCAAATAGAGTTATCTGCACCAGCCAAATAAATATCAGAATTGATAATGGACTGTATGATACATTTTTAATGCATATTTGATTTTATTTTTTTTTTTTTGAAAACAAAAAATTTATATTTTGTTAGAAAAAATTCTGTTTTCGTTCAAGAAATTTCGCTGCAGTGTTGATAATAGCTTTATCAAGTTCGGTTTTCCATTTGAGTGAAGTTTTGAAAGTGGGAAAAATAATTTGTTCAGCAAATGAAATATTTATTCACTTAGAAAATTAAACAAAAGCAATTTAAAAAAATAAAATATTCTTTATAGAATGCATTTCACCTCAATGCAGTCAGATGCACCTCAGCTTCAAAGCTTTTTTTTCACAAATATGATTATTGAACTCAAATTCACAGCACTTTCTCCAATATAACTCTCCACCATCAAACTGGTCATCGAATCATTCATCTCACTCGTCAACTCCTTTTGCAACACTCAGCTGCTCCAAAAACCTTAAACAAAAACAACATTCCATTATTGGATTAAACACTTTATAATCATCATTCTTCCTGTTCTTTGCACATCTCCTCCAAAATTCTGCTTTCTATTTTTTTCTCAGCTTTCTTCTCATTCTTTCTCTTGTCCATCTTTACCATATCCTTATTTGGCTAATCTTTTTTGAAAACTTCCTTTTGTTTTAATTTTCAATAGAAGAAAGAATTTCATATTTTCAACAAATTTCTGTTCACACTTGCGTGTCTTTTCAGAAATGGATACAAAACCTGAACAATAATACAATTTCCATCAATGTGAAGTCAAGTGAATGGAATCAGAATTTTGATGAAAATATATAAATTTTACATCATTAGAAAAATAAACAACAGGAAGTTCTTTAAAAAAAAACTAGCCATGCATTGTTATCCACATCCTTGAATCAAAAGATTATTCAACAAATATCTTATATTCACCATTGTTTTTTGATATCCGAATTTTTTCCATGTTCCTTTATGATTCTTTGCAAAATAGACATCTCTCATCATGTTTTATATTATTCAATTTCTTTTGTCCAAACGTTTGAAAATTTCACATTTGGGTGATTCTTTTTGATAAGCAACAAATTTATTATATTTGTAAAAAATTAAACAAAACCTTTTTTGATAAGTTTAAGGTTCAAATCCATCGAATTTCTCCACTATGAAAATATTCTCAAATCACATTGGTTTCTTTGATCAAATTTGCTAATTGTTGAAGTTTGACGATTTTATCTTTAAAGATTATCAAACATAGTTCAATTTTTTAATCAAGATCTTTTATATTTGCAACTTTTCAAGAAGAATACCCCTTTTCTTTTGATATGAGACTACATTATATTTGTTAGACGCAATCCTTTTTTATCGGTAAAAAGCACTTCATAAAAATATTTCACTTTTTAGTCAACAAAGAGACCAATTATCACAATTAAAATTAAGTCTGATTTGTTTCATTTTTGCAATAAAAAAGAATGGAATTGATGCGAAATAACTTCTGAAATGAAAAAAATAATCTGTTTGATGAGACAGAAAATTAAATATGTGCGACTTTTCAAAAAGAACAACACACATAATGTTTTACAATTGATAAACGTGGAAAAAAAAGCTATTGAAGCTAAAAGAAATGCAAACTTCCAATGTCGAAGCAATTTTGAATGTGAAACTATTTTGGCAATAAATCAAATAATTGCTTGATGGGAATTATTTTTGATATTCTTTTATTTTTTTTAAAAATATTCAATTTTAAAATTTGTTTCCGATGTTTGTGAATGATCACTGAAAAGTGAATACTCCAATTCACAATGTATTTGTCTTTCTTTCGATCAAATGTTATCTTTTGAAACAACAAAAAAAAGCATGAAACATTTACAAGAAAATTTACAAACCAATGATAAAAAACGATAAAGTGATCTTCACCTTGAAACAGTTGTGATTTCGAACATAATCACACACATCTCTATCAACGATTTCATAGGTGCTTCTCTTCAAGTCCGCATTTGTGTGAAAAAAAAAAAAATCGATATTTTTGACAAATAATTGAAATTACAAAGACAATATGGTTCTTCTCAATCAAATTCCAATTATTGTTCTTCATAAAAAAGCGTCAAAAAACTGTTCAGGATAATTGTTGAATTTACATTTCAAGAAAAAATAATTGAAATTCAGAAATAAAGAAATAAAGATATAGTTTTTCGAATTTGAACAACACAAACCAATCAAATAAATTAATGCACTTTCAGTAAACTTTTTTTTTTTAAATTGGAACACACTTGTTTAATTCAGATGCTGTTAATATTTGAACCTTTTAGAAAATTATCAACGGCAGAATCATTCCATTTTGCAGAATTCTCTGTTGAAAAATCCATGAAGAGCTCTTCAAAGGAATGTTTTCCATTTTGTGAAATGATGAGAAAAGAAAATAGAACAACTTTTGAGTTTCAAAATTCAACACATTCTTTGTCCTTAAACATTCACAAAATAGTCTGAAATATCCAACGATATTTGAGGATGAAAATAAATGTTAATATATTGAGATATTCCATAAAAGCTTGTTACGATATCTTCGTATCCTTCTTCTTCCATCTTTTCAAACATTTTCATTTTCATCTCTTTCCTTTCCTCCTCTTTCACTTCATCCTTCTTTATTTTCAATCGAATTGAAAGCTCAATAAAAAATAACAAGAATTGATATGTTTCATATTTATTCAATGTTTGTAGCTGCATCTTCTCCAAAACTGCATTAACAGCTCCTCCTTTCAATAAGACGTCAATTTCTATCGCTTTATTATCTGCTATTTCTTTCAATAAATGAATGCATTGAAAGTTCACTTCTCTGTAATTATCCTTAGCTGCCAGAAATACCCGAACAATACTGTTTAAAAGTCCGACAAATTCTTCATTCCACATTGTGCAAGAGAGAAAATAACGTTCCAAGGTTTTAAGCCATCTCAATAAAACAAGCTCTTCTTTCGTTTCTCTTCCTCTTTCTTCTTCTTTTCTCTTCCTATTCACACTTTTCATCAGCTCTTCTAATTTTCTTGCTGCTTCTCTTGCAAAATGCAGTTCATTCACAATTACTCCTTCAAAGCAATCGTAGTATGGTAATCCGTTCATCAAAAACTTCCAAGCCGACTGACAGGCAAGTCGAGTCAGATTGTTGTGTTTTTGATGATAAAGGATAATCTCTTTGATCTTATAACGATACAGTTCATAATCCAATATCTTATCAAAAAAAATAGATAAAAAAAAGCAAAATCAATTCAACAAAGAGAGAAAAGAAAAATCATACAAAACATTTCCCAATGTGACATATAGCAAACAATTCCATTTCTATTTCCTTTTGGGTTTCCTTGTTTCTCTTCTTGCTCGATTCAGCTTTCAGAAGGCACGGTACACAGATTGAAATCAATTCCTTTGAGAAGAAGGTACTTATACAAGCATAACTTTTACAAAGATCAGCCAGCAGCTTTTCATCCTTATCTTTTATCTTTTCATTTTCATTTATAATCATTTTCTCAAATCTTTGGCACAACAAAGATTTTTCAAAGCCATCATTATACATATTTTTCAGCTCATAGCAATGCCCGATTTGCTTCAACAGAAAAATCACATTTCTCGTCGAAAGTTTCTCTTCTTTAATCATTTCGTCCATTTCATCGAACATTTCTTTTGTGAAGACAGATTCAAATTCTTCTTCCTCCATTTCATCAATTATTTCATTCATTTCAAGGATTTTCTGTCTTTGTGCATTCCCATCGCAACGTCCCAGCTCACAAAGAAATTCTTCGAAAATGATAAAATAACAAATAGAATTGGGCTTCAAATCACAGAACAATGAACAAACCTGAAAAATGCTCATTTGATGACTTCTTTTTGAACTCATCGATAGACTTATCAATAGCTCGAAAATCCTTTCTGCTTATCATGTCCAGTGAATAACATGTTCATATTCATTCTTTTCTCAACAAAATAAACGAAAAATTCAAACGTCATTTATTTTCTTTCAAGAAGCAAATGCAACTTCAACACAAATCGCTTTGTTCTATAAAAAACAGTTTTTGTAATAAAAGTTCAACGAGACAGCAGAGTTTGGCTGAACGAGCAAAAAATAGAAAACTTTTTGTTTCTTTTTGATCAAACCAACAGAAATTCATTATGATGATATTTTCCTTTGTCTTTTTTCATTTTGAAGCAAATGCATTCTGAGATTGGAATTGCAATCGCTTCAAAGAAGCAAATGAAATTCTTTTTGTGAGAAAATAGAAACGGGCAAATAAAACGATTCTTGAGGAAAAAATGTTATTCTCATTTGGATTCATCAATTCTGACTGACAAGGAGAACAAATGTTTGCATGCCTTTGTTCTGTGATCTGTTTTCAACTTGCCTTCTTTTTAACTTTCTTATAAAAATGACTCGTTGAACTGTTGAAGATGAAAGAATTTAACAGTCAAAAAAGATAAGAAGGACAAAAGAAAAGGGCAATTGTGTCAAAAGGATGCAAATGCAGAACAAACTAATTTGAAGAAAGAACCGAACAAAAATTCGCCAAGCCCAAAATGACATTTTGGAATTTGGAAATAAGCAAAAAAAGTTTAATTTGAGAAGCCAACTCCAACAACAAAGCTTTATCATTTTGAAAATCAGACAAAGACACAACAAAAGAAGAAGCAGAAAATGACCTTTTTTTAACTGCGAATTATTTCACAAATACAACAGAAAAAGCGGTTTTCTTTCAGACAGAACGAGACTGAAAAAATGAAACAGCAAGAGCAACTTGGCCTTGAGAAACACAAAGATAGGGCACAAATCGCCATTTCTTAATATGCATATAAACAATGAACAGTCTTCAATGGAAGGAATTCATTTTTCTTTTTTTGGATCGCATTCAATCTGAATGAAGGAAGTGACGAATTCAATGATTCATGTTCTGATGATATTGTCTGCTCTGATGAAAGAAAAATCGAATTATTCGATTTGTCTTGTTTGATTGAGCATTTCATGTTCAGTTGAATTAAATGGAACAGCCGAATGGATGAACAATGTCTCATCAATTGTTCCTTTTATTTCTGTATTCAACATGACTTTCCAACAGAAAAGCCTTCTTCTTCTTCTGTGTATCTTCTTTATATCTCTCTGAATGTATTGCAACCTCATCGTCATCGCTTTCTTCTTCTTCCTCTTCCTCTTCTTCCTCTTCTTCTCCTTCACCTTCACCTTCATTTCTCCTTCTTTCTCCTTCTTCTTCAACAACTTTTCCATCAATCTCTTCGAAGACCCTTCAAATTCTTCATTTTCTTCATTTCCAACAAATTCTGTTTCTCCGAAGACAATTTCTCCGAACCCATTATATAATTCTCTTCTTCATCCCTCAAAATATCCATCGAGCCATCTTTTGCAGTTTGCCTTCAAAAAACCCAGCAATTTTGATCGAATTTCCCATTTTTCGTCTTCTTAGCCAATTCAAAACGAAATTGAAGAATGCAAAATTTATCCTCTTTTCGCAATCAATATGAAACCTATTTGTGTTTCATCTTGATTCTTCTTCTTCGTCTTCTTCCTCTTCTTCTTCCTCATCTTCGTCTTCCTCTCATTTCTTTCCTTTCTTTCCTTTTCATTTCCTTTTTCTTTCCTTTTCAATTTGTTTCCTCTGCAGTTCAGCCATTGCAACAAATCTCCAACCTTCATTTGCTTCTGATTGGAGCAGTCTTTTGCTTTTCTTGTGTTGTCTCCATTCGACTTCACAGCTGAATCGCCTGTGATGTTACAATCAACCATCAGACATTTCAGAAATAGAACTGTTTTAATTTGACTGCCTGGCAACAACAACAGCAGCTGCTGCTGTCTCCCTCACACAAACAATTGAATCCTCCTTCTCATCGCATGAGCTCCCACACGCTGTGGAAGCTCCCTCACATTTGAAAAAAAAATAATATTTTTGCTTCAATAATTGTTGCAATACTGGAAAGAAGATGAAAGAACACAGTGATGCTTCATTCACCTTGTTGACGGCCAAGCCTCTGAGGAGAAGAGCGAACTCAACCAGTTCCATAAAAAATGTTCGATTGAAAGCAGAATCTGATGAAATTCTCCATTTTTTTTTTAAAAAAAAAGCCATTTCTTATTTGAAAGCCGCAACGCAAGATAAACGCAGGCCAACAGCAATGCAACCAGAAATAAACAAATAAATCAAACAGTCTTCAGAGAAATTGTCCACTCTCAATGTTTGTCTGAGAAAACATGGCCGTCTTGTCTAACGTTTGCAAACACCTCAGCGCACCCAATGCGAAGCAGCACAGCCCTTACAAATCAACACCACATCGATGCCACACAAATGAAGCATAGCAATAAAATCTCTGGATGGCTGCGCTTGAAGAGGCTGATCAAAAATATTCTGTATTTTTTCTGCAGTTGCCTGTGGCTCCGAAGAAAGCAAATTTCGAATGATAATCACCTTGATTGCTCAATATGGCTGTCCCTTCGAAGAATGAAATTCAAGTGCTGTTGGCCTGAATGTTGTTCAACTGCCAGCAAATATTCGACAATTAGATGTCTCGTAGTTGGCGTTTCTCCACTCTTTTGAAGCAAAAGCGGAATCATAAATAGAATTTCGTCGCTTTCCATGTCTGCCTGGCGCAGTCCGAGAAACAGGAAAACTTTATAAATAAAACCGATATTTTGGGGCTCTCCTTTTTTTCGTTGAATTCTTGCCTGTTTTTAAGTGATTAATATCATTCCCTTGGTTGGCTAACCACTTTCCTTGCCAAAAAAATACCCCAAACTGCTCCCCCTGCCTAGCATTCATAAATTCTACATAGTTTTGTGCAGGTTTTGTCTTTCACAAAATTCCATCCATAAATCTTCATTTTTTAATATTACAGTAGAATTTGTATTCATCTCTTGCACCAAATAAAAATCATGCATCTTCCGTAACTTCATTTATATCCTAATTGCTATATAATAATCAGCTCTGTTTTCATCGTATTACTCCACAAAGCGGAGATTGGCCATTTCAACAATAACTCATATTCCTGCACTTTGGAGAGGATACAGATGGAAACATCTTCACAACATATAGAACAATGAAAATTACATACATTATGTCTTTTTGTGTTATTGATGAAATTGTTGTCTTCCCTTTTGCCATCCAATCTCCAATAATCATCAGACAGAATTCCAAAAATATTGCATTGCTTCATTTCTTGTTGTCACACATGTAATAATATTCCTAGTTCTACAAGAAATGTTCACTCACGGAATTCTCATTCTGTGAATGGATAATTCCGTTTTTTCAAATCTGATGATCATAGAATCCATTACAAAAGATTTCAATATATTAACAGTTTTATTTCTTTGAAAATACAAGTCGAAAATGTTATCGAAAGATGGAATAGTTTGAATGAATTTATTTTTTATAGGGCTTTTGTGAGTTTTCATTTTTCATACGTTTTCTTCAATCCAATCATATTCGAACTTTCATTGTGAATATCAAAATGGCATTGCTATCTTCATCAATTTTTTTTAAAAAAAACATCTGTACATAGGAGACAGACAGCACAAAAAAGTTCAATAGTGTGCATTCATTGTTGCATTTGAATTCTGGCTTATTCTGATTAAACTATTTTCTAATAACAGAATTGTTTTGTGAACTGGAAGAATGTAATGAAGATGAACAAATTCAGAAAATCGAAGAAATGAATGAAATTGTTGATAGAATGAATAAGGAAGAATTTAAATCGGTTTTCAACACAGAACTGTTCAATAAAATACACCAAATGATTGAAGAAAAGAAATTGCCATTAGAAAATGCAATTTTGGTGCTGAAGCATGCTGGATATTTGAAGATTCTGAAAAACATTTGGATCTTTGATTTTAGAAATTCATCGTTGAACAAAAGAATTGAAAAGATGATATTTAAAGAAGATAAGAAAAAAGAAGAAAAGAATGAAAATCTACTGATTGATCTTTGCTAATGCTATCTTTTGTTGAACAGGTGGGCTTCTGAGGAATTTCTTTCAACTTACATGCCTTGTCTTCTTAAAGTTGCATTGAACAAAGAGAAAAGCGACGAAGTCCAGAACGAAGTGGAAATGGCTTTGCTGGCTTTGAGCAATATTGGATTTCAAGTGTGAGCATTTCTATTTCATTTTTATTATGTTTGCTTTTTCCTCCATTTATTTCTAATTTGGAAATGATACAAGAACTATATTTGAGTGAACTCAAAGAGATTATCCAAAATCATCAAGAGCATCAGAATCTGACACGGCTTGCCTATCCGTCAGCTTGGCGATTTTTTGATTGGCAGATTCTTCCATGATGAAAGTTTGGAAGATATGATTGTGAATGAGCTGCATTATGCGAGAGAAGCAAGAAGAGAATTGGAAGAGCTGACAAGATCTGTTGATTGGAAGAGAAAAGAAGAAGAAAGAAAGAAAGAAACGAAGGAAGAGCTAATTTTGTCAAGATGGATTGAAACATTGGAGATATATTTTAGCAAATATCATTCGAAGAATGAATATTTTTTGGACTTATTGGAGGAGTTGTTCAGGTGTATCGAGCAGCGAAGGATAATTACGGAGGAATTAGCTATCAGTGCACTTATTCTTTTCAAAGAGCATAAAGAAACAGGACTGTGAAAGTTGATGGATTGTTGAGAGGAAGAGCTGTTGCAGCTTTTTTGGAGGAGATTCAGCAGCCAACATTAAGTTTCGAAATGATGTGGAATTGTTTGTTTTTCTTTATGAATGTTTCACAGAGATGGAAAGAAGAAGAAGAAGATAATGAAAAGGAAGAAGAGAAAAGAAAAATGACGAAAAAGAAGACATTTGAAAAAATGGAAGAAGAGGGATACGAAGATTGCATTGAGAGTTTTCGAAAAATCTTTGACTTTTTGAAGGAAAATTATCATACGCTATCGTTGAGCATTTCTGATTATTTTGTGAATGTTTAAGAAAATGAAACTCATATTATTTTGAATCTCAATTACTGTCTTTTTCATTTTTATTCATTTCACGAAATGATAAAAAATAATTCAATTGTTTTTATTGATATTTTTATTTTTTTTTTCATCAAATTCTCGAGGCTGAGGACTGTTCAGCCCCCTTTTTGCTAGTGAAATGGCACTCTTCTGCACACTCCCAGCTGCCTCGTCGCAGGAAGAGTGGCGAAGCAGCTGTCTCACGTGCCTTCAATCTGTGCCTGCCTTCAGTTGCTTCTTGCATTCTGACTCTGTGTTTCTCAGCTTTTCAGCTCCTCTTCTTCTCCTTCTCCTTCCACTTCCTCCTCCTCTTCCTCCTTTTCCTCCTCTTCCTCTTCTTCTTCCTCTTTTTCCTCTTCTTCTTCTCTTTCTCCTTCTTCTTCTTCTTCCAATTCAAGAAGCATCTCTTTTTTCAAATTCTTCAAAAAAAGCTTATCTTCTCAAATGAACAATTCGATTTTGTTTTTTATTTTAATTCTTCTCACTTTCTCTCTCAATCTTCAAGGGATGCATCAAAACTCTTATTAGAATTTCTTCCTCCTCTCCGATTTTCAAATTAAACAGTTTTATATTGCCTTCAGATGCTGCAAACGGATTGTTTTAACTTTTGGAAATGGAAATGATGAAGAATGAATAAACAGGCAGATGAAAGCGTTTGGGTTGAATGCATCTCTTCACTTGAAGCAGTATCAACATCGTTATTTGCTGTTTTTGTTGTGTTTTCAACATTCTCTGAGGGTTTCTGATATTCCTCGAAAGCAAAGGAAGCATTGCGAAAACAAAACTTTTGTTTCCAATGAACTGAAAAGAGGTTGTTTTTCTCAAAACAATCAAAAGAATGAATGAAGAATTTGAAATCAAAATCATTTGTTAACTTATTTTGGGAAGAACTTTGGTGAAAGAAAGAAGAAAATGAAGAAATTCATGATTTATAATATTTTAATTATTTAATTTGGAAAAAACAAAAATTGAATCTTTTTTTTTTGTTGTTGTTTCTTCACTTCATTTTGATGAATCTGGATAAAAAATCACTTTAAGCAAACATATGAAAATAAATTTTTGTTCCGTTTTGTGAAATGAATGAAAAAAGAGAAAGTGAAATTGTGAGTCATGAAATTCAAAGAATTTCATTTCCTCAAATATTCACAAGATAATCTGAAATATTCAACGATGTTCCAAGAGAATATTTTCCAAAGAGATAATCAAATATTTTATGAAAGGTGGTGATGGTATCTTCATATCCTTCTTCCTCCAGCTTTTCAAATGTATCCATTTTTGTTGACTTTCTTTTAACTTCTTCCCTTTCATCTTCATTCTTTTTTTCCAATCGATTTGAAACGCTCATAAAGAATTGTAAGCATTCATTTACCGTACGATCGTTCAATGTTTGTTGCTGCATCTCTTCCAAAACAGCATAAACTGCTTCTCCATTTAATAAATCTTCAACTTTCACATCTTTATTTTTTGCTGCAGTTCTCAAGGAATAAATGCATTGATTGCTAATAACGCTGTGATTATCCTTTGCCGCTCGAAATACCCGAACAATGCCTCCTATCAGTTCAACACATTCTTCGTTCCACAATTCGCAAAAGGAATTGTAATAATTAATAGCATCGAGCCATCTCATCAATATAAACTCATCTTTCGCTTCTTCTTTGCTCATTTCCTCTTCTTTCTTCTTCCAATCCATATTTCTTAACAGCTCTTCCAATTCTCTTGTTGCCTCCTTTTCAAAATGAATTTCATTCATAACAGCATGGCCAATGATATAATTGAGCAATAATCGGTCTATATCAAACTGCCAAGCAGACTGATAAGCAAGTCGAGTGAGGTTTCGATGTTCATGGTGATATTCAATGATCTCTTTAATTTCATCATAATACAGTTCTTTATCCATTTTCTTATCAAAAAGAGAGAAAAAAACCAGTTACGTCAAAAATGAAATTGAAATTCTCATACATAAAATCTGCTAATGCAACTTAAAGCCAGCAAAGCTATTTCCACTTCTCTTTGGGTTTCCTCGTTCTCCTCTTTGTTCAATGCAAATTTCAGAAAACAAGGCACGCAAACTGAAAGCAATTCCGGTGAGATCATTCCATCATTCAAAAAAGCAAAGCATTCACAGATATCTATCAGAAGCTTTTCGTTTTTTCCTTCATTTTTCGTCTCTTTATTTAAAATCATCCTCATAAATCTATAGTCCAGCGAAGTTCCATTGTAATCTAGTTTGAATATTTTATTCAACACTTTGTAATAACCAGCATGCTTCAGCACCAAAATTGCATTTTCTAATGGCAATTTCTTTTCTTCAATCATTTGGTGTATTTTATTGAACAGTTCTGTGTTGAAAACCGATTTAAATTCTTCCTTATTCATTCTATCAACAATTTCATTCATTTCTTCGATTTTCTGAATTTGTTCATCTTCATTACATTCTTCCAGTTCACAAAACAATTCTGTTATTAGAAAATAGTTTAATCAGAATAAGCCAGAATTCAAATGCAACAATGAATGCACACTATTGAACTTTTTTGTGCTGTCTGTCTCCTATGTACAGATGTTTTTTTTAAAAAAAATTGATGAAGATAGCAATGCCATTTTGATATTCACAATGAAAGTTCGAATATGATTGGATTGAAGAAAACGTATGAAAAATGAAAACTCACAAAAGCCCTATAAAAAATAAATTCATTCAAACTATTCCATCTTTCGATAACATTTTCGACTTGTATTTTCAAAGAAATAAAACTGTTAATATATTGAAATCTTTTGTAATGGATTCTATGATCATCAGATTTGAAAAAACGGAATTATCCATTCACAGAATGAGAATTCCGTGAGTGAACATTTCTTGTAGAACTAGGAATATTATTACATGTGTGACAACAAGAAATGAAGCAATGCAATATTTTTGGAATTCTGTCTGATGATTATTGGAGATTGGATGGCAAAAGGGAAGACAACAATTTCATCAATAACACAAAAAGACATAATGTATGTAATTTTCATTGTTCTATATGTTGTGAAGATGTTTCCATCTGTATCCTCTCCAAAGTGCAGGAATATGAGTTATTGTTGAAATGGCCAATCTCCGCTTTGTGGAGTAATACGATGAAAACAGAGCTGATTATTATATAGCAATTAGGATATAAATGAAGTTACGGAAGATGCATGATTTTTATTTGGTGCAAGAGATGAATACAAATTCTACTGTAATATTAAAAAATGAAGATTTATGGATGGAATTTTGTGAAAGACAAAACCTGCACAAAACTATGTAGAATTTATGAATGCTAGGCAGGGGGGAGCAGTTTGGGGTATTTTTTTGGCAAGGAAAGTGGTTAGCCAACCAAGGGAATGATATTAATCACTTAAAAACAGGCAAGAATTCAACGAAAAAAAGGAGAGCCCCAAAATATCGGTTTTATTTATAAAGTTTTCCTGTTTCTCGGACTGCGCCAGGCAGACATGGAAAGCGACGAAATTCTATTTATGATTCCGCTTTTGCTTCAAAAGAGTGGAGAAACGCCAACTACGAGACATCTAATTGTCGAATATTTGCTGGCAGTTGAACAACATTCAGGCCAACAGCACTTGAATTTCATTCTTCGAAGGGACAGCCATATTGAGCAATCAAGGTGATTATCATTCGAAATTTGCTTTCTTCGGAGCCACAGGCAACTGCAGAAAAAATACAGAATATTTTTGATCAGCCTCTTCAAGCGCAGCCATCCAGAGATTTTATTGCTATGCTTCATTTGTGTGGCATCGATGTGGTGTTGATTTGTAAGGGCTGTGCTGCTTCGCATTGGGTGCGCTGAGGTGTTTGCAAACGTTAGACAAGACGGCCATGTTTTCTCAGACAAACATTGAGAGTGGACAATTTCTCTGAAGACTGTTTGATTTATTTGTTTATTTCTGGTTGCATTGCTGTTGGCCTGCGTTTATCTTGCGTTGCGGCTTTCAAATAAGAAATGGCTTTTTTTTTAAAAAAAAAATGGAGAATTTCATCAGATTCTGCTTTCAATCGAACATTTTTTATGGAACTGGTTGAGTTCGCTCTTCTCCTCAGAGGCTTGGCCGTCAACAAGGTGAATGAAGCATCACTGTGTTCTTTCATCTTCTTTCCAGTATTGCAACAATTATTGAAGCAAAAATATTATTTTTTTTTCAAATGTGAGGGAGCTTCCACAGCGTGTGGGAGCTCATGCGATGAGAAGGAGGATTCAATTGTTTGTGTGAGGGAGACAGCAGCAGCTGCTGTTGTTGTTGCCAGGCAGTCAAATTAAAACAGTTCTATTTCTGAAATGTCTGATGGTTGATTGTAACATCACAGGCGATTCAGCTGTGAAGTCGAATGGAGACAACACAAGAAAAGCAAAAGACTGCTCCAATCAGAAGCAAATGAAGGTTGGAGATTTGTTGCAATGGCTGAACTGCAGAGGAAACAAATTGAAAAGGAAAGAAAAAGGAAATGAAAAGGAAAGAAAGGAAAGAAATGAGAGGAAGACGAAGATGAGGAAGAAGAAGAGGAAGAAGACGAAGAAGAAGAATCAAGATGAAACACAAATAGGTTTCATATTGATTGCGAAAAGAGGATAAATTTTGCATTCTTCAATTTCGTTTTGAATTGGCTAAGAAGACGAAAAATGGGAAATTCGATCAAAATTGCTGGGTTTTTTGAAGGCAAACTGCAAAAGATGGCTCGATGGATATTTTGAGGGATGAAGAAGAGAATTATATAATGGGTTCGGAGAAATTGTCTTCGGAGAAACAGAATTTGTTGAAAATGAAGAAAATGAAGAATTTGAAGGATCTTCGAAGAGATTGATGGAAAAGTTGTTGAAGAAGAAGGAGAAATGGAGTTGATGTGATTGAGAAATAGAGGAAGAAAGAAGGAAATAAGTGAATTTGAGGGGGAAGAAGAAGGTGAAGAAAGCGATGACGATGAGGTTGACAATATATTCAGTGGGATTTAAAGAAGATACACAGAAGAAGAAGAAGGCTTTTCTGTTGGAAAGTCATGTTGAATACAGAAATAAAAGGAACAATTGATGAGACATTGTTCATCCATTCGGCTGTTCCATTTAATTCAACTGAACATGAAATGCTCAATCAAACAAGACAAATCGAATAATTCGATTTTTCTTTCATCAGAGCAGACAATATCATCAGAACATGAATCATTGAATTCGTCACTTCCTTCATTCAGATTGAATGCGATCCAAAAAAAGAAAAATGAATTCCTTCCATTGAAGACTGTTCATTGTTTATATGCATATTAAGAAATGGCGATTTGTGCCCTATCTTTGTGTTTCTCAAGGCCAAGTTGCTCTTGCTGTTTCATTTTTTCAGTCTCGTTCTGTCTGAAAGAAAACCGCTTTTTCTGTTGTATTTGTGAAATAATTCGCAGTTAAAAAAAGGTCATTTTCTGCTTCTTCTTTTGTTGTGTCTTTGTCTGATTTTCAAAATGATAAAGCTTTGTTGTTGGAGTTGGTCTCTCAAATAATGCCCATTTTGCTCATTACACAATTCTCTCTGCCTCTTTGGGGCTTGGCGAATTTTGTTCGGTTCTTTCTTCAAATTAGTTTGTTTTGCATTTGCATCCTTTTGACACAATTGCCCTTTTCTTTTGTCCTTCTTATCTTTTTTGACTGTTAAATTCTTTCATCTTCAACAGTTCAACGAGTCATTTTTATAAGAAAGTTAAAAAGAAGGCAAGTTGAAAACAGATCACAGAACAAAGGCATGCAAACATTTGTTCTCCTTGTCAGTCAGAATTGATGAATCCAAATGAGAAAAATATTTTTTCCTCAAGAATCGTTTTGATAACACGTTTCTATTTTCATATTAGAAGAATTTCATTTGCATCTTAGAAGCGATTGCTATTGCATTCTCAGAATGCATTTGCTTCAAAATGAAAAAAGACAAAGGAAAATATCATCATTATGAATTTCTGTTAGTTTGATCAAAAAGAAACAAAAAAGTTTTCTATTTTTTCCTCGTTCAGCCGAGCTCTGCTGTCTCGTTGAACTTTTATTGCAAAAACAATTATTTTATAGAACAAAGCGATTTGTGTTGAAGTTGAACTTGCTTCTTGAAAGAAAATAAATGATGTTTGAATTTTTCGTTTATTTTGTTGAGAAAAGAATGAATATGAACATGTTATTCACTGGACATGATAAGCAGAAAGGATTTTAGAGCTATTGATAAGTCTATCGATGAGTTCAAAAAGAAGTCATCAAATGAGCATTTTTCAGGTTTGTTCATTGTTCTGTGATTTGAAGCCCAATTCTATTTGTTATTTTATCATTTTCGAAGAATTTCTTTGTGAGCTGGGACGTTGCGATGGGAATGCACAAAGACAGAAAATCCTTGAAATGAATGAAATAATTGATGAAATGGAGGAAGAAGAATTCAAATCTGTCTTCACAAAAGAAATGTTCGATGAAATGGACGAAATGATTAAAGAAGAGAAACTTTCGACGAGAAATGTGATTTTTCTGTTGAAGCAAATCGGGCATTGCTATGAGCTGAAAAATGTGTGGAATCGATTCTTTGAAAAATCTTTGTTGTGCAAAAGATTTGAGAAAATGATTATAAATGAAAAAGAAAAGACAGAAGATAAGGATGAAAAGCTGCTGGCTGATCTTTGTAAAAGTTATGCTTGTATAAGTACCTTCTTCTCAAAGGAATTGATTTCAATCTGTGTACCGTGCCTTCTGAAAGCTGCATCGAGCAAGAAGAGAAACAAGGAAACCCAAAAGGAAATAGAAATGGCGTTGTTTGCTATATGTCACATTGGGAAATGTTTTGTATGATTTTTCTTTTCTCTCTTTGTTGAATTGATTTTGCTTTTTTTTATCTATTTTTTTTGATAAGATATTGGATTATGAACTGTATCGTTATAAGATCAAAGAGATTATCCTTTATCATCAAGAACACAACAATTTGATTCGACTTGCCTATCAATCATCTTGGCAGTTTTTGGTAAACGGATTACCATACTACGATTGCTTTGAAGGGGTAATTGTGAATGAACTGCATTTTGCGAGAGAAGCAGCAAGAGAAGTAGAAGAGCTGATGAAAAGTGTGGATTGGAAGAGAAAAGAAGAAGAAAGAGGAAGAGAAACGAAAGAAGAGCTTGTTTTATTGAGATGGCTTAAAACCTTGGAACGTTATTTTCTCTCTTGCACAATGTGGAATGAAGAATTTGTCGGACTTTTAAACAGTATTGTTCGGGTATTTCTGGCAGCTAAGGATAATTACAGAGAAGTGAACTTTCAATGCATTCATTTATTGAAAGAAATAGCAGATAATAAAGCGATAGAAATTGACGTCTTATTGAAAGGAGGAGCTGTTAATGCAGTTTTGGAGAAGATGCAGCTACAAACATTGAATAAATATGAAACATATAAATTCTTGTTATTTTTTATTGAGATTTCAATTCGATTGAAACAAAAGAAAGATCGCACAACTGACGAAGCGAAAAGAAAAGAGATGAAAAGGAAAGTGTTTGAAAAGATGGAAGAAGAAGGATACGAAGATACCATCACAAGCTTTCATGAAATTTTTATTTTTTTCAACAGACAATATTATCATGGACTGTCGTTGAATATTTCAGACTATTTTGTGAATGTTTAAAGAAATGAGATGTTTCGATTTTTTTTTTTTAACTCAAAAGTTGTTCTTTCTTTTTCCATCATTTCGCAAAATGGAAAACAATCCTTTAAAAAGCTCTTCATGGATTTCTCAACAGATAATTCTGCAAGGAAAAATTCGACCGTTGATAATTTTCTGAAAGGTTCAAATACGAACATCATCTGAATTAATCAAGTGTGTTCCAATTAAAAAAAAGTTTATTCTGTTGCTGCATTTATTTATTTGATTGGTTTGTATTAATCAAATATGAAAAACTATATCTTTATTTCTTTTTTTCTAAATTTCAACTATTTTTTCTTGTTTAGTTAATTCAACATTTATCCTGAACAGTTTTTTGACACTTTTTTTGTGAAGAATAATAATTAGCAGTTGTAACATAAGAACCATATTGTCTTTGTAATTTCAATTATTTGTTAAAAATATCGTTTTTTTTCACGCATATGCGGACTTGAAGAGAAACACCTGTGAAATCATTGATAAACATGTGTGTGATTATTTTCAAAAAGAACGTGTCTTTGAAAATGGGTGATTATTTTTGTAATCATAACTTTTTTCGGGTTTTCTAATTTTTAATTTTCGTTTGTCAATGAATTGAATTTTATTATTCCAGTATTTTTTAAATTGCAATTGTTTAATGAAGCACATTTTTAAATGCATTAATGACATTTTTTTTTGAAGACGGTGTTATCACTTTAATATGTTCACTGACAAATATGCAAAACAAATTTTCAAACCAAATATTTTTACAGAAAAAACATGATTTCAAAAAGGATCAGCCAAATTTCAACACATCGAAAAATGTGAAGATTTCAATAATGATATCTAATATGGCAATGTGCACTTAATAAAAGATATTAATTTGATTTTATTTATTTTTTTGGGGAAAAAAAAATAAAAAGTATGCACAAACAAAAAGTGAGTATTTCAAATAAGTTTTTTTCTTATATCAAAAAAATATTTTTTTTGAAAAAACACATTTGTTCAATTTTCTGAGGAAATAAAAATATAGCGCATTTTGATTAGATTCTTGTTCCGGCCAACGAAATTACATATGAATTGAATAAATATCATTATTTATGAAATGTTCCAATTATAATAAAATGTTATGTGCCTGAATTGAAATTCTTACGAAATGTTTGATATTCTTATTCACCCGAATATAAAACAAATGATATTTTTAACAAAAAATTATTCAATTGTCTGATTGCCTTTGAACCATTTTGGATATTTTTTGAACAAGCACTCAAAATGAATGATCCACATTTTTTGATTGATGAACCAAATTGAATGTGATTATTGATTATTATGACAAATGAAATTATTGAAACAGGATGAAATTCTTTCGGGTTTTGCTCAACTTTTTGTGAAAATGTCCGATTGTGATAATATCCCAAATTGTTCGAAACAGAGAATTCCAACGCTGATATTTATGATCAATAATTTATCTTTCAAATTTTTTTGATATTCCTGAAATTCATGTTAAATTCACGTTTTGAAATTTTGGAAATAACTATTTTTTTGAGTTTTCTCATTTCATTTAGAGTGACAAAATCATTTATTAGAAAATTTGAATTCTCAGATGAAAAACTTATTTCCCATTGAAATAAGAACCATTTTTTTTTTTGAAAAGTGTATTTTTTGAAAAAAAAATTTCTTTGTGATTCTATGAGATGGGAAATTTATTAAAATGTGTCAAAAAAATGTTTGTTCACAGAATGATGTGCTGATATCCGATATTGATCGTTATCGATGTGATTGGATAGGGTTTCGACTTTGAAATGAACTTATGAATAAGCGTTAAAAAGGAGAAAAAATAAAAACAAGAAAAGAACCAAATTTTTTCTTCATTCTCAAAAAATGACCATTATCCCTAATTTTTGTCCTTCACTTCTTCCGATTGTTGACTTTTGTTTAAAAATCATTTTTAATATTCACTTCATTCAGTTTTTCATTTTGCACATTTTTGTGTTGAAAAGGAATCTGAAACTTTCAAACAAGTGGACAAACAAAAAATGAATGAAAAGACTTATTCGAAATTCATATTTCAAAAAATCTCACCACTTATTTTTTTGAAAATCCTAAAAAATTTCCATTTTGAATTTGTCTCATTTTGAACATTTGTTTCTATTAATCACAATTTCTTTTTTTAAAATCTCAAACAATTGAAAACAATGAACTTCAAAATCCTTCGAAGAATAAAATATCTAAATACAAGTGTTTGAAAATTTAAAATGGATTTTTGTCCTTTTTCGTGAAACAAGTTGATATGATATTTTGAAAAGACATTTTTCTCGAAAGATAATTATTGATTAATTCAAATCATTCTTCTTAAAGGCAAGAATAATTTGCATAACTGTAATAAAGTCGTTGCACACAAATGCGTAATACAAAGTTGAAAAAATTTTCAATGAAATATTGCTAATGTTGAGTTTTTTTAATATTGCGCAACCATAACAGATGCTTTGATAACTGAAAAATCCAAAAAAAACCTTATTGCAAGTTCAGCATCGAAAAGGAAAGTGCAAGAACTACTCTGCTCTTTGCATGCGATGGAGATGCGGAGGGGAAAGGGTTATAAGCGAGGGTTTTTTTGAAAGGAGGGAGAATAATCAAACACGTATTCATCCAGACAGCTCAACGGCCAGAACAAACAAAATTCGGAAGAATGACAATACGTCCAACAGATGCTTCAGCAGTGGGAACCTTTTCATCTGCAAGAGCCATATTGTTGCAAACAGCGGAGGAGATGCTGATCATTTCGTCAAAACGCAACAAACGTCATCCGCGTCGACAGAGAATGCCTTTGAGTGCTCCACTAGTTTTTTTTCCAACGTCACCTTTTTTGTATCACGTGTTATGTTTGTCTTGCCAAGAGAAGCCAAAAGGATTACAGGGATTTTGCCAATATCCAAAATCAACATCCAATTTCATTCCGATAAGCATTCTTCTCCGAACATGCTCCCATTTTGATTATGAATTTATTGGATTTGCGAAAAATGCATTGGTTTCTTTGAATTGAAAAATAATTCTTGAAACAGTACTTTTGCATCAATAACTTTGAAGTTGTTGAGAGGTTTGAATCATTTATTTGTAAATTCAATTCACTTAGCTTTCCCGTTATCTTTCCCTTTTAAGATAATTTAGCACGAGATAATTTGAAGGCATTTCTATTTGAATTTCAAACACACACAATCCTTCAGAAAAGCTGTGATGTTGAACGATTTTTCATTGGAAGGCTTTGGACAGAAAGAAAAGACAACATTGTTGGAGGACAAGGAAGAAAGCGAATGAAGAGAAAGAAGAAGATGGAAAAGAGAGTGAAAGGAAGGGGTTGATGAGAAGGAGAAGGAAAGAGATGGAGGCAGAGCCAATGAAGAATGGAAAGCAAGGAACAAGAGATTGCGAAGACAGAAGAGGCAGACGGAGAAGGCTGTTTGAATTTGACAATGAGAACGGTTGGCTAACAGAGAAGGAAAAGATGCATGCTTTCTTGTTTGCGGTAAAAAATTAATATTTTTTTTTTTTTTTCTGAATGATGAAAGATTTGTGGAATTGGAAAAATTGAAAGCTCAAGAATTTTTATTTTATTTTTCTTTATTTTGCAAAATGTGTTTATTTTTTGAGAAACAACAAAAAACAAGTTTGATTCCTTTGTATATTTCTTTGCAATTTTTGATGTTTCTGATTTTATCAAGAATATATGCAGAGAAGGTTTGCATGACATTCACTTTTTATTGGAACAAATGGTTTCTTTGAGACATCTTTTCTCAATGAGAAAAGCAGAGAAGGATATTTTTGGGTTGCAGAACATCAGCTGTTTGCAAAAATGGATCAATGTTAAAAATGGTGAAGGAGCAGGAAAGAGGGAGAAGAATAACAAAGAAGAGGTTATTTGGATGTTTGTGGGTTCGAAGCAGATGAAGCTGAGTGAAAAGACAAAACAGGTGAGAGTATAAAGAGCAGAATGGAAAAGAAGAGGAAAAGAAGAGAAGAAGAAAGAGAAAGAGGAAAAGAAAGACTCGCCATTTGATTTCAATAGGTGAGGTGACAATTGATAGCTAGAAACAACACATCTCAAAGTGAAATTTTGAGGGCATGTGTTTTGACATGGAATTTATTGCTTTTGAAGCCTTTATTGGACAGCGGTTTTTTCTGAAAAGGTTTTTTTTCTTTTATTCAGTTTTATTCCTGTTTTACTAATTGTTTTATTAAATTAAATTTTTTTGTGTGCAAATATTTCACCTGAATCAGCATATAATTCATGCCCGACAAAAACCAAAGTAGTAGCATGCTTTGGACGCGCGTTATCTATTTTTCAATAAGCCACAAAATGATTGTAAAAGAAAAACTTTGATTTTTCCAAATGTGTTGAAAACAATTATTAAGGGATTTTTTGATCCTCCAGAAAATATTTTATTTTTCAAGTCAAAATTTATTTTCATTCCATACGAGGATGCATTTGTTCCTTTTTGCATGCTTGCTCCTTGTGAAGACATTTGAAGCACAAGATATCTCTGGAATTGCCACATTTCAAAACAAAGGTATTCCTTCAAAATTGTATTTTTTTCAATAATTGTGTTTGTTTTGGTCAAGGAAACTCAAATGATGCACAATCCCCACTAAAGGGTGATAACATTTATCTATTTGAACAGAATGCATTGTCTGAAGCGAAAAAATTACAATCAGGAATCTTTACAGTAATTTACACATTTTTGGGATTCTCCAATTCTACAGTTGGACTGAAGAATGTGGCACTTGAATATTCTTCCTCATCATTCATGCATATCACATCGAAATCAACAATTATGTTGGATTCCTGCAATTTGCTCCAAAAATCGCCATCTCCTTTTCTTTTGCAAAGAGGGTCAATCAACATGGTGAATTTGAGTTTGATTCCTCAAAAGAATCTGAACCCTTCCAGTCTCATATTTTCATCTGATGAATCAAATTCTGCTGTTTTGAGAAATTCTATCATGGCAAATCTTGTTGCATCTTCTTCAGACTATTTTCTATTGTCAGGAAAGAGCAAAAGTGAACAGATTAAAAATTGTGCCTTCAGGAACATGTCAGTGAAAAATAACAAGAAAAGCGATCATTATGTGGAACATTCATGTTTTCGAAGTTCAATGGAGAACAGCCTCATTTATTCGTGTTTGAATGCATTTGAAGGAGGGATTTCGAGTGGATCGTATTCTTCACATGAATTTGTCTGTAAAAACACAACTGTAAGCTTCGGGAAAAGAGAAACGAATGCTCTTGAGAAAAAAGGACAAATGAATTTGACAAATAGTCAATCATTTTCGTTGTGTGAATGGGAAGATTGCACATCCTCGCAAGGAGGTGCTCTCTATGTGCATGACAATGAAAAAGCCATTCTGACTGTTGAAAATTCGTCATTTGTGAGATGCAATGCTTCCTCGGAAAAAGGTGGAGGAATATATGCTTTGAAAATCGCTGAATGCATTGTGACGCACTCCACATTTACTCAGTGCGCAGCAACAGCAAGCTCAGATGGTTGCGGTGGTGGGATGTATTTAGAAAACATTTATTATCAATCAGTGGTAGATGATTGCTCCTTTCAAAATTGCTCTGCAGGCAATGATGCAGGCGCAATTGACTTACGTCCCACAAAAACTCAAAGGCAGAAAGAATGCATAATTAATTCATTATTTTCATCTTGCAAAGCAAATCATTCGGCATCATCCGCTGGAGGCGCAATTGAACATTGGAGTTGCACTGATCAGGTTGTTTTTTCTAATTGTTTATTCTGCAATTGCCATTCAATGTGCGGAGGAGGTGCTGCTGGAATATTAATAAATAGCCTGAATTACGGAATTTTGTTTTATTACTGCTTTTTTCACAACAATTCATGTTCAAAAGGAGGACATGATATTGCTCTCCATAATTCGACATCAAACAACATTGACTCAAGTTGCTATTCAACAAGAAATACAACAAATAGAGTCAGCTCACGATACGACTCAATTGTTGATAAAAGTGGATGGCTTAAAAACGATTTTGAAAGAACCAGATTTGCCTCCTCAGCGCAAACAGAACCAAATTCCATTGACACATATGCATGCGGACGGGATGAAAGCCATCCATGCAGAACCATCAGCCATTGTCTCACTCAACTTATTCCAGACTTTGTGAAGGATATCGAGATCCTATCAGGAACGATTACAGAGACCAAGAATGTGGATTGTGGAATTAACACTTATTCAATTTACGGTCAAAGCGATATGAGCACAACAGTCCAAACAGAATTAGATGCAGCTGGGATGTCTCTTTTTTCTGTCTCGACAGGCGCATTCTCTTTAAATTTCATCACCATTGAGCATGATCCTATGCAAACGAATAATCGTGGCTCAAGGCTATTTGAGATCACAGGAGCAGGAGAGATGCATATCAGCAGGATGAACATTTCTGCTGGAAGTGAACAAACCGGAAATACAGCATTTGCTACAGAGCTGATTAACATTCAGAGTGGTATGCTGCAGATGGAAAATGTGAACTGGGCAAAGACAATCTCATCAACCTCGTTGTTTTCGCTTTCTTCAACAAATGAAATATCATTGACACTTTCAGAATGCACCTTTGATGGAATCGAAAGAACAACAAGCGGAGCAGCTGTGATGTCTTTTTTCAATGAAAAGGCAAATATTGATCTGAATTCGTGCACTTTTGAAGGATGTGGAAGCAGAACATCAGCTGACGGGGGATCGATGATGCTGTGTGTTGGGAATGAGAATGAAGTGAAAGTGAATGGTGGATCTTTTGATGGGTGCTTTTGTTCATTATCCAATGGATTTGGAGGAGGAATTCTTCTTCGACTATTGAACGAAAATCCAGATTTCCTGATATCATCTTCCTTTGGAATGAATACAGCCAAGTGGGGAAGAGATATCTTTGTTATTTCCCCAAATCTGGAAGAGATAGCAAAATTAGAGAATATCACATGTGTAACAGCATCTTTGGATTCATTTGACAAAGTGCGAGGATTCGACAATGGAAACACAAGGTTAGCAATTCCTCTATGCATCTATCTCCTTCCCATCCCAGAAGAAATATATGTGAGTTGCACTGAGGCATCTGATCATTCACATTGTGGAATTGTCCAGTTTCCTTGTTTGACCTTGAAGCACTCCCTCACAAGACAAGCAGGAACAAAGAAAGTTGTTGTGAATAAAATGATTTTGGTGAGCGATGAATTGGCCTTTGGTGAACAGAAGCATGAAATCAGAGGAAATGATGATCAAAGTGGATGGACAATCTCTGATTCAAGTTCCATATCCAATTCATCGATGATTTCAATAAATGTTGAAACAGAATTATCAAAACTTATCTTCTCTCTTTCTTCTTCTTTTTCATCACATTCCACTTTCATTTCATCATCTTCTTCAACACTAACGCTGTCTCAATGTTCTCTCACTCTTCAAGATCCTTCATCAGAAATGGTATTTCTATTCTTATCTATTGAGTCTGGAACCTTGGTTATTGATTCATTTTCAGCTTCATCGATAAATTTGAGCGATTATCCATTGATCTCATTGTCTGGAAGCAGTTCATATACCGAGTTGATGAGCATACAGTGGTTGAACATGACTAACTGCCATTTTACAGAAATAGAAAGAGCAGCTGGAAGTGGAGGCTGCGTGAACATCGATAATAGTAACGATGAAAATTCAAACAGTGAAATAAATATTGAAGAATGTGAATTTGATGGATGTTCAGTTTTGACTGATGGAAGCAGAGGAGGGGCTATTAATACCCGCTTGAAAGGAAATGCTCAATTGAATGTCATTTCATGTTCTTTCATAAGATGCACAGCACCAGCTGAAGAAGGGAAGATTGGGTTTGGAGGAGGAATGGCACTGAAGTTGATCGATGGCATTTCTTCATTTGTGATGTCATCCCCCATTTTTGAGGAAGACGAGCCAAATGTTGCCAGATATGGAAATGACCTGTTTGTTGAATCATCCAACTTGACAAAGAGCATCACAAATGACTCACTTCCATTTGTATCTGAGAATTTGGCTAATATTTCATTGGATTCCATGAGAGGCTTTGATGGAAGCGACACAACGAATGCCATTCCACTGGTGTATTTTTGGCTCTCACTTGGCTCAGAAGTATTTGTTAGAGGTGATGGGAAAGATATTCTTGCCTGTGGATTCTCGGATTATCCTTGTTTGTCTATTGATTATTCGTTGGCAAAAATGCCAAAAGCAAACGAAAGGAATATTAACATCATTGGAAAAGGGTCTCTTAAGAAAAGTGTAGATCTCAGCGGGGCTGCAATAAAATCAGATAATAGCCTCATTTGCTCTTTGGAATGTCTCTTATCGCTTGAAGGAGCAGAAGGAGCAGCAATGAAGATTTGTGGTATTACCAATTTCGAACTGATTCGCTTTGTGATTCCATCTTCATTCAAAAGTGGAGTCAATTATTTAATGCATGTTAGATCGAGTGAAGGATTGTTGACTCTGAAAGACTGTTCATTCAACAAAAATGAAGAAAGTGAAGAAGAAATAATAAGCTTTGGGTTGATCAAGGCAGATGGTGGAACAGTTCTGTTAGAATTTGTTACAATAGAATCACTTTGCTTTTCAAAAGATGTTATTTCTGTGCAGCCAACAACGATTTTGAGCATCAAAAACCTGACGATGAAAAATGTTGAGCTGGACGGGGCAAGTGGATTGTGCGTTTCAAGCAGTACAACAAGAGAAAACAAAGAATTTGAACAAGATATTGTCATTGAGTGGAGTTTGTTTGAAGAAGTCACCCAGAGCACAACAGATGATATTCCCATTATTCGAAATGTGAATGATGATGAGCCATTGAAAATTGTGATTCGAAACACAACGATGAAGAAATGTGGAGGTTTGAAGTGTGGAAAGGGAGGAGGGATGTTTTGTGTGTTGAATGAGGGAGGAAGCTTTGATTGCTCATTTTGCACGATATCTGAGTGCTTCTGTTCAACCACAGGAAGAGGTGGCTGGCTGTTTCTGGAATGCACCTCAACAACTGAGCATCCTCTGAACTTTGTTCTGTCGAACATCACATTCAGAGACAATTCAGCGTTCAGAGGGAGAGATGTGTATGTGAAATGCCACTCAATCGAAAATCAGATTGTTGATGAGCAATTCTTGCTGGATTTCAGAGCTCCATTTGTGAAGGAGCTTTCAATGTGGGGATGCACAACAGACTCATTTGTTGGGGAAGAGGATCTTCTGCTGAGAGTTGTGAAATACCAGAGTGAGACGGTATTTGTGTCTTCTGTCGCAGATAATCATTCAGACAGCAAACAATGTGGAGAGTCCAGTAAGCCTTGTGAGTCAATGAATGTCGGAGTTCAGCACATTATTCCTTCATCATACTCACAGCTGTTGATCTCAGAGGAGACGATCATCAATGGGGAATATGAAGCAAAGGATGTTAGCATCCACTCACTGAAACCTCCCTTCGCTGCTTTTGTATATCTGGACTCAACAATTTCTGACAATGAAGGAATTCTCATCTCAACCTCAGAGACTGTTCGGATTGAAAGATTGAAATTCAACTTTTGGCAGTCATTTTTTTATTCTGGCAATTCAATTATTCAAGAAGTTAGTGGACAACTTTCTCTTTCATTTGTTGATTTCTCTTCGATTGGAGGGTCAAACAGCATTCAAACAGTTGCTCTTGACTCATCGTTGTTGAGTTTAAAAAGTGGAATTTTGAATGTTGACAACTGCTCGATAACAATGCTTTCATTCAAGAAGCCTTCATTCGTGCTTCGTGGGGATCAGATTTCGTTGACAAACGTGAAGCTGAAACATATCGAGGCAACAACCAATGTGTTTGAGATTGGCAACTGTGGAAGTGTTGCACTGAATGGAATGGCTGTGGGTGAAGTGAAATTGTCTGAAGGTTGCATCATTTCTATTGACAAAAATGCTTCAGTAACAGTTTCAATAGGAATCTCCTCATTCAAGAACTGTTCAAGGAATTCAGAAGGAGCTTCTGTTCTTTCAGCTTCTTCTTCCTCAGCTCAAATAGTTCTTTCAAACTGCTCTTGCTCAGATTGCGATTCTCTGTCAAGCAAAGGAAGCATGGTGGAGATTCACAATGCAAAAGATATTTTGATGAATTCATGTCAATTTATTGGATTGCTTTTGAAAGAAAGTGAAAATGAGAGATATAATGCTTTTGAAGAAATTTGCAAATGGAATGGATCGCTTGTCCATTCATCAAAAACTTCGTTGGTGATGAAATATGTGACAATAATGAATGCTTCATCAGGTGGATTTTCAGTTTCCGCTGGCAATGTGACGATTGAGAAAGGTGAGTTTATGAATAATAATCCTTCTATTCAGAAATATCCCTCTCTTCGTCGAAACATCATTTGCTCAGATTCTTCCTCATTGACCATTTCGAGCTTGAAAGGAGGAGATGGATTGATGCCCAATTCTTTTCTTTGGATTTTGAACGACAGATGTGAACTTGGTGGGATAGCAGCAGAAAGGTCATCTCCTTTCTTCATTCCCAAATTGGAAGAGGCTTCTGTGAATGAGAATGGCAGCAATGTTGTTGTGAAATTCAAGGGATCTCTATTTGTGCCTTGCGATTTGTCATTCAGACTTGTGTGCAAAACAGGGGATGTGGAGTTGGTTGAGACACATCCTTTTGAGGAAGACAGTTTCATATCAGAAAATGAAGTGATTGGAAAAATCCCATCTGAAACTATTTCAACGATTGCAGATGAAACAGAGGTGTCAGTGATGATTCTGTTTGGAAAACGGTTGTCTGCAACTGATTCATTTGCTCTGAAGAACAAAACAGAATCAAAGACTGGAATTGATAAAGCGGTTGAAGGAGGAAAAGAAAACAAATCTTTTTGGGTGTTGATTGTGATTATCATGGCTTTTGTTCTTCTTATCATTTTTATTGTTGCAGTAATTTCTACGCTTCGATGGAGAAAGCAAAAGAGAAGAACAAAGGAATTAGAAGAGATTGTGAATGACACAGTGAGGAAGGATCCAAAAGCATTTGAGATGGTGACGATGGAGATGTCACCAGAGGAGCAGTGGAGAAGGGCAGAGAGGGAGGCAGAGAAGAAGAATGAGGAAAGGATCAAGAAGAGGGTATATGATACGAATATGCAACATTCTGAATCATCAGAGCATCTTCTCTCTGAGAGTGGCTCAACAGAATATATTTTGGGGAGAGATTCAGACAAGATTCCTGAATGGGCATTGGAGAAAGTTGAAGAAGAAGAGATTCGAAAGCAGACTCCTTCACCATCCATCTCATCCACTTCAACCACAGACACTTCAGATACAGAATCCACTTTTGTTCGTGGAGAAGATTTGTGTCCTACCACCTCATCGATGTCGAATCTGGTGGATGCAATGGCTTGCTCATCCCCTCATGAGAAGCTGATAGTGGACTTGAGGGATTCTCTGTTCATGCTGTTGCATGGAAGGAATAAGACAAAGGAAATGCCAATAGGTTCATTGAAGGAGAGGGAGCAGACGGCAGCACAAATGCTGTTCTGGGTGGCCAATCTCTCTCTCCATTCATTTGATGAGATGGAAAATCCTCTATCTTCTCTTTCCAATCTGAGTCCGCACATTGTTCTGTTCTCTGAGCATATGGTGATCTGCATTGTCATGCACTCCGACTTCTTGTCTGATGATTCAGATTCATCATCCATCTCATCATCAACAATTGTGACATCTAAAAGCGATGATAATGATGAGGAGGACTCTCTTCCTTCATCAGCCTTTGAGGATGAGGATGATTATTACAAAAAAGAGTGCCTGAGGTGGAAGGCCCCTGAGCTGCTGATCAACAAGAAGATGGGAGCAACAAAGGAATCGGTTGTGTTTTCAATCGGGATGATCCTATGGGAGTGTCTGACACTTCAAATTCCGTTTGGAGATTATGAAGCAGAAGTGGCTGGGCAGAAGATTGTGAATGGAGAAAGGCCAAAGCATGAAGCCGTTAATGGAAGCATGAGCATACTGATTGGCCAGTGCGTTTCTGCAGTTCCAGAACAACGACCTTCTCTGGTTGGACTGAAGAGAGAGTTCATTCAGCGTTTTCCAGCAGGAGCCGTGATAATGACTGTGTCAGATGCTGTGGATATTGAGGAAGAATCAAGCGGATCAAAAGATGAAAGTGGAAGCGGGAGTTGGAGTGGAAGCTTGTTCAGTGAGAGTTGAAAAATGTGAGAGATGTTGGTGCATGTGTTTTTGTGGAGCTGTTCAAATTGCGTTTTGGTATTTGATGAGCAGGCAGAAGGTTGAGGAAGCAGGAAATGATATAATAACCTTTAATGGGAATGATTTGGAATGAGTGAGAATGACAGCAATGAGAAGGGAAAGAAATAAAAAGTTTTTGAAATTTTTTTAGCTTTATCGTGAAACTGACTCTTTCATTGAGAGAGTCCGAAATCTTTCATTTGTTTTGATTGAGAAGTTTGTTTTTATCCGACTTTTATAAATGCAACTGCTTCATGCAGTGGCTGCTATTGGCATTTTCACAATTTTTTCTTTTTCCAAAAGTTTACACAATTTGTATTTGCATTGTTTCAATTCTGTCAAAGAATTCCAGTTGATTAAACTTTCACTCACTTTCATTCTTGCTCTTTATTGTTTTTTTAACAGAAACCATTTTTCGTTATTTATTGTTCATCACATGTGTGTATATTCATGTACCTCACAAAACTTTTTGTAAGTTAATTTTTTCATATTTTGCATTCATCTTCTTTATTTTATGGAGAAAGTATTTTCATTTTTTTCAATTCTTGCAACAAATGAAAAAATATTGTTTCAAAAAAATATGAGAAATATATTTCATCAGAAAACTGACTGATTCCTGTTATCTTTTGGAGATCAGATAAGAAAATGATTTTCAAGCGTTTGATTCCATTTCCGATTCTTTCTCCATCCACCATTTCTCTTCCTTCCTTTTCCTGCCTGCATATTCCAAATCCTCCTTTCAAAAAAAAGTCTCTTATACTGTGATCATCTCTCTCAAAAACTTTTCTTTCCTTTGCAATGTCTCCGAAGTCAGTCTCGCTTTCACCTGGAATTTCCTTCTGGACTTCAAAAGCCTTAAATCATATCAGAAAAGCCAGCAAATAATAGCTTGGAATTTGTTTTTCCTTCACTCCAAGTTCAGTTGCTCCGGATGATTGAGTTTGCAAGTGTAAACAGAAGAGGTTGAAGAGATGTGTATTATCTGTGTAAGTCCCTTGTCGCTTTTGTGAAAGACCCCTTGTTCTCCTTCATGACAAGCATCACTCAGAAAGACAACTCGATTGTTGGACATGACAGAACAGAAGCATTTGGCAACTGGAATGTTGATTTGTATATATTTCTCGATGAGAATACAGCTGACAATGAATACGTGGACGATCATCTTGGCATCAAAGCAATGTATTGTTGGACATCAAAGATGCCCTGAAAGAGCACACGCAATGCGATGGGGATTCTGAAGAAGGTGCAGATCATTAGGCAGAAATCATTTCATGAAATGACTTGCAGGTGGATTGGTGTAAGTGACGGTTAAATCAAAGAAAATTGGGGAGATGGCACATAAAAAAGAAGATGAAATAAACTCAAATACACTTTTGAAGGATTAATCTCACTTGTCTGCTGCAAATTTGGATGTTTCATAGAATTTTCCATTAATTAGGGTCAAATTTTTATCTCGACCTTTTTATTTATCTTGACCTTTTTTTTAAATTAATCATTAACTTTTCCCACAATTTCATATTTTTAAAGATTTTTAAGTATATATATGAATTCAACAGATAAAAATAAATACATTTTGAAACAAACCCAATTTCGCATGGGGGGGGGAGGAGAGAGAGAGAGAGAGAGAGAAAGAGAGAGAGAGAGAGAGAGAGAGAGAGATGGGGGGGTTTAGCCCCTTCATTGAACTTCTGTGTGGAATTGGAGGGTTACATGGGGCATAAAACCTTTGGTTTGTTTAAAATGTTATTTTTCGATTTTTTTTCATTTCATTTCAATTTAAAAAAATTTAAAATTATTATGATCTTAAAAATATTATTAAAAAAATGAAAATATCAACAGAAATAAAATTAAAAGAAGGTCAGAAAAAATTGCAGCGTGCAATGTCTTCGCGCAAGTATAGAAAATACAACAGTCGGCTGGAGCGAATGGCTCACATCGTTGTTGATTGAGTTGTTCGTATAACTGATTCTATCAATTCAAAGGAATTCAGCCGCACAGGTATCAAAAATGCTGTGAGAGCTCTCAGAAAAGGAAGGCTCGTTGGAAAAATTGGCAAACCTGCAACAATTGTCGGAGAAAAGGTACAAAGAGTTTAGGATATTATTCACATTGAAGAAAAGTCTGGCTCATGTTTGTCTTTGAATAAACAAGAGAATTAATATGGGTGATTTTTTTTGATATCATAAAAAAAGATCAAAAATCGAAAAAATAAAATCTATTGTGGTATTTATTGATCAAAAAATTTAATTGATTTTTTTTTGCAGTATTTGGTTTTTAAAGCTGTGTTTTTTGTGTGTTTTATTATCATATTCTAAAAAACATACCTTTTTAATGTTTTTCGTGAAAAAGGATTTATTGATCAAGTTTAATAAAAATTAACAAAAAATAAATAAAGTTAAAGCAACAAAACTCATCAAAAAGACAAAAAAATATTCTTAACTTGCTCAACAAAGCTAATAAAAGGGAAAAAATATTTAAAGGACTTTAAAAAATGTAACAAATATGTGAATTTTTATTTTTCCATAGAAAAAGAAATATGCTTTTCATTAATCGAGGTGAAACCTCATCAAAAAATTACCGTGTCTGCTGAACAACTCAACAGATTCTGCAAACGAAGATTGTGCTATTTTGGACACTGCAGTTAATAAGAGCAATTGAATCATTTTCGTAACTCATCTTTTTGTTCTTTAAGAAAATGCAATTAAAGTTTCTTTCTCAACACCATATCGTTTCCTTTCATTTCCTCTCGACATTTCTTTGTTCATCTATTTTTCACTGCGTTCTTTTCCAAAGTTCCTGCTCTAGCAGCTCATGTGTCGAAATTATCATTGAATTCCCCTCAGCCATCATTCGTCTTTTGTTTATGCCATTTCTTTCCCTTTTTCATCATCATCTTCCTCTTTCTCTTGATCATCCTTTTCTTTCGTTTTTGCTTCCTCCTCATTTCACTCTCTCTCCATCATCACTCTCATCTCTCCCTATGGTAACTATTCCTTTCACTAAACTAGCTACTCGCTTTGATGATCAAAATTGATGGCCTTCCGCTCTTCTTCCAAACCTTCTATCTTCTCTTTCTCTTCCTTCGGCTCTCAGCATCAGCAGCAATTAAACACTGGCACGCCTAGTTCTCTCCTCCCTTGTGAAGTTTGACACGTTCTGAACACTTTTTCCTTTCTCTTCAATTTTTCTTGCTCTTACCAATGTTTGCTCTCAGAGTCGTTTGGCAGCGCTTCATCGAAGCTTTCTGAGAAATCTATAAGTTCTTTTTAATTTGTTGTTCTATGAGCGCAATATATGAGCAAGAGTTAAGATTGTAGAATAAGTTGCAGCCAGGGAGAAGAAAAAGAGGAAGGGAATGAAGGAGAAGAAGCAAATGGTTGAGGAATTGATTATTCCCTCTTTCAAATCCGTTTCTGAAAGAAGAAAATTATTCTTGTTGTAGAGGAGCGCACTCAGTGACTAAGATATGGCAGTTCTTTTCTTCTCATTGGACAAAATTCCGCTGTGGCTGTTTTGCGCTGCCTTCTGCTGAAGTGGAGAAGCTGCGTGCGTTCTTCAGGCAGTGGGTGGAGCACGTAATGGTGGGATCGGTATGGCAATTGAATTGGTACTGAGGCAATCAATGGAATCTGCAGCAAAGGTGAGTTCAGGAAAGAATGCAGTCGAGACAAAGTGGGAGAATGACCTTGTGTGCGAAGAGAAGACGGACATGAACATCATTCTTCTTCTTCTTCTTCTTCATTTCTTTTGTGATACTCTCCTTTTCTTCATCCTCTTCATCCTCCCCTCCTCCATATCTTCTCTTGTTCCTCTTTTTCCCAGTAGCTGCATACAGATTAAGCAAAGAACCAGCAATTATTATTATCGCTATGTCAGTCGTTGTTGGTGAAGCCAGTTCTCCAACAAGATTCGGCACAAAGATCTGACTCAGCAAACGGTGCAGCAGCTCCTCCTTTGTAACTGTTGGTTCGTTGTTCGCTTCTATATCCTTCTCGTTTCTCTTCTCCTTCGCATCCCCATGCATCATCCTTCCCTCATATCCCCTCCGTGGCCTTCCACCATATCCTCCATCTCATTTTCCCTCACCATCTCCTTCTTCATCCAGCCCTTTTCCTTCTGCAAGCGCCTTGATGATTTCGACGCGTTGTTCCGCACAATCGCCTGTGGTGAGTGCATCAGCTCGACTAGCTTTTTAAACAGCGCCTTGTCGAGCGAGCTGGCAAACAGCTTGAACGACTTGCTGGTAAGCGAGAGAAGAATAGAAGAGGCCTTGTCGCTGTATTCAGCGCGCGGCGAGTGCAGCAGGCGGTGGATGGGCTGGAGAATGCCTTGGCGCAGGAACACAGAGTGGAACACAGCACAGTTGGTGATGAACTTGCTGGTCACACGAAGAGAAGAAGAGACAAGAGGATACCATCGGAAACTGAATGTGAATATATTTGCGTATTTTTGTATAATGAAACCAATGATCGAAAAAGTGGATGCAAAAAGGAAGAAGAAAAAGAATTAAAAAAAAAAGGAAGATAGAAAATATTGAAAAAAATTTCCAAAATCAGTTTCTGGCAAACCCCATGAATCTGATTAATTGCTTTGCAACAGCACCATTCAGCAAATAACCTTTATTGTTTTGCAAGACAATTGAAAAATCATAGCTATTAGCCCACCATCATAACTAATCATCATTTGAGAGCGAACAAAAAATTTTAATAAAGATAAATATTTGAAAAGCAAAATACAGATTAACAAAAATAAATGAAACAATTAATGAAATATACTTTATGTTGCAGAAAAATTTATTTTCTATACAATTCTGGTTAGCCACGTGGGACATGGTGTTGAGTCCCCTCAGCCTGCGGATGTCGTCGAAGCCGCAGATCATTAACTGTTCAATAGAAAACGCACTGCGCAGCGAAGGTGGAACTTCAATCGACAGAAAAGCACCACAAATGACACTGGCACATAAATTAATCACATTCTGCAGCTTTTCTTTGAACGAACGCCCTAAGCTGTGCTTGATGAATGGCAGGGTTGGGGAGGAAGAGGAAGAGGAGGAGAAAGAAGAAGAAGAAGAAGAAGAAGAAGAAGAAGAGAAGAAGAAGAAGCAGATGATGATAATGATTTGTTTGTGGATGCAATCGGTGAGAAAGTGATCGCGTTTCGATAAGTTGCTGCTGGATATTTCTTGGATTTTTGATTTCTGGCTGATAAGCAAAGCAAAGCGTGATTTCAATTGACACGTGCTTATTCTTCCATTTATCTCATTCTATTTTTTCTTTTGAGCCCCTTTCTTTCTGAGCCTTTCTAATGTCTTTGTCAAATCCATCTTCTTTCACTTCTTCTCCTTTTCCTCCTTCTCCCCACTCAATAAAATCCCCTAGCCAGCCACATACGCTACATAGTTCAGAAGGATGCTCAGCTGCTTAAACCCATTCATCATCGCTGACACGCTGCTGCTTGCAAATACATTTGCATTTCCCAATCTGCTCTTTCCGAGAATCGCACGAGGTATCGGTATAGTCACAAGAGGTGGGAGCGAGAAGGAAGAAACAGAAAAAGAAGGAGAGAAAGAAGACATTTTTGATAAGGTGGCAGTGCTTGAGATAGATATGTCGAGTGTCTTCTTTGCGACTTAAAAGAAGTCAGTGAAGGGAGATGAAGAATTGAGTGGCTTCGGTGGAGTGTCAACAAGAACAGAAGGAGTTGACAATTGGATGTGAAAAAAGGGAGAGAAAGAGGGGAATGTAATTATCAAGGGGAATACATTGTTTTCGTTGTGCAGCTTCGCAGAAGAGTGTGCTGTTGCACGGGCAGAATGTCTCTGCTGTTCACTTCTCTTCTCCTTCGCCCTTTTTCTGTTGCTTCCTGCAGGTGCTTTGTATCGAAAGTATCAATTTGCGATACGGAAAACTCATCGGTCTAATTTGTCATCATCTTTGTCTTTTGTTCTTCCAGCTGATTTCCTTTTTTATGAGTTGCATTCAACTTGCATTTGTATATCTCTTTTTTTGCCTCTTCAATTTGAACATGCAATCATCTCTCTTCGCTCCTTGGAAGTGTAATAAACCGAGAAAATAATTGCGATGTGCTTAAAAGATCATATCCCCTTCTCAAACCCATTCACACATTCAGCACAGTCGGAGTGTGGAAGCCGTACGAAGTGCTTAAGGATAGCGGAATGTGCTGCTGCAAAAGAGGAAAGCAGTTCAAATGCGCGTCCAGCAATCCCACAGAAGGCATTGATGATGATGATTCTGTTGAGAGAGGGTAATCCGAACAATATAATTTTTTGTGCGCTTTATCAAGCTGCCGATTGAACAGTTAACGCAAATTTGAATATCGATGACTTAATCCAATGCGAAATGTGAAGAAATATCAAAGAGAAAGGAGAAGAAGGCGAAGAAGAGGCAAAGACGAAGTTCAAGTCGAAAAATGTGAATATATGTGGTGATAGAGAAATGCGCAATCCGTCAACTGGTGTTTCTGAAGAAGATAGCGAGGATACTTTGCGTGAAGTCGTTGATAGGCCAAATCTTCTAGCTTGTTGGATAAACTTCAGATTGGTTAGAAAAAATTCAATCACAAAATTTGTGACAAACAGATTGTGGAAATCAATCTTGCTGTATTTCTTTGTAGTCTATTAACTTTCTTTATGCGATGTCCTCTTCTTCCTCTTCAAAAATAGAATATGTTGATGTCTCATAATTTCTTTTCTTTTCTATTTTTCCTCTTCCATTCATCTCTTCTTTTACTCTGAAAAGTATCAAACTCTTCCTTTTCTTCTCATTTCGCAATTTCTTCCAAAAAATCTTCTCCTCTCATAAAAAATACCCCTCTCCCATTTGAAAGCTTCACAATAGTCCTCTTCTTTCCCGCTTTTGCCCTCTTTTCTTTCTTTTCAAAATCCATTTCTCCAATCAACAATAAGTCCCCTTCATCATCTTCATCCACTTCTCTGCATATTTTCAACATTATCTTCTCCAAATCTTCATATGCTCTTTCCCCATCTCTTTGTCTCCAAATTTTCTTTCATTCAAAAACCCTTTTTGAAATATTCACTTTCAAAAATACACTCAACTCTCTCCCTCTCCCACAAATAATCATCTTCCATCTATTCTCTGCCCCATGTCCCTCCTGTATCTTGCGTTGATGAGATAGACATCAAATACTTTTTTGTATTGTTGAGAATATTATTAAAGGAGATGATCATGCCAAAAACAGAAAAATCCCCTTTGGACAGGCATCACAATGTGTACGGGCTGAGAAGACCCTTCAGTGAGATATACAATGTATTTTGTGGAGATGCATTCCATGCTGCAATTTGACCATTATGGTGCTGAAATGAAGAGATTGATTTATTTTTTGAATGATGATTGTTGTGGAAATGAGTGTGCTTGGTGAAAAACAGTCGAAGTTCAGTTTGACATTTATTTATTTTTCTTTATTTGAATATTTATCTGTTGAATGTTTTTGTGTTGTTTTCAGGGCAGGCGGTGGAAAAGAATGAAAATGAAAGAAATGTTTATATCTCGTTGTGCATGGTGACCACCGAGTTGAGCCAGCAAATTCATATGGAAAGTGCCCAGGGTGAAGGGATTGGGAAGGAAATTCGAGATGATATTTTCAGAAGAAAAAAAGGATATTTTTCAATGAAAAAAATGGTATTTGAGCAAAATGCATGAATTTCACATTTTTCTGAAGGAAGGGAAATCAACGCAATTGAAGGAACTTAGACTTCCGGAAATGAAGGTTGCTGAATTTTCTGTTGAAACATCAAAATTTGATTGGTTTCATTTTATATTAATCGATTTCAACTTTTCTTATTCTATTCTTTTTCAATAACATTATTTAACAAATATTTGGAAATGAGATTATTTTATAACGTTATTGTAATTATTGTTATCATGTTTTTAAACCCAGAAAACTTATGTTTTGTTCTGTTCATTTAAGTTTCGATTTTTTTTTTGGAAAAGTTTTTTATTTTTTTTTCTAATTTGAAACAAAAACAATTTGAAATGAATTAAAATCTAAAAACAAGCAATAACAACTATATGCAAAGCAATATTTTTGCATTATCATCACTTTTGTTTTTCTTTTCAAAGCAACCCTTAAGGAAAATAATTTTTGATCAAACGTCGGAATTTTTTATGATATCAAAAAAAAATCACCCATATGTTTTATTTTTATTTATATGTTATTTGATTTGTTTTTCAGATAGAAAATGTTATAAACGACAACGATGATGAAGACTAACCATTTACAGAAGTTTCAATGTCTGCAACTTACGGCTTTGTCAAACGTCATCCGGAGCTGAAGACTGGAACGCCGAAGAATCTGGACATTAACAGACTGGCTGTTTCGTGCAGAAGTGTTTTAAAACCCTGGGACAAAACACTCGACGTGCTGCACGAAAAATACAATTACAATCCAGCTTTAATTATAAACATTGACGAATCTTCAAAGCGCGTTCCCACAGACTCAAAACAGCTTGTTGTGCATACTGCAGGCACAAAAGCAGGTTTAACGAAAGAACAACCAAGAATGATTATTTTTTCATTCGTGGCAGCAGTTGCAGCGGACGGATATGCCTTTCCTTCTATCATTTTGTGGCCAAGTGTCAACCTGCCAGATGAGCTGAAATGCCTGTTATCTCCAACGCTTGAGATATGCGCAAATGGAATCGGCTGGATGGATAACGAGTGCTTTAAAAGGTATGCTCTCACCGTTCTTCTGCCTTCCATCATCGAAAGAAGAAAGCGCATGTCACTTGAAAACGAACACATTCTTCTCCTTCTTGACTCGCATGCATCTCGCGCAGATCCATCGATCTGGCGAGAATTCCAAAAACAACAAGTCGACGTTTTAACCTTCGTGCCACACAGCACACACCTCTATCAACAGCTTGACAGAGGAGTGTTTGCTGTATTAAAATCTGAATTGACAAACAGGTTTGAAGCTCCACTTTCCTCTTCATCTTCCTCCAAATGAGCAGCAATTTCCGATGTTCTGCCTCAAGCCATCCACACTGCATTATCTCCTTCTGTAATTCAGAAAGCTTTTGTCTGCAGTGGTGTTCTTCACTATTCTTCTGGGCCAGTTCTTTTGAAACTGCCCGAATCATCCATTTCCCCTCTTCCATCTCGCAGAAGCAGGTTTAACTTTTATGGAAAAGTGATAACCTACGAATATCTTTTTGAGAAATGGGAAAATCATTTGAAAATGAATATTGAAAGGAAAAATGAAATGGATGAAAAGGAGAAAGATGAAGTGAAGACTGTTGTGGATGAAAAGAAAAAAAAAGAAGATTTCTTAATGTGAAAAACGATGATTCTGACAATGAAAAGAAAGAAAATACAAATAACTGCACTGAAGGAAAAAGAGAAGTTATCAGAAAAATAAATTCTGATATTGTTTTCTTTTAATTATGTTGTTTTTTGAATTTTTTTCACTTCATTTTTTTAAATCAGAATAAAGAAAAAGTGTCAAGAAAAAATAATTACCCTATGCCTTATCAAATAAATAAGTTTCCCTCATCGTTTCATCTTCTGCGACATGTTGAAGACATGTGTCGTTGTGAAACATGCCAAACGCTATTTTTGAACTCATTCATTTCATCAAAGAATTGCTCTAATAGGATCATCTTCTTATTGGCACTATTTTCTTTATTAGCACCAAAATTTTTTGAAATGAAAAAAAGTTAAATACACATCAGAAAAATACAAAACTCGAATCAATTACTCTTTTAACTTTTCTTTTTCATTTTTCACGTTCAAAGGGGTCATATTCATCACTTGTTTCATCGTCATCATTCATAATTTTTCTGAATTTTTTTTTGACTTTTTTCTCCAAAGGCAATTCTTCTTTTAAAGTTTTTTTATCATCTTCAACATTTTCTTCAATTTCCTTTTCTATTTCTTCAATTTCTTCAATTTTCATCTTGTGCTTTTTATTATATTCATCTCATTCATCAAGAAGCTTTTTTAATTATTTCTTTTCCGAAGAAGAGGAAACAATGTGAATGCCATGGTGCTGTGTATTGAGCAGACTGAGGAAGTTTCATTAGAACCTATCCAGATCAATTGCTGAGGACTCCGCTGTTGATGAAGGCTTTTTTTGATGACTGATAAAGTGAATGCGGTATGAAGGGCTTGTTGTAATACATCTATAACTGCTGTTCTTTTATCGGATAAGGAGGTGGATGATGGGGAGTCGTAATTGTTTGAAAGCTCCGACTTCAACACTGCAAATACACATCTGTCCAGTGGCTGAGATGTGTGTGTTGTATGTGAAACGAAAGTGACCACGTTTATTTCTGCATCTTAAAACTGTCTCCATTTTGTTGGATCAACCCGTGATGAGTGTGAGTCATGGAGAAGAAGGCAACAATGAGATTCTTTAAAAATTCGTTTTCTTCTGTCAATGACAGCTGGCAGCAGGACTGTTAAGGCATATTTTTTGAATGCTGTTTTGTCCGTCCAACTGTTTGAGTTTGGCCAAATGTCAAGCGAGGGCGTTAACAGTGTTGTCAGTTCTTTCGGAAGATTTGCGCTAGGCCACAACGTAACAGACGGAAGCGAGAAGCCATCAGCAGCGATTCCAGCAACGAAAGGAGCATTCAGCATCAGTTCTGCAGTCTTTTTGAATCCAGCTTGCTCATCTGCAAGATGAACAACAACACATCGTGAAGAAGTTGGAATGCGAAGCGAAGATTCATCGATATTGAATATTAATTACTCTGGATATATGTTTGCATCGTGTGATGCTTGTAATTAGGTGTACCACGACTAAAGGACTTTCTGTAGAGATGCTGCAAGTCTGTTGATATCAACTTGCTTTGGCAGCGAGGACTTCAATTCTAGATGGCGCTTTATGAATGCGTAAACAGTCTTCAGAGTGAATATCTTTTTCTTTTTTTCTTTATTTTCTCCTTCTTCTTCACTATCGATTATTTTATTTTCCATCTTAATACAAATTAATAAACAATTCAAATATCAATTACAAACCAGATTGTACACTTTTCGTAACGTGAGGCTTGTCCCAGATCGAGATTCTATTGTGACTTCTTCCAAGAATTGTTTTTCTTTTTCGCCTCTAATAATTGGTGGGTGTACGACTTTTGCAATCTGCCTGCCTTTTTTTATTCCTTTACTGCGTGTTCCAATGACTTTTTGCTGATTTCACCCTATTTAATACCGTCGACCAGCCTGACAACATTGCCCTTTGCAATATGAGCGATTCTTTCTAATCTTGTCCCATATTTTCAATTATGTAATGTAGACATTGCTTCCTTCAGCCGCTTCTGCGCCGCTTCAGCTTTCTTTTTCACAAGTAATTTCATATGAATATTATGGGTAATGATCATTAATATATTTATTTATTTATTAATTCTCATTAAAGAATTTTTAATTAATATTTAAATTTTTGAATGATATAGAAATATTTTCAAACCTTTGTGCAGTCCAATTTCTCATGAAAGCTCAATGGAAGGAATTGAACCACCTCCTATTTCCCCCCTTGAGAAATTGGATTTCTCACAAAATTTTAATACAAGAATTTATCACATTTGTATTTACAGTCAAGCTCGGTCATAATCACAATCCATTTTGCACGATTTTTTGTGATAAGAACCGAACTTGATTGTAACCGAACCATCTTTTTCGTTGAAAAGTTTTTCTGAATTTTTATTAGAAGATGAAAAATATTTTTTTTCAATATTTATTAAAATCCAATCATTTGTATCAATTTTGCAATTTGAAATGTTAAAATGAAAATTTTTGTTCATTATAAAGCAGAAAAAAACAACTTTCATTTTTTCAAAAATTTCAAAATAGACAGAAAAATACGAAAAATATTTCAAAATTGTGATTATTCACGATTTCAGTGTGATTATAACCGATGGAATTACACAAGGAAAAATGCAAATTTTATTGATGCACGAAAAAATGTGATTATTAGCAGTCTTGATTACAACCGAAATGATCATAACCGAGCTTCACCTTATTCCAAAAATGTTTTTAAAATTATCATTTTTGTGTCAGATAAAATTTTATTTAAAAAAAGTGCCAATAAAAGGATGACCCTTCTCATTCTTTTTTATCTGAACTTCTATCATCTTCAAAAAGAATAATAAAGATTCGATTTCCTTTTTCTGATTTCGCTCCGACTGATCAGCTTTTCTTTATTCGAAATCATATCAATAGTCGTTTAATTTCGACTGGCATTTTGAAGTTGAATGAATACACGTTTTTTCTTTTTGATTAGAAATGAAAGATATGGCCTGGCGCTGAATTCGAGGGGAGGAGTATGAAATGAAAATAATATCATTTTTGTTGTAAACTGATGAAGGTGAAGATGAAGAATTTAATGAAATGAATCCGTCCTGAGGGAATTTCATCACGAGAATCATGAAGGATAAATTAATCATCCAGTTATTGATATGCTGAGAAGAAGGGAAGAAAATGAAGCATTTTTTGGATCAATTTGGAAGCTATGTGGAATTGAAATGCATAAATGTATTTGATGATCGATTCTCTGAACTTGCAGAAAGTGTGAGGAAAAAAGCGGAGATGAAGCAGACAAATGCGAAGAGGGAGAAGAAGAAGAATTAGAAGAAGAAATGTTCGATAAAGAGGCAGAGCTTGGGCAAGATATGTCGAGATATTTCCACGTGACTGAAACGGAGTCTGTGGAGGTTGACGATGGAGTAAGGGGCTTCGGCGAAGTGACAACAAAAACAGAAGTGGTAGATTATCGTATGTGTGGCGGGGGAGAAAAAGAATGGATGACAATTATCGATGAGGCTGTGTCGTTTTGAGTGTGCAGCTGAGCATATGAGAGTGCGCTGCAGAATAAGCAAAATTTTTGCTGATGTTCATCTTGATCATCACCCCCTTTTCCTCTTCCCCTGTCCCTTCTCCTCCTTTCTGTTGCTGCCTTTGCAAGTTTATTATCGAAAGCGTCAATTTACGATGTGCAAAATACTTCTTTCTACTTCGTCTTTGTATTCGCCTTTCGCTCTTCCTGATTCCTTCCTTTCCTCTACTCTGAGATCAATTTGCTTCTGAATTCCGCCTTTTTACCTCTTTCATTTGAACTCGTGCTCCTCTCTCTTTGTTTCTTTGACAGCGCTGCAAAATTAGAGGATGAATGCGGTGTGTCTGACTGTGCCTTCCACGTTCCACTCAAATTCACAGCATTCGGAACAGAAGTAACACGGAAGCCATACGAAGTGCTGAAGCAGAGCAGAATGCGCCTCTGGGGAAGAGGAAAACAGTTCAAATGCACATTCAGCGAAGCTACAGAATGCATTGGTGGAGATGAAGATGATGAGAAAAGAAAAAGGAGGAGGATGGGAAGAAGAAGAAGAAGAAGAAGGTGAGGAAGAGGAACAGGACGATATGTTTGAAGACAGATGAATCTGAGGGATCTGAACAGAGCCAGATATTCCATCTCTGGTAGCTGAAAGAGAAGTGTCTGTCTTGTCTTGTGCAGCCAATGAGCTGCACATGCAATCAGAGCGAAGCTGAGAAGATGGCAGGGAAGGAGGGCATGCTGCATAAGGGAGCGGTAAATAAAAAGGGATTTGAGTTGGATAGCTGTACTCTTCTGCAATGTTCTTCCTGTTAACTCCAGAGATATTCCATTAAAACTCTTTATGATTGGTTCCTTTTTGATTTTTTCCGATCTGTTCATTCCACACAATCTCTCACGGAGCAGACACACTCATCCCACACAGATTGCTCGCATCATCCCCACTCACCCCAACATACCGATTCTTCATCCCTTCCTTCAGCCAATCCTTCTTTTCTGAATACTGATATGCTCCATTCCAATAGCACACTCTCGTATCATTGTTGTTCGTTGAATACGATTCGTGGAACGGATTGTTTGATGAGAAGAGTATATAGTCATTTCGAAAATACACATCATGGCCATATGGAGTGGAATAACTACATCTGCAATCGTGGAAGAAGAAGAAATAGTAATAATAATTGTAACAAAAAGCTGTTGATAGACTCGAATAAAAAACAATCTTCCAACGGTTGATGTTGCGTTGCACGAAATTTTCTGAAAACTTTTCGTTTTGAATTAAGCTGGAACATTTTGGTAATAAATTCCTTCTTAATTAAAAAAAACTTGCCAGCATGAAGCGTGTATGCACTCATACGTGCAAGTTCCTCATTTTGCTACTGTTTGATTCAAAAATAATTTTCTAATCAGAAATAATGAATAATATATTTCCGATATGTTAACAACATTTAAAGTATAATTTACAACAACATAATGTGAATTTATTCTTCGGACGATTCAACAAATAGTTATATCTTTTCTTTCTTTATCATTATTTCTTCTTTCTCTGAAAAACGCTCTTCAAATATCGAATATAATCATGTGATATTTAAAAATAAGCACTCATTATTTAGTCTTTAAAAAGTTTCACTTGTTATTCAATATCTCCAATCGTTTGGTTCAAAATTCCAGATTTTCTTTTTGTTATTTGCACATTAACTGAAAGACAAAAATTTTCAAGATTGAATTAACTAGAATTTATAATGCTCATAAATCTGAAAGAAACATTATAATTTGTGAAATGGCACGAAATATTTTGCTTTCTGAATTTTGAACCATTCCACTCAAACAAATATTCTTCTCAAATTTAAAATTTTTCAGAATTTTTTTGATAAAGAAATGAAAGACTTATAAAGATAAGGTTGGAGAAAAAGTTTGGAACAAATCATTGTTTTTTTCATAAATGAAAGAATTTTGCTCCATATTTTAAATTCAAAATTGATCTCGAAAAAAGTTGTTGAGGGATAAACAGAATTCATCTTTGATGAACTGAATTAAAATTTTTGATTCAAAAAAATTCTCCTATTCTTATTGTGTCCATCGAAAAATTTTAATTGCAAAAACTGAAAATTCACCTCTTACAGGTTGAAAAATAATTTGAGAAAAAATACAATTTTTGAAAATCCCGGAAAAAAAACGAGCATCTGTATGCTTCTTGAAGAAGCGATTAATTTTTCAGAATTTCATTTGTTGAAAAATGCGATAATAACGTAATTGAGGAAATTTTATTTGCTCACATCACATTTTCTATTTGTAACAATTTTTTCTGTAAGGTTATCTGTTTCTCAGAAAATGCTGCTTTTGAAGATCACAAATGTCAAGCGAATATACACATCTTGCCTATTCTCCGTTCTCCCATTCCAGAAATTTCAAATATTAATAATGGAAACTGTTTCTTTTGATGAAAAGATTCATGTGCGATAGGAAAGTCTTTCATTCTTTTTATATCTGCAAAACACAAATATTTGACTAAAATTGCAATTCATCACAAATAGTGAATATTAACACTTGTTCTATTTAATGTATTCATCTCTAATTCTGTTTCTCTTTTATTTTTTTGTTATTTTTATCTAATATAAGATAGAAATGACATGTTTCAGAAGATATTGATTCAAATAAATGTATTGTATTATCTTTTAAACTGAAAATAACAATTGAAAATAAGGAAATAAAATGAAGAAAAAGAAATAAAAATTTCTCTGATACACATATGTCTATATATATCGAGATTAAAATGAATACAAAAAAATAAATATTATCCAAATTAAAAAGAATGTGAACAATAAGTTTGTGACTGTTACAAAATTCAAATACTGACATCCATGCAAATGTTAAAAAACGATAAAACGTTTATTCCATTTTGGGAACAACTTTGTTATATTGAGTGATCAGTCTTCATCCATTCTGGAACATCAGTCTTGACATAGTTATTCCAAAATGTTTTCATTGTCCATCCATTCTTGTTGCTAATGCATTTGTCATGCCTCATCCACTCTGGTGGGTCTGTTTTGACTTGTTGAATCCATATCATAGCCATTGTTTGTTTTCTCCAACCATCTTTTATTGCAATATCGTGTCTCATCTCTTTAGGTGGTTCTGTTCCTTTTTTCATGATCCATCTCACTGCTCTTGTGTATCCATCGTCATCTCTCCTTGGATTTAAAGAACCTTCTTCATTTCACATTTAAATTGCCTTTATGATCACAGATAATTATGTGTTGCTTGCGTTTTCCTTATTTCAATTTATGGGAAAGATCTTTGAAAGCTTATTATTTGTTTTGGGCGTTAACAATTTGATCAATATCATAACAAAGATCGTCAAGATGTCGATCAACTTTTTTTTGTGGAATTTTTCTTTTTTGTTTTTCTTTTCTATTCTTCTTCTTCTTTTTTTTTTTTTGGAAATGGCATTTGAGCATATTCAAATCATAATCACCTATTTTATAATTTAAAAAGTAATATTTTTATTCTTTTATTTTTTTTAGTTGCAAACTGAAGATTGATAATAATTGAAAATTATAAGTTTTTTTGTTCAAAATTCGCTACCTCAAATGAACTGTGTTTATTAAAAAGTTAATTATTTTTTGATAAAAAAAAATTAACCATAGGTTAAAAGACAATCTTTCAGAGAACTATTTGCCAAGTGAAAATAACTTGCATCATTCAAAAAGCTAAATACTTTTGTGTAATCTATTGCGTCATTTTAAGCTAAATTTATTCAATTTTGAAATAAACAATATTTTGTTAATAACTTAATATTTATTCATATCACAGTAAATAATACAAAATAATTTTTTGAATACCCATAATAAAAATTTATTTCTTTGGAACAAGCGCTATATTTATGGAAATAACCAAAGATAATACATGAAAGGTTTGGTTTGGAATGTTGTTTTCATTTTAAAATACTACAAATAGGAATAGAAGTTTCACGGAATTGTCAATGCTGCTGATATTGATTTCAAATTAACTGATAATATTTCGCATAATAATTGTACTTTAACATCATAAGATTGTGTATTTAAATGGTCAATAAGATGGAGACACGAAAATGTGAAGATTTACTGAATTCTCAAAATTTTCGAGAAAGATTTTTAACAAAAATGAGGATAACTATTTGTTTTAAATTAATCTTCTTTCTTCATTCATTATTTTTTTTTTTTTTTTTTTTTTTTTTTTTTTTTTTTTTTTTTTTTTTTTTTTTTTTTTTTTTTTTTCATATACTTCTTCTTCTACAACACACAACAAAAATTATGATATTTTTTTTCATTTCAACCAGCAACCCTCAGACTCAGCACCAAGCATCGCCTTTCATTTCTATTCAAAAAGATAAAAGAAATGTTTATTCTTACATAGAATATCAGCAGAAATTTTTTGGAAATGGAAGAGACGTTATGATGAGCCAAGAAAAGCCCATAGGAAAGCATTCAATAAGAAAAGGAGGATGCCTTTCCCTCCATTTTCAGTGAATGAAGGAGACACAGACGAAAAGAAAATTACATCTGAACAATTCTTGTTTGGGGATGAATAACAACCGAGATGACATTCGAAAGATTTCTCCGTTGCAACGTGTATTTTCCTTCCATGTGAGTGATTTTCGAGTGAATGTCTCCAGCTGAGCGACCTCTCTCTGATTTTTCTTCATTTTCGGCTTCTGCTTCTGCAACTTCATCTTCATTTTGCTAATCACTCCTTCGATGTGATATCCATGATGGCCTTCTTTGAATGCTTCAGGATGCGCAGAAAAGACGAGCAATAGGAGACATTTTAATAATTACGGAAGTGCAAGAGCGAGTTGCCTCTTCACTTGACAATTTTTCAGCACATTCTTATTCAATTCTCTCCCATCAACCAAAAATTGGGAGGAAATTCCAGATGAAATGAAAGTTGACAGCAACAAAGGCAAAGACGATGATGATGATAATGAGGAAGAAGAAGAAGAAGAAGAAAAAGAAGAAGAAACAAATAATAAGGGCCTGGGGAAAGACACATATAACAAAGTGTTCACATATCCTCAAAATCCAAAGAATCGTATTCATCAGAAGCAAAAGAAGAAAATTACAAGGGATGAATAATGTGGCACATTTGAATGGCTTGAAAAGTTGCCTGGGTCATTTTGTGGGGAAGAAACGCTGCCTCTTCTGCAGCCATTGGGAGAACAGAGGGAAGAAGGAGGGGAAGGAAAGAGAGGAGCGGCAAATAATCGTCTTCTGGCTGGAGCAATGGCATTCGAAATTGTATGAAAAGAAGGAATGTGATGAATGAGCATCAGCATCATCTTTCTCCATCTCAACCACAATCTGCTTCAAATTCAGATTCCCTCCATTCATCCGCTTCTTCTTCTCCTTCTTTTTCTTCTTCACCATCTTCACCATCATCTGCTTCAAATGCATTGAATGTTGGGAGTCAGCCTCATTTTGAGCATCCAATCAGCAGTGCTTCTGTCACGATGCAACAGGAAGAATGCAAACAGATTCCTCTATCATCATCATCATCATCATCTTCTTCTTCTTCTTCTTCATATTCCTCTTCATATGTCAATCTGAATTCGAGTAGTTGTAATTGCGATTGCAATTGTTCATCTGCCAGCCAGCCATCTGCATCGCAGTTGTTTCTGTCTGATTGCACACACAGTTTGAGAGCGTTTATCTCACACCGATGCTGTTAAATATCCCTTTTTTGGGAGCACTTGTGAATGTTCTGATTGCTCTTGTGTATTCAGATGCCTTCTCTGCCTCCACACTCTTCAGACACACTGCCTCTTTTACCTCTTTTTCATTTTCCTCTTCATCTTTTTCGCCTTCATTTTCATCAACATTTTCATCACCATTATTGATATCGTCATATTCTCCTCCATCAACATCATCTTCAATCACAGTCTGTTTCATGTCTCCATTCGGATGATTATCTTCATTTGACTCATCCATGCTCATATGTTTGCTGTTTGATGAGCAATGTTAATTTTTTGGGAGAGTTGAGAAATGAAAAAGAAAATGGATCAAAAGGAGATGAGAAAGAAATGAGCAGAAAAATAACAGAAGAGCAATATAAATATGAAGAAGGAAAAGAAGAAGAAGAAGAATATTCAGAGAGAGGGAAAACTTCAGAGAAAAGGAGGGAGAAGGAGAAAATTTGATGGATGATTGATGATTGGACTGTGAAAGAGGAAAGGGAAAAGCAGAAACGGAAATGGTGATTGTATTTCTCCGATGGATCTAATTTCTCCGAAATCTTCATCTTCTTCTTTCTTTTTTCTTCCTCGTCTGATTTATCACAATCTTCAACATCAAAACAAGCAAGATTATCTTCAATGCATTTCTTTTCTTCTTCTTTCTTTTTCTTTTTCTTCTTCTTTATCCTCCTCATAATCTTCATCATCTTCATTATAATCTTAATCTGTTTCATGTTCTTCTTCACTGCTTTCTGCATCCCCATCTCATTCATCCTCTCAAACATTACAGCCTTCCTCTGCCTTCGGGCAATATAACACATATTTCTCTTCTTCTTCTTCTTCTTCATCTTCCTCTTCCTCTTCCTCTTCCTCTTCCTCTTCCTCTTCCTCTTCCTCTTCTTCCTCTTCTTCCTCTTCTTCCTCTTCTTCCTCTTCTTCATCCTTCTCATCACAATCACCATTTTTTCATATTATTCTTTCTCTTCATTTGTAGTTGTTTTTTATTTCTTTCTTTTCTTCATCTTTCTTGATATCATTTATTCATATTCTATTTCATTTGTTTGTATTTCTCTTTGTTTTTGTCTTTGTCTTTCTTTCCGACTTTTTAATTGTCCTCTCATTTTCACAATTAATTTTTCAACTTCCACTTCTCATTCTGAATGATGCTGAGTGTCAAATTCTTTTCCTGTTTATTTGCTCTGAACATTCACATTTTCCATTCAAACATCCATTTTTTTCTTTTTCTCTCTTTCTCTCTTTCGCTTTTGTTTTTTCATACAGCCATTTCTTTTCCAAAGGCAACATTTCAGCCTCTTTTCAGAATGTGCATGTTCTCCATCAGAGTGAATGGCATTCATCTTTCCCTTCTCTTCTGCCACACACTCACTCACTCACTCAACTGTTTCTGTGGCTGATACAAATGAATACATCCCTGAAGAAATTTTTTATGTGTAAGAAAAAATAAAAAAGAAATGAATTGGTGAAAAGAAATGACTGAACTCAATTCCAAGAGTGTTTCTGAGGGTTTTGGTGCAAAAGCAAAAGAGCAGAAAATACAAGACTCATCATTAATTCACAGGTTTGATATTTTTCACTACTTGGCTTTTCATTTTCATTCACTTATAATTTGTTAAACTATCATCAAAAAAAAATAAAAATATGAATAAATAATATAATATTTTTTTCTGTTTTGAAAAAAATGTTTGAATAACAAAATGCAGCACTGCCAAAAATCATGCAATCACTTTATGCTCATTTTCTTATTTATTTAAAGAGATAAACAGTATTTAAAAAAATACTCAAACATGATCATATATATAATAGTTATTTCAAATAACAGTTTTTAACGATTGACATTTTTGCTGCTTATATTGCAGGACGAGCAGCAAAACTGAAGCGTTGAGCGGTAAAATAAGATATACAACAGATATGCAAAAATTGAAAAGTGATCCATTGAAAAGGGACGAGGATGGTAGAACAGAAGCAATGCGATGGATTATTGAGAAAAAGACAGAACCTCCAGAATGGATGAGACATAATATTACACTTAGCAACAAATTTGGGTCAACCATGGCCATGCTATGGATTCAGTTTGTTCAAACCGATCCACCGAAATGGATGAGACATGACATTACACTTTGCAACAATAATGGAGCAACAATGGCCATGATATGGATTCAAATTGTTCAAACCGATCCACCGGAATGGATGAGACATCGCAGTTCACTTGAAGACAAGAATGGATTGACAATGGCAGATTTTTGGAAATTTTTTGTTAAAACTGAATTACCGAAATGGATGAAATTTGATGAAACTCTGAAAGATGAAAATGGGCAAACAGCGGGAATGAGGTGGATCATTGAGAACAAGACAGAACCACCGGGATGGATGAGACACGACAACACGCTTGCAGATAAGTTTGGACGAACAATGGCGATGCTGTGGATCAAAAATGTGAAGACAAATCCACCGGGATGGATGAGGCATGACAAGGTGCTTGCAGACATGGACGGATGGACAATGGCCATGACGTGGATCATTCACATCAGAAAAGAGCCACCTGAATGGATGAGACATGAAGCGGAACTTTCTGATAAGAGTGGAAGGACAATAGCGATGAATTGGATTCAAGAAGTCAAAACAGAGCCACCAGAATGGATGAGACATAGAATTGCGCTTGCTGACAGGGATGGAAGGACAATGGCGATGCATTGGATAAAGGAGGTCAAGACAGAACCACCAGAATGGATGAGGCACAGCATAACACTAAAAGACAATAAAGGTGCAACAATGGTAATGCTGTGGATTCAACTTGTTCAAACAGAACCGCAAGAGTGGATGAGACATGGTATTATTCTTGGGAATAATAACGGATTAACTATGGTAATGTTATGGATTTCAAATATCAAAACAGAACCACCTGAGTGGATGAGACATGGAAGTTCATTTTCTGATAAGAATGGACAAACAATGGCCATGCACTGGGTTAGGTGTATCAAAAAAGAACCACCTAATTGGATGATGCATGATACAACAATTGGCGATAATGGTGGAAATACAGTAGCGATGCTATGGATTCAAGAAGTCCATTCAGAACCGCCTTTATCAATAAGGCATGAAACATCACATAAAAATAACAAAGGAGAAACAATGGCAATGAATTGGATTCAATATGTCAAAACTGAACCTCCTGAGTGGATGAGGCACGATAATGAACTTGCTGATAAAGAAGGACGAACAATAGCCATGCACTGGATTGCAATCATCAAAACAGAGCCGCCAAAATGGATGATAATGGATAACGCGCAAGGCAAGAAGGAAGGGAGGACATTGTCAATGAAGTGGATTGAGGAGAAAAAACAGAACCTCCTGAGTGGATGAGGCATGATAATACACTTGCTGATAATGGCGGAAGGACAATGGCGATGCTATGGATTGAATTTGTGAAGACAGAACCACCAGAATGGATGAGGCCTGATATATCACTTGGCAGCAATTATGGTGCAACGATGGCTATGCTGTGGATTCAACTTGTTCAAACAGAACCGCCGGAGTGGATGAGACATGGTATTACGCAAGCGGATAAGGATGGCCAAACAATGGCTATGATATGGATTTGTCATGTCAAGACAGAACCACCCGAATGGATGGCTCATGACATTACACTTCACGATAGCGATGGAGAGACAATAGCAATGATTTGGATTAATTGTGTGAATACAGATCCACCGAAGTGGATGAGACACAACAATGAGCTTTCCGATAAGTTTGGACGAACAATGGCAATGCTATGGATAGAGAATGTGAAGACAGAACCGCCAGAATGGATGAGACATGGTATTATTCTTGGGAATAATAACGGATTAACTATGGTAATGTTATGGATTTCAAATATCAAAACAGAACCACCTGAGTGGATGAGACATGGAAGTTCATTTTCTGATAAGAATGGACAAACAATGGCCATGCACTGGGTTAGGTGTATCAAAAAAGAACCACCTAATTGGATGATGCATGATACAACAATTGGCGATAATGGTGGAAATACAGTAGCGATGCTATGGATTCAAGAAGTCCATTCAGAACCGCCTTTATCAATAAGGCATGAAACATCACATAAAAATAACAAAGGAGAAACAATGGCAATGAATTGGATTCAATATGTCAAAACTGAACCTCCTGAGTGGATGAGGCACGATAATGAACTTGCTGATAAAGAAGGACGAACAATAGCCATGCACTGGATTGCAATCATCAAAACAGAGCCGCCAAAATGGATGATAATGGATAACGCGCAAGGCAAGAAGGAAGGGAGGACATTGTCAATGAAGTGGATTGAGGAGAAAAAAACAGAACCTCCTGAGTGGATGAGGCATGATAATACACTTGCTGATAATGGCGGAAGGACAATGGCGATGCTATGGATTGAATTTGTGAAGACAGAACCACCAGAATGGATGAGGCCTGATATATCACTTGGCAGCAATTATGGTGCAACGATGGCTATGCTGTGGATTCAACTTGTTCAAACAGAACCGCCGGAGTGGATGAGACATGGTATTACGCAAGCGGATAAGGATGGCCAAACAATGGCTATGATATGGATTTGTCATGTCAAGACAGAACCACCCGAATGGATGGCTCATGACATTACACTTCACGATAGCGATGGAGAGACAATAGCAATGATTTGGATTAATTGTGTGAATACAGATCCACCGAAGTGGATGAGACACAACAATGAGCTTTCCGATAAGTTTGGACGAACAATGGCAATGCTATGGATAGAGAATGTGAAGACAGAACCGCCAGAATGGATGAGACATGGTATTATTCTTGGGAATAATAACGGATTAACTATGGTAATGTTATGGATTTCAAATATCAAAACAGAACCACCTGAGTGGATGAGACATGGAAGTTCATTTTCTGATAAGAATGGACAAACAATGGCCATGCACTGGGTTAGGTGTATCAAAAAAGAACCACCTAATTGGATGATGCATGATACAACAATTGGCGATAATGGTGGAAATACAGTAGCGATGCTATGGATTCAAGAAGTCCATTCAGAACCGCCTTTATCAATAAGGCATGAAACATCACATAAAAATAACAAAGGAGAAACAATGGCAATGAATTGGATTCAATATGTCAAAACTGAACCTCCTGAGTGGATGAGGCACGATAATGAACTTGCTGATAAAGAAGGACGAACAATAGCCATGCACTGGATTGCAATCATCAAAACAGAGCCGCCAAAATGGATGATAATGGATAACGCGCAAGGCAAGAAGGAAGGGAGGACATTGTCAATGAAGTGGATTGAGGAGAAAAAACAGAACCTCCTGAGTGGATGAGGCATGATAATACACTTGCTGATAATGGCGGAAGGACAATGGCGATGCTATGGATTGAATTTGTGAAGACAGAACCACCAGAATGGATGAGGCCTGATATATCACTTGGCAGCAATTATGGTGCAACGATGGCTATGCTGTGGATTCAACTTGTTCAAACAGAACCGCCGGAGTGGATGAGACATGGTATTACGCAAGCGGATAAGGATGGCCAAACAATGGCTATGATATGGATTTGTCATGTCAAGACAGAACCACCCGAATGGATGGCTCATGACATTACACTTCACGATAGCGATGGAGAGACAATAGCAATGATTTGGATTAATTGTGTGAATACAGATCCACCGAAGTGGATGAGACACAACAATGAGCTTTCCGATAAGTTTGGACGAACAATGGCAATGCTATGGATAGAGAATGTGAAGACAGAACCGCCAGAATGGATGAGACATGGTATTATTCTTGGGAATAATAACGGATTAACTATGGTAATGTTATGGATTTCAAATATCAAAACAGAACCACCTGAGTGGATGAGACATGGAAGTTCATTTTCTGATAAGAATGGACAAACAATGGCCATGCACTGGGTTAGGTGTATCAAAAAGAACCACCTAATTGGATGATGCATGATACAACAATTGGCGATAATGGTGGAAATACAGTAGCGATGCTATGGATTCAAGAAGTCCATTCAGAACCGCCTTTATCAATAAGGCATGAAACATCACATAAAAATAACAAAGGAGAAACAATGGCAATGAATTGGATTCAATATGTCAAAACTGAACCTCCTGAGTGGATGAGGCACGATAATGAACTTGCTGATAAAGAAGGACGAACAATAGCCATGCACTGGATTGCAATCATCAAAACAGAGCCGCCAAAATGGATGATAATGGATAACGCGCAAGGCAAGAAGGAAGGGAGGACATTGTCAATGAAGTGGATTGAGGAGAAAAAAACAGAACCTCCTGAGTGGATGAGGCATGATAATACACTTGCTGATAATGGCGGAAGGACAATGGCGATGCTATGGATTGAATTTGTGAAGACAGAACCACCAGAATGGATGAGGCCTGATATATCACTTGGCAGCAATTATGGTGCAACGATGGCTATGCTGTGGATTCAACTTGTTCAAACAGAACCGCCGGAGTGGATGAGACATGGTATTACGCAAGCGGATAAGGATGGCCAAACAATGGCTATGATATGGATTTGTCATGTCAAGACAGAACCACCCGAATGGATGGCTCATGACATTACACTTCACGATAGCGATGGAGAGACAATAGCAATGATTTGGATTAATTGTGTGAATACAGATCCACCGAAGTGGATGAGACACAACAATGAGCTTTCCGATAAGTTTGGACGAACAATGGCAATGCTATGGATAGAGAATGTGAAGACAGAACCGCCAGAATGGATGAGACATGGTATTATTCTTGGGAATAATAACGGATTAACTATGGTAATGTTATGGATTTCAAATATCAAAACAGAACCACCTGAGTGGATGAGACATGGAAGTTCATTTTCTGATAAGAATGGACAAACAATGGCCATGCACTGGGTTAGGTGTATCAAAAAGAACCACCTAATTGGATGATGCATGATACAACAATTGGCGATAATGGTGGAAATACAGTAGCGATGCTATGGATTCAAGAAGTCCATTCAGAACCGCCTTTATCAATAAGGCATGAAACATCACATAAAAATAACAAAGGAGAAACAATGGCAATGAATTGGATTCAATATGTCAAAACTGAACCTCCTGAGTGGATGAGGCACGATAATGAACTTGCTGATAAAGAAGGACGAACAATAGCCATGCACTGGATTGCAATCATCAAAACAGAGCCGCCAAAATGGATGATAATGGATAACGCGCAAGGCAAGAAGGAAGGGAGGACATTGTCAATGAAGTGGATTGAGGAGAAAAAACAGAACCTCCTGAGTGGATGAGGCATGATAATACACTTGCTGATAATGGCGGAAGGACAATGGCGATGCTATGGATTGAATTTGTGAAGACAGAACCACCAGAATGGATGAGGCCTGATATATCACTTGGCAGCAATTATGGTGCAACGATGGCTATGCTGTGGATTCAACTTGTTCAAACAGAACCGCCGGAGTGGATGAGACATGGTATTACGCAAGCGGATAAGGATGGCCAAACAATGGCTATGATATGGATTTGTCATGTCAAGACAGAACCACCCGAATGGATGGCTCATGACATTACACTTCACGATAGCGATGGAGAGACAATAGCAATGATTTGGATTAATTGTGTGAATACAGATCCACCGAAGTGGATGAGACACAACAATGAGCTTTCCGATAAGTTTGGACGAACAATGGCAATGCTATGGATAGAGAATGTGAAGACAGAACCGCCAGAATGGATGAGACATAAAAATGAATTTAAAGATAAGCACGGGTGGACAATGGCAGATTATTGGAGATTATTTGTTAAAAGCGAGGTACCGGAATGGATGAAGTGTGATGAATCAATTTCCGCTGATGAAGCTGGTGAAAGTGGTGGTGAAATCGAAGATGAAAAGGGTGCAGCTTATGAGGAAATTGATGTTGAACTTATGACAGAGATAATGAACTCGATCAAAGAAATATTAAAGAAGCATCAAAAGAAAAGTGGAAAGAAAATGCGCTTGGCGATAAGGATCGAATAGTGAAGGGAATAATGCAGATTTATTGGTTGAAGCGAGATCCATTGCCATCACGAATGAAACAATTCATTGCAGCTGGAGATGGAAGCGAGATGATGAGCGTTGAATTAGATGCACCAGAAATGGATGAAGACTGAAAATTCCGCACGAGTGAATGAATCATTTGCATTGAAGATATCATTTCTGAAGCATTAAACAAACAAACCGACAAATTTGCATGTGTGTAAATAAAGGCTGTTTAGCAACATTTCTTAATTCATGACTTTTCTTTCTCTCTTTCTCTGAAGCTGCTTTTGCTCTATTGGCAGATGGTTGGACATGCTTCAAAGATATCTTATATTGATCTCCTTTCGGTTTGCTTTCGATTATTTTTTTATTTTTCCAGGGCAATTGGAGCAATTAATTACAATGTTTTGATTTTTAGAAAATTATTTTTTTTCCTATTTTAATTTAATTTTATTTTATTTTGTGAAGTTTGGTTTTGTTTTGTTTTAATTTTTTACATAATAATTAAAATAATTTTTATTTGATTCTGTTTATAATCAAAGATAAACTCAATTATTATTATATAGTTATTTTTTTTTTTTCTTATTTTCTTATTTTCATTTTCCTTTGTGATTGGAAATCCACTTTGGCATTTTGAAAATGAAATGAGCATTTCTGTGATTTGGAGTTGAGAGAACTGTTATTCTTGGTTGTTGTGCTTTGACGATTTTGTTGCAGCCATTTTGATCAGATTCAACAATTGCAATTCAGTTAATTATTGAGTCATATTTGTTCATTTTTGGGAATTGAGAGTGTTTCGTTGCTGTCTTGAAAAAAGCACACAGAATATTCACAAAGACAACATGAACTTTGACGTTCAGATGCTTCATTTGATTTCACACAAAGTGAAGATTTTGAGAAAGACACAACAAATATCTGTCAGCGTCACATTAATGATTTATAAAAAAAAGCTTCGAAAAAATATACATTTTTATATCGCATTAACAAATCACATTACACAACAACATGTGTGGAAAGAATAAAATTGATTATTAAAAAAGGAAATCCTTTTGTGAAATAGACTCCATTGGTGTTGTTGAAAACTCATTTATTGAAGTGTGAGAAATCCTCTTCAAACATATCTGAATGACAAAAATCAGAGTTCTGATTGAATACTGTCTCTTTCGAATTGTGGAAGAAGGCAAGCTGAAGAACAGATGAAAACCTCGAGGAGAGAGCGTGAATGATTCAATGAAGAAGACTCATGAACTGTTTGAGATGGAAACTATGGAAATGCCATTGAAGAAAGGAGAAAAATAAATGGATCGGACACAATCTTCTGAACATCTTTTCCGCTGAAAAAGGTTCAGATGAATGCATTCGAAGCAAGATGTTCAGACATGATTCTTTCAATGAGAATTGGAAAAGATTTTCTTTTCCAATTACTTCAACAACAGAAACAGAATCCACATTTGCCATGCAGGAGAATTTATATCCAACCACTTCATTCGTTTTAAATCTGATTAAACCAATGAAATGAATGTGGATTTGAGGGGTTCGCTGTTTTTGTTGTTGGGTGGAAGAAACGAGATGAATGAGAAGAAAACAGCTGTTCAATTCCCATTTGTGGTGGGAAATAATATCTTCCATTCATTTAATGAATGCAAAGAATAATCTTCAATGACTTATCAATATTCTCCCATTTCATAATTCTCTGAGCATGTGATGTATTCATCCATCTCTTCATCAACAGCCATTCCATCCATGAGTGATGGTGAAAAGGAAGAGGAAATCCCTCTGCCCTCATCAGTATTTGATGTGGAAGATGCCAGAACTGGTGATGGGAATGAAGATGTGAATAACAAAGGAGATGTGATATGCTCAATCTGGACAATCCTTTCAGAGCATTTGATGCTGCTTGTTCACTTTTGTGGGAGAAATGTTGGCAGATACACTCCATCTTTTATTTGTGTCTGTTCTGTTGTTGACTTTGATGCTCAATCTGGCCAACAAATTAATAAACATGAAAGATGGCCAATTATCGTCTGCACAACTGATCCAACCATTACCTTCTTTTCTCCTTCATGTTCCTCTTTTTCTTCACCATGTTTTTTCTTCTTTCTTCTTTTGTCTTCTATTTTTTCATCTTTCCCTCCTTCATTTTTTGGTTCTTCCACATATTCGTTAATTCATCCATGAATTTCTGTAGTTGCATCTCTGCTGCAATCATTATCTCTCACAGTCCTGACTCCAGTTTCTGCCTCTCTTCATTCCTCTGAGCAGGCTTCTCTTTTACTTTCATTTTCTACGGATCATCACCCCTCATTGCAGATGCGATCATTCTTTCCATTCTTCTTCTTCTTCTTCTTTTTCCTTCTTCTTCATATCCTTCCTCTGTTTTTAACTTTAATCTCTTCAACTCCCTCTTCTTCTCATTTTGTTTTCTTTCTCTTATAATCCTATTCCAAAGCCATTTCCATTCTCTTTCTTTTCCTATTCTCTGTTCTCTTCTCTCACTGAACACAGCCCATCTGCAATGATCTCTTCCATATGTTTTCCATTGAATCATCTGTTCACAAAAAATATCCTCAATTCAGCAAACAATGCCAAGCTCAGTGTGGCCGAGGCGCTTCTGATGACGTCTCGTTCAATGCCATCATTTTGAAGAAACCTAAATTAATCAACACAAAAAAATAAAAAAAAAAATATTGCAATCATCAATTATGAAACAAGTGAAATAATACATTCTATTTATCAGCGTCACACAACCTCAAAACAGTCATTTCCGCTTTTTGACGTTTCCTCAAGCTATTTTTCAAAAAATAGCAAAGGCAATCATTCGATGAAAATCATCATTCGAAAAGGACAATCAGTGATTTATCATCCTTCTCTTCTTCATCAACAATCATCGATCCAATTTTTCAACTCGGTAAAGGATTAACAAAACCATCTATCCTTATCCCATTCAGCTCTTTGCAATAACTCAAATGCTTCAACTGCTGCGCTGAATTTTCCATTGTCGTTTTTTTTTCTCCATTTTATATTATTCATTTTCGATTTGTCAAGCATTTCAGTAATCAAAACAGACACAAATTGTTCTTTTTCTTCCATTTTCTGTTTCTGTTCTTTCTCGTAGAATGCCATAACATTTATCGATTCAACAAATAAATTAAAAAAGAAAGAGGGAAATATCATCTCAATCATTTCTTATTCAAGGGAAGTAATGTTTCCAAACAAGTGAATGCTTTTAACACGCTCTTCTCCTGCATTTTTGCAAATCCACAGAAACACAGAAACCATCCCCAATTTCCCATTCAAATTCAACAAAAACATCCTTCAAAGGCGGAAACAACACAAAATAGTTATGAAAATATATTCATTCAGGCATGATCCGAAGATATCGTCATCTTCAAAATTCACAAATTTGTAATTATTTTGTCTTTTTAACACATTATAACAATAAATAATATAGTTTTATGTGTCGGAAATGTGTTTCGCAAAAAAAAAAAAAAAAAAAAAAAAAAAAAAGTAAAAAAAATAATCCCACAATATTTTTATTTATTTATTTATTTTATGGGTTTTGATCAAAATTGATCTCATGGCACGTGATGTCAAGCTCATCAGAAAAGAAGAAATATCCGAGCTCAATCGTTTGTTTTATAATGAAGATAAGGCATGGGATTGGTTCATTTATGAAATCGTCAGTGATCGCATTCCGATGTGCAGCAAGCATAGAGTCTTCAAACATATACACAAAAATGGAAAATACAGATATTTTTCCTGTCCCACGTGCAAGACAAAGACAAGCGTCCTTTCCGATACGAAATTCAGCAAAACAAAAATAGGATTGGGTATCACTCTGCTTGTTTGCCTATATTACTGGATGAAAATTCCAAATAAAACAATTGCAACTTTCCTTTTAATCGATGAAAACACAGTTGGCTATTGGGGAAGTGTCATCAGAAAAACATGTGCTGACATATGGAATGAGAGGCAGGTATCTATTGGAGGAGAAGGCAAAATTGTTGAAATTGATGAAGCAATTTGGAGGAAAAGAAAATTTCATCATGGAAGAATGAAGAAACAAATTTTGATTTTTGGAGGCGTGGAGAGGAAAGAAGATGGAGGAGCTGGAGGAAGATTCATGGTCGTGGCACCAAACAGAAAAAGAGATACACTCATTCCATTGATACAGAAGAACATTAAGGAAGGGACAACAATTACGTCTGATGAATGGAGAGCGAACGACATTTTGGAGACTCTGGGTTACTACCATTTGAAAGTTTTCCACAAAAAGAAATTCTTCTAAAAGGACACGGGAGCGTGCACAAATACAATAGAGGGGTTGTGGCATCATTTAAGATGCACTTTTTTGTCTATTGAATCTCGCATTCGATTGATGCTTGATTATCTATCTCTTTATCTTGTCAAATCTTCATTTAACGTCACTTTTATTGAACTCATTAAGTTCCTTTGCGTGGAAAATGATGATGAGGATGAAAAAGAAATAGAGGAAAACGAAATTGAAGAAGAAGAATCTGAAGAAATTGCTGATATAGATGATATTTTTGGTGAAAAAGTTGAAGGAGAGAAAACAGAGTCAGAAAGTGACAATGGAGCAGGAGATGGTGAAAGTGCATCTGAATATGAACCCTAAAAATTTATATTGATGATTATTTCACATCATTTTTATCAAATACAACTTTTTTCACATAAATTTGATGGAAATAAATCATTTTTTTAAATATAATTTTTTATTATTTTTTTTTGATCACAAAAATTAAAAAAATTTTTTTCTCCAAAACCATTTATTTCCGACATGCGACAATAGCATAATAATAACGTGCAATGCATTGTTGAGTTACAGACAAAATTTCAATAAGATCTGAGGATGACGATATCTTCGGATTATACCTTCATTCACGTCATCAAACTGAATAAGGACATTTTTGGCAAGATATTTCATAGAGAAAACAATGATTTAACTTTTCATGTTTGTTGTAATGGATGATCTGATCGAGTTGTTTTCTTTGAACGAAATAAACCTTGGAAAGATGATAGATCGGAAAAAGAATATTTTCTGCAGGATAGGCGATATTATTTTGTGTGGTGGAATGATACAGCGACGGATGGGAATTGATGATGGAATTGGTGGAGATGTTTTATATGAAACGCATAATTGAAGGAAATTCATTTTCCAAAATAATGTATGAAAAGTTTGATGTTTGCATTTTTTATTATTCTTGTTCATTTTAAAGATGTTTCCATCTGTAGCCTTCTCAGAGTGCAAGAATCTGATAAATTATATAAATGGCCATTCCTTTGCTTTTCTGAGGAGAACATCAGAAGAGAGCTCTGCCGAGAGACAACCAGAAGATGGGAATTGAATATTATTTGTGTTCAATTGGAACAGAGGATGAAAACAAATTCAATTTCAAAACATTTGGATAAAAGCAAAAGGGAATGACAACAATTGGACTGCTATTGGAAAGAATAAAATGCCGAGATATTTTTTCAGGAAAAAAAGAGGATGAAAACATAGAAAGCTGGATATTTTAGAGGGGAATAAAGGAAGATGGAGAAAGGAGCGCTGGGAAACAATGGAAAAGGAGATTGACAGCGTCGGTGATTGGGCAATCTTCTTCTTTTGCAATAGGGAGGACAGTTGTGTTCTTTTGAGGAATTTTTAAAATAAATGCTTTTCTAATTATTATTTTTATTTTAATCGATCATTTTCCCCCATCACAACCAACAGTATTTTTTGTGTTGAGCATCATTCCCAGAGACGATCTATTTCAAGCAGTATTTTTGAAGATTATATGGTTTCTTCTTATTCTCCTTCGATCTCTTCATTGACGATATTTTTTTAACTTGACTGATGGAAAGAACGCCTTCTTCGTATTTTAGAATTTGATGTTTAAATAGCCATAAAATTCTCATGTTGCAACACACAAAGAAACTGCTGTCTGTTGCTGCAATTGGCTGTTATGAAATTAGAATCCATTCATCATTTCTTCATTTTCTTCAATTGAGTCTTGTTCACCTTTGTAGCCCAGCTCGTCCAAAGAGCATCATCGAACTTGTTATATTCCATTTTTCTTTTTGATCTTTTCCTTCTTCTTCTTCTTCTTCTTCTTCTTCTTCTTCTTCTTCTTCTTCTTCTTCTTAATTACAATCATCTGAAAATTTATGCGACTGCGAAGAATGCAACTGCTCCAATGAACTTTCTCCATTTCCTCAAAATTTCAACAAAAGATAACCCAATTGAAGTGCGAAAACAACAAATAAACCACAAATACGTCTTTTCCTCCCCTGCTTTTGATAATCAGGGGAATCCTCTTCAGCATTTCTGCTGCTTCAGCCCTTCTCATTCATCAATGGCATTCGATGCAAAACCTTCTGACTATTTCACTTCGCTTATTGCATCTTATCCAACTGTAAAGTCTCCATTGGCTTCTTTGCTGTCAGATTCAAATTGTTCTTTTGATTCTTCCTCTTCATCGTCATCATCATCATCATCTTCTTCTTCTTCTTCCTCTAATAATCAAAATATTCCCCGTCAAACAGATCCCTGCATCGCTTTCCCATTCAAATCCACTTCAAAACTTTCCTCTTCCTCTTCCTCTTCCTCTTCCTCTGAACAATCGACATTCACACCATTCTATCCCTCTCTTCTTTCTTCTTCTCTTCCTCCCCCTTCTTTCCTCCCTGCCCCAATCTCCCCCGTTTTCACCCCAGAGCCTTCTCCAGTCATTTCCTCTTTCTTCTCACATGTTCTGTTTCCAGCCCATCGCATCGTCAGAGCTGTGTTTGCACACACTAACCACTCGTGTCGAGGAAGCATTGCACCCATTTTGGATTTCGTGCTGCCGAATAACACTGAAAGAGCAGGGCAGACTGTTGAATGCTGCTTGAATGAAGAGAAATTGCTGTCAAAAGAGAAATCAGTTGGAAGTGATATTGTGAATGACTTGTCATCAGAATCAGTTATTTCATCTATTTCTCCTTCTTCCTCCTTCCTCCACCACCCACTCCATCTTCCGCATCTCCTTCACGGGAGACACCAGCCCCACCCACTTCTTCTCATCTGAGGCGCAGTTGTCCACCATCCTCCTTCACGAGTGCGCCCAGCAGGACTCCGATGAGGGACACGCCGTTCAGCAGCAGCACTCCACAATCTCACAGGCGCTCCTTGTGGCAGAGTCCATGTGCCCTGTGTGTTCTGTCCTCACTCACTTCTCGCAGCGGTTCCCGAAGTCGATGGGCGGGACGGAGATGCTGAAGAATCTGGGGGCAAAGAAGAGGGAGATGCTGGCAATACTGTTGGCACTGCGGAAGATGAGGGAGATGAGGGAGATAGAGAAGGGAGAGACAGACAAGAAGGAAGCGAATGAGGGAGAAAGAAGGAAGGAAGAGGAATGCGATAAAATGATTGGGAAAAAGACAGAAAGGAAGGGCAATGGCCACAGGGACAATGAGGAGAACGGTGAGGAAATTGAAGCAGCAGCGAAAGAGACACACAGTGCAGAACGAATGCTGGAAAATCTGGAGAGTTTGGAGGAAGTTAAAAGCGTATTTGAGGAGTTGTGTACAGACAGCGAGGCATGCAAAGAAGCCCAAACTGTGACACTTGAAGCAGCAGTGAATGCTCTGATGAGAATTGCAGTGGACGAGACAGAAGCAGAACACGATGAAGGAGAAGAAGATGATGACGGCAAGATGATGGGTGAGGAAGCACACAGAGTGAATGAGTTGGATTCCTGGCTTCAGAAGATATTACGCAAAGCAGCAGCACTTCTTTCAAAATGTGATTTCAATTCAGCAATTGGTCCAGTCACAGACGTTGCTCTGGCAACGGATTATCTCAGCATCCCCATCATTTCGCGTGAAGATGCTATGGAAAATACCTTTTTGAGGAAATCAATTGAGCAATGTTCTGGGCAATTCAAAAATGGATACTCAACATTATCAAGTGCGTTTAACTATAAACCTTCAATCGTCGATTCATATTTGTTATTGCTTGATATTTTTGCACTTGCCAAGGACAACGATCCTCCTAAAAAGAATAAATGAAACCTATTTTTTTCAATTGTATTTTTTTATTATTTTCAAAAGATAAGCCAGTTTAAAGAAATAATTTTTGATCAAGACATAGCATAATAAATTTATTGCTTCAAAGAATCATTGTTTATGGAGCAAGCAACAACCATTCATACAGCCCGTTTACTACCCGCAACTTCTGATTCAAATGCATTGTTGTCACCTCTTTACAGCGCTCCCACACTTCGCGAGGCCTTCGAAAAGCAAATGCCGGGGTTTTCAACGTTTGTGAAGCAGCGCCAAAAGGAAACGCTTGAAAAAATAGTTTCTCCAGAATATCTGAAGCGCCTGCTTCCGGATTCTTCGGAAATGGCTCTCGCTTCCCTTGCACGCAAATAGCACACTCAGATTCTTCTCTTTTCATTTCTTCTCCATCAAAATCATTTCATGCACATTTCACTTTGTAAATTTATTGAGTGTTTGAGTTCCTTATGTATGATGGTTTATTAAACGCATTTTCAGTTGAGAAATATTTCTCATCTTTATTTGTATTATTTTTCATTTCATCCAAGTCTTTTTCAATAAAAAATGTTGAATCACTGAAAAACATCTCTATCAACTCTTTCGTGCTTAAAAAGCAATAACTTGTTATTCAAAAAGAGAAAGAAAAAAATTTTTTTAAAAGTTTCCAAAGGTTGACCAAAAAGAATAAATGATCCAAACAGATATGGAAATTGAACTTTAATAAAATACCCAATTCCGAATAATATATATTTCTGAGATTAGCTCCCTTCAAGAACCAAAATCGCTGAGTCAAAGACTTGAGTTTTTGTTCTCAATGAACAATCCAAGCTTCTTGTGCACTTGAAGAAGCATGGCTTATTTCAAAATGCATATGCATGAAAAACCAACTATTAGCTAAGAAGTCAAATTATTACATCTTTGCCAGATTCCGAAGATTCCTTTTATAAGAATCGGTATGAATTTTTAAAAAATACCCAAACCAGTAAGAAATATGATGTCTTTCACTAAGACGCTGATTGATTTTGGCAAACGCATTATTCCATTCGCGGTTATTTCACCATACGGGAGGATTGCTCGTTCAATGGCGAAAAGATTGGAATTCCAATAATTGAATCAAACAGCACGCAAGCTTTTTTGGAAAAATTGTTTTCAACTCCAGAAATTGTACGTTCACAACAATATCGCAGAGCGCAAAACCAGGAAAAACGAAATCCCAATGCCCCAGGCCATCAGAATGTAGCCATCTGCTCCAATTTTGAAATACATAAAAGAAGATGCCAGAACAAGCCCTGCCAGAAGCAGAAAATAGATAAATTCAAATGCGACATTATAAATGTTGAAACACATAAAATAGCAATAATTATATTTGTTTTAATTCTTTGGGAAATGATAGAATTTGATACCAATCAAAAAGCCGTAAACAAAGCCTGACAGAGCGCCAATGCAAATGGCTACAATCACAAACACAAAGCCCCGCAATTTAAATGACCTGAAGCTGAAAAGGCTCGCAATAAAAAATGCAGCAGAGGTGAATATCGTCGACCAGATGCTTATTGCCAACCAAAGGTCGACTGTTTGATTAAACGTTTTGTTCAGTTCATAGAAATGATGCTCCATTAATCTGTAAGTTTCCTCGGGTTTTGCGCAAAATTGGAAAAAATTTCGAGGAACTTAAAAATTTCGAGAGAAAAATATTTCTTTTTTTTCAAAATGGGATTATGCAAAAATCATCTGTGTTCTTCATTTCTTTTTTCACAAGAAGATAAATTCATTTTGAACTATATTAAGACAAATGCAGAAGTTCACAATGTGAAACTTTGAATTTTTTTTTCTTTTGAATAAAATGAAGAAATCAAAAAATAAAAAAAGATTCAGGCGAATAAAGAATAATTTGAATTTCTCAAAAAAATGTCAATAAAATTTCTCTCTCCAATCTCTTTTTTTTCGCAATTACTTCTCCTTTCGTTTCAGCATATTCTCCATCTTTTGACATGTAAAAATAAAAACAAAACGATTAAATAATTCAATACATATTTTATTCCAGTGAAAATTTCAAAAATTATCACGAAATACATAAAAAAATTAGCACATTAGACGTGTTGTAAAGTTTTCCAAATGAATAAAGATATTTTCAAAACTCTTCAAAACAAAAAGAGAAATCACTCTCCTTTATAAAAATTAAAATTTTGACTTTATTTTAAAAAAATAGTTGAGAGAGAAGATAAAACAAAAGTGAATTTGTATATATGGGATGGAAGAAGAAATTCTTTGAAGAGAATCCTTAATTTCTTGTTGAAGGATGGAAAAGTCCTTCGAAAAGGACAAAGCTCAGCAAATGTCATGAGAATTGTTGAACTGTGGTGAAACTGCAGCTCAGATATTCCCATGCCATCTGATTCAGATGATAAATTGTGTTCCTTTCTGTCTCAAATGGCAAACATTTGAAATGAAACAATCAACCATTCATCCAAGATGGTACCCCTGTGTCAGCATGAATTCTCCAATGATCCCCCATGGTTTTTCCGTACTTGTCTCTTACGGCCGCATTGTGCCTCATCCACTCTGGTGGCTCTGTCTTGATGTTTCTTATCCAATGCATCGCCATTGTCCTTCCGCTCTTATCAGCAAGTGTGGGATCGTGTCTCATCCACTCAGGAGGATCAGCTCTTACGCAAATAATAAAATACATTGCCATCGTCCATCCATCGTTGTCTGCAAGTGTGCTTTCATGCCTCATCCATTCCGGTGGGTCTGTTTTCGCATGTGTTATCCACAACATGGCCATCGTATTTCTATTGATATTCCCTAATGTTGCATCATGTCTCATCCACTCTGGTGGCTCTGTTTTGACTTCTTGAATCCACTTCATTGCCATCGTCCATTCATTCTTGCTGGCAAGTTTAATATCGTGTCTCATCCATTCTGGTGGTTCTGTTTTAACATATTCGATCCAATGCATGGCCATTGTCTGTCCTTCCTTGTCTACAACTTCATTGTTGTGTCTCATCCATTCTGGTGGTTCTGTTTTGACGTGATAAATCCATATCATAGCCATTGTAGCTCCGCTACTGTTACGAAGTGTGATGTTATGTCTCATCCATTCTGGTGGCTCTTCATTAACATAGATAATCCATATCATAGCCATTGTTGATCCATAGTTGCTGCGAAGTGTAATGTCATGCCTCATCCATTCTGGAGGTTCTGTTTTGACGTCTTGAATCCATATCATTGTTATTGTCCAGCCATCTTTTTGAGTTAGTGTTGCATCGTGCCTCATCCATTCTGGTGGCTCTGTCTTGACATTTTGAATCCAAAGCATGGACATTGTCCATCCGTTATTATTGGCAAGTGTGGCATCGTGTCTCATCCATTCTGGCGGTTCTATCTTTACGTCTTGAATCCATAACATGGCCATTGTTGCTCCGTTATTGCTGCAAAGTGTGATATCGTGTCTCATCCATTCTGGCGGTTCTGTTTGAACAAAATGAATCCACAACATAGCCATTGTTGCTCCGTCTTTATCAGCAAGCGTGGAATCATGCCTCATCCACTCTGGAGGTTCTGTTTTGACTTCTCTTATCCACAACATGGCCATTGTTGCACCATAATTGTTGCAAAGCGTGATGTCATGCCTCATCCATTCTGGTGGATCGGTTTGAACAAAATGAATCCACCACATCGACATTGCATATCCGTCATCATCTGCAAATGCGCTTTCGTGTCTCATCCACTCTCGTGGTTCCGTTTTTACATAACGAATCCACAGCATTGCCATTGTTTCTTTTTTTTTATTTCCAAGCGTTATTCCATGTCTCATCCATTCTGGTGGTTCTGTTTTGACATTATAAATCCATATCATAGCCATTGTTAATCCGTACTTATCAGCAAGTGTAATGTCATGCCTCGTCCATTCTGGTGGTTCTGTTTGAACAAACTGAATCCAAAACATAGCCATCGTCCATCGGTCTTTATCAGCAAGTGAAATATCGTGTCTCATCCACTCTGGTGGTTCTGTTTTGACTTCTTGAATCCATATCATAGCCATTGATGCTCCGTAATTGTCTTTTAGTGTTATGCTGTGCCTCATCCATTTCGGTGGTTCTTTCTTCACTAAAATAATCCATATCATAGCCATTGTTAATCCGTTCTTATTGGCAAGTGCTGCATCATGTCTCATCCATTCCGGTGGATCAGTTTGAACAAACTGAATCCATAGCATGGCCATTGTTGATCTAAAATATGTGTGCAATGTAATGCTATGCCTCATCCATTTGGGAGGTTCTGTTTTGACATTTGCAATCCATATCATGGCCATTGTCCACCCTTTCTCATCAGCAAGCGTAATATCGTTTCTCATCCATCCTGGTGGTTCTGTTTGAACAAACCGAATCCATATCATGGCCATTGTCCATCCGTCTTTATCTTTAAGTGTAATATCATGTCTCATCCAATCTGGCGGTTCTGTTTTGACTTCTTGAATCCATATCATAGCCATTGTTTCTTTATCCTTTTGAGTAAGTGTTGTATCGTGTCTCATCCATTTGGGAGGTTCTGTTTTGACATTTGCAATCCATATCATGGCCATTGTGAATCCGTTCTTATTGGCAAGTGCAATGTCGTGTCTCATCCATTCCGGTGGATCAGTTTTATTCTTCATTATCCAATTCATGGCTTTTGTCAATCCAAAAGAATCTTTATCAGGATTCATCGCATCAACTTTATTTCCCATTTCCTTGTTATTTTTGAATAAGCAGGTAATTGCTTGTTGCTTGCAAACAAGTGATTTAACAAATATGTTTGATCTTTCAAAAATTCTGTTTTATTATGGGTTTTTCCCAATATTTCGATTAAAAGGCGCAAGCCTATTAATTCTAAAGAACGACCGGTTAATCTACAACACCTCTTGTTATGGGAGTAGACCCATGTAATAACGGGGCTAGTCGATCAAAAACATTTTTATTTGATGATCCAGCAAAGCACAATTGGACTCGCGTCGGGAGCGATGCCTGGAATTCAGGCCGCCGGGCCAACGAGCGGTGGGGCAGTCTTTACATCCCCCTCCAGTGCTTCTGCTGCGTCACAGGAAAATTTACTTCTTCCTCCAAGTTTTAATTCGCAAATAACTCAACCGGAACCTTTGTCATCGATTCTGCAGCCTTCACAATCCCAAAGTGAAGAAAGTGACAGCGACCCAGAAGATAGAATGCAAGTTATCCTGGAACGAGAGGCTGCAGATTTCTTTGGCAGCGTCTTATCTTATAAAATTTTTGACATCCCAATAGACAAGAGGGACGTGGTAGAAACAATCGAATTCTATAATTCCATTCCCCTGGTTCCGTTCATCCCTTCGTCAATTCGCAAACCCGAGTTTACAGCAAAGTGGGCATCGGATGCCCTGGATCAAGCAGGGGAGCGAATTGAAAAGAAGCTCTGCCCTACCATTAAGGCCCTTCTATTGGCGAGAGGCGCAGCACACGGAGAAGCAAAGACACAAATCGAAGATGCGCTCACTCTGGTAACGGCAGCATTACAGGAAAGCAGAATAACGAGAGTGGCAGGACGTCAGGGTTTCGCTGCAGCGAGAGCATTAAGAGAGGAAATGGATGATCCCTTACTCACAGATTACCAAAAAGAAGTTATTAAACGAGCACAGCCGATATCCACATACAGGAGCAGTATCGGAGGCCGTTCGCGTGTGAGAATCTCACAGAGAAGGCGGTTTTTTCGGGGGGAGAACTACGCAAAACCCAACAAATGGCGAGGAATTGGATGGAATCGAAGGAGAAACAAGAGTACAAGCAGATTCCGAAGCCGCTCTGTCGGGAGGAAGTCCTCCCAGTAGAAATACCAGAGGGTGTCATAGGAGGAAGAACGAAATTCTTCCTCCAGGCATGGATAGACATGCCAGTGAGGAGAATAATCTCCAACGGAATCAAGCCGATTTGGAAAGGGAAGCAAGCCAGAGAAAAACTAGAAAAAGAAGTTGCTGCAGGAAAAGGATTCATCGGCACAGAAATAGAGCGAGAAGAATGCGCGCGCTGGGTAAAGGAAGGAATTCAAGCAAGAATTCTCAGGCAGCTGAAGAAAGCAGAAGTCAAATGTCTGAGCAACCTATTCTTCATCCCCAAGAAGAACGGAAAATACCGCCAAGTCTTGGACTGTCGCCCGCTGAATGCCGCGTTGAAGAACACTCACTTCAAGATGGAAGACCAACGCACTGTGGAGAAGCTTCTTCAAGAGGGAGACTTTGCAACATCATTAGACCTTTCGCAAGCATATTTCCAGATTCCAGTGAACGAATCGTTCATCCCGTACCTTGCATTCAAGCTCGGCGACCAGTACTTCGCATTCGAAGGCATGCCATTTGGAATGAAGGATGCACCACGTATCTTCACAAAGGTGATGCGAGAGGTTGTAAAGAAAGTGAGACAGAGATGGAACGTTCGCTGTGTTTCGTACCTCGACGACGTGCTCCTCCTTCACCAAGATGCAGAAGAACTTTCAAGGATTACGAAAGAGATTTCTCAGTGGTTCGAAACACTGGGTTTCATCATCAACAAAGAGAAGAGCGAGACAGCCCCAAAGCAAGTGTTCACTTATCTGGGATGGATATGGAATACGAACCGGATGAGTGTGTGCTTAGAACAGGAGAGGAGGATGAGCTTGTGTGCAATGTGCAAGAGATGGGCAAGGATCGCTATGAGAAACGTGCAAGTGAGAACGAGGCATTATGCGGGATTTGTGGGATCAATCAGTGCAATCAGGTCTGTTGCACAGGATGCATCCCTGCACATGAATACGCTTTACGAATCCCTAACCAAGGCAGTCAAGAAGGCGGGGTGGGGTGGATCGTTCCGGCTCAGTCCCAAGGTCTTAGGCCAAATTCAATACTGGCAAACCCGTCTTCTCCTCAACAAACCACGCAAACTCAATTCCTTCCAGCCATGGCAGGCAATTCTGACAACGGATGCTTCTCCGACAGCAGCTGGAGCAACCCTGCAAATTGCTCGAAAGAAGTTAATCTTCCACACATCATTCAGGGCGGCAGCCAGAACACAATCATCCAATTACAGGGAGTTGCTAGCAATATTACTATCACTCCTGCACTTCCGCCCACTGCTCAGGGATCAAAGAATGAAGCGCCTGCTGATCAGATCGGACAACACGTCAGCAGTTTTCAACATCAATCGTTGGGGGGCAGGAAGGAATCTGAGATGTCTATTGAAGAAGATTCACAGCCTTGTGACAAAGGAACAGCTAGTTGTGAAAGCAGTTCATATTCCGGGAGCGAACAATATAGAAGCAGACGCTCTGTCTCGCCTGGAGCGAGCGGGAGACTACCAAATAAACAACGAAGCCATGGAAGAAGTTCTGCAAGAATTGAAGGTTCAACCAACCATCGACGCGTTCGCCTCAAGACGAAACCACAAACTAAGAAGGTGGTGCGGACCAGGAAGCCACATATGCGAAGACGGTCTCGCATGGAAGTGGAGTCAGGAGATAGTTTGGGCACATCCTCCAATTCCGCTTTTGCTTCCGACGCTTCGGAAGATAGCAGCAGAGAAAGCGAGAGCAATTCTGCTCCTACCGAATTGGAGAGGGCAGGTGTGGAATCAGCTCTTGGACAAGTTAATGACGCGTTGCATAATCTGGAATCGCAGCAATTATTGTTTGAAGCCTGGAATGGGAATGACTCAAGCGGGTGCAACGCTTCCACCGGGACAGTACATGGCAGCAAAGTTATGGTGAGACAGAGAGGTGAACAGTTTTATTTCAGAACAGCAGAGAGAAACAGCATTGACAATAGAATTGCCTTGGAAGTGAAAGGGAGCGTGTGCGAGACGACATGGACCGTTTACACTTATGGCTATGCATTATTTGGCAAGCTCACAGGTTTTCCGGATGGGATAGATTGCCCGAAGGAGTGGAGCAGTTGGATAAAAGGTTGTTGCCTCAGCTTTATTTCTTTAAGGGACAACGGAATTTCTTATTCTGTGTTAAGTCAAACACGCTCAGCTATGTCACTCATTTCAAAACTCGTGTTCGATAAAGACTTAGGAGAAGCAGCAATTGTGAACTCTATCTTCAGATCGTTTGCCAGAAGTCATATCCCTCGAACACCGTATACCTCAATGTGGTCGCCAAATCAATTTTTTGATTTCTTTGAAAGACAGCCAACGAATGAGCAGCTCACATTTTATGACCTCACATTAAAATGCATCGTTTTATGCATGTTATTTTCATCGTGCCGCTTTGCTGAGTTAGCAGCCATCTCCATGCAACGTTCAATTGTTACGCAGGATGCAATCTACCTGAACACGAAGATGAAGACACAATTACAAAGATCGTTCATAACTATCGCAGCTATGCGCCCGGATCAAGAAAAAATTTGCCCCTATCGAGCAGTCTTGGAATTATGGAGGAGGGTGAAAGAAACATATCCTCACAATGACACATTCCTTCTTAATACAGTGGTGAAAACCCCACTTACAGTTAATGGAGTAAGAAAGCTGGCAAGACGGGCGATGGACCAGGTTGGGATTCCAGCGGAATTCAGACCGTACACATTAAAAGCGGCTTCCATTTCAGCTTACTCCTTAAAGGGGGTGCCAGAGGTGCTTATCGCGCATCACGCAAGGTTGTCGCCTACAGCACATACACCTTCACGGTCATATTTCAAGTCCAATATATCATCCGGAATGCAGCAAATATTGGCCGGACCTTTCCCAGAAGCCTTCTCCCCTCAGTTGTCCCTCAATCCAATGCAAACGTTCCAACAGGCACTAGTCCCTCAGCCTCCAAGGTCCATATCATCAGATATAAGAGGTCCCTTGGCGTTTATCCCACAACCGCCTTTGGCAAGCCAGCCTGGTGAAATGCCCAGCATAACGCTCAACACAACCGGTCAGGCGGACTGTTTGCTCACAGGATCCCCTTCTCATGCAATCGCCCCAATAGCAAATACTCAAAATGAACTGGCTGCAAATGCAATTGATATACAGCGAGAGGAAAAGATTGGAAAAATAGAGGCAACGGTTACAATAAGAGAGAGGGAAACGGTAAGATCAAAGGAAATTACTTTTATAAGTGATGGAGTGACGAAGCCCAATTAACGTTACTCCCATAACAAGAGGTGTTGTAGATTAACCGGTCGTTCTTTAGAATTAATAGGCTTGCGCCTTTTAATTCGAAAAGAACAACCTAATCTACAACACCTCTTTCCCACCTCAAAGAAAACTTTTCCCACCCTTTTCTCTTTATTATTATCATTATTATTATTTCCCTTATCATAAAAGATGATTTTTCATTTTCACCATTATTAACATTCGTTTTTTGCGACACCTCAGTGCTTTTGTTTGTCACACAGCACATTTCTCATATCATCTTGCCTATTTTATTTCATTTCTTTGATCGACTAGCCCCGTTATTACATGGGTCTACTCCCATAACAAGAGGTGTTGTAGATTAGGTTGTTCTTTTCGAAATAATAAACTACACATAATGAAACAATTAATTCAATAAAAATGTGAATAAATCATTAGAAAAAATAATATCAAGCTCTCATCAAATTTGCTATTTAAAAAGGCATGACTTCCGATCATGGCATCCTTTTTTAATCAAACCTCTTAGAAAATTTAAAAATATTAAGTATTCTAATTTTTTCAGTGATCTCTGAAATGAAAATTTTTGTGCAAACAAATTAAAGCTCAAAAAATTAAATTGAATCAGATTCTTCCCAACTGGAAGCTTTTTCTTCATCATTTTCCGTTTTTTTCTCAATCGAATAAACTGTTTCATCTGTGTCATCTGTTCCAACGGATGAAATACAGCTCATTGCTGTTTCAGTTTCATCTTCACTTATTTCATAAACTTTTTCGAATGTTTTTTCGTATCTCTCTGAATTATATTCAAAAACAATTTCTAATAACTTCTGTGTGGAATTTTTCTCAATTTAAGCAATATTAATGCAGCAATGTAATCTTCAATGTGACGCAGGCTTGTTCCATTTGGTGGCAAATATCTTCTTAACCTACTCCAGACAGCTTCGATGTTATTTGTTTGACAGTTTGTAATTTTATTTTTAAATTTCTTTCTATGATCAACTGTTTCGTGCCCAAAACCAAGCTCCGACAACTTTGAGCAAGCTTTCCAACAATCTGAATATATCATTGTCCCAGGCTCAACGGTTTTTGTGATAATATTTAGCAGCGTTTTTGAGTCCCCTTTTTTCACTGGAATTATAAATGCTTTATTTCCCAAAGGATTTTTTTCGTTGATTCCAAATATCCAAACCTGCTTTTTGGATCTGCACCTATGATTCTTCCTTTTCCGCAATGAACACTCATCCAATTCGACAACCTTTCATACACCTCCTAATTTTTCTTTTTTTGAGTAGAATTCCGAATAACAAGCTTGTCGGCAAATTGCAAAAATTTCCCCCGTTATTTTTTCGACAAGGCCTGTAAGAGATCTGGCCTGAAGCTGCTGCAGGCCTAAGTGAAATAACAAAATAGTTTGTAATATAAGTTCAATTTTTCCTTTTGTATGATAAAAAGGAGTATTTATAAAAATAGAATTATTGCTTTTGCATTTTCTGCAATGACAGACAAATCTTCCTGTTGGATATGTGTAGAAATACATATCTTCGTTGCATAGTGAGCATTTCTTTGAATTGGAAATTATTTTATTATCGAATAACTCGTGTTAACTGCTTTCACTGTTGCTGAATGTTTTGAATAAGATATGAGGTGTATTTATTTCAGTGGAATTTTCCTCAATTTCCATTATTCTGAACTAATTTATGAAACAAAAAAATTCAATTTGATATTTTTTATATGATATTGGGACAGATCAAAAAAGATGCCATGATCGAAGGTCATGCCTTAAACACTTATTTTATTGAAAGTTTCAAATTTTATGTCGAAAATGGAACACTTTTATGAAATAAATCACTATTTGATATTTTTTCTCCATTTTTGAAAAAAGAAAAATAAATAAAATTTAAGTGATTCAGCAATACACTAAATATAAATTAAAGTGTTCACATTTCTTTGTTTTTTTAAAACAATATTCACAAAAAATAAATCTAATTCGAAAAAAATTGTTCAAATTCTTAATTTATTAATTCGATTTCTAAAAAGAATACTTCGATTTCGAAAATAATTATTTTGCTGATTTGTTAAATGAATAACTTGTGTTTTGGATTGTTAATTCTTTAAAGTTTTATCTCATCAGTTCACTTTGTTTATATATATTCGAAAAATGATGCATTTTCATTTAAAAAATATCATTCATTTTTAATTCATATTTCTTTTATAGAAGTTTTTCAAAAAAAAAATGAATTCATTTTTGTATAAAAAATTGATGTTTTTCTTTTTTCACTCCAAAGAAACTTAAAAAAAAATTATTGTTGAAAAAATATTTTGTTTTTCGCTATTCAATAAATTGTGATTGATTATTTGCAATTTTTAATTGTGTATTATATAGAATGAATTTTTTTAATTATTTTTTTCTTTTGAGTGATGATTTTTGAAAATAAATTTTTTTTCAAAAAATTGATTTATGGATTGTTTCAATTTACAAAGAATAGTTTTTTTGAGTTTTTATACACCAAAAATTATTCAAAGTCGAAAAACTTTCAATCGAAATCGAAAAACTTTCAACCAAAGTCGAAAAACTTTCAAACGAAATCGAAAGTTTTCATTCGAAGTCGAAAAACTTTCATTCAAAGTCGAAAACTTTCATTCGAAGTCGAAAAAGTTTCAATCAAAGTCGAAAACTTTCATTCAAAGTCGAAAAAGTTTCAAACGAAATCGAAAAAATTTCAATCGAAATCGAAATTTTGACAAAAATAAAAACGTTAAATAAAAAGTATTCCACAAAAGATAAAAATATTCTTTTGTTTTTGTGATTATTATCAGCAATATTTGTGTTATTGTTTTCTGCATATTTTGAAAATTTCGAATCAAAATAAACTCAAAAATAAACTCTGAACGAAACACAAAACATTTGTTTCCTTCCACAATAAATGAATTTTTTGATATGAAAAACGCGAAATAAGAGAGCCAATGTTGCGTGCATCATTCTTCATTTATTGTGAAAAAATATACATATTTATTTTTTTGCAAATCTTTTGAAAAGCAGTGTTCTTTCAATTGAAAAAAGATAAAAATACATCAGTATTTCTCTCACATTTCTTATTTTTGTGATTGGACAAAAGAAGGCAAAGAAAAACATCGGAAAAAAGATGAAAAATCATTAAAACAACAAATATCATGATATTTCAACAATAAAAATGTTTTTTGACTTTTATTGAATTTTGTCAACTTTTTGAAATTTTGAAAAATTTCGAACTTTCGACTTTGCTTGAAAGTTTTTCGATTTCGATTGAAATTTTTTCGATTTCGTTTGAAACTTTTTCGACTTTGAATGAAAGTTTTCGACTTTGATTGAAACTTTTTCGACTTCGAATGAAAGTTTTCGACTTTGAATGAAAGTTTTTCGACTTCGAATGAAAACTTTCGATTTCGTTTGAAAGTTTTTCGACTTTGGTTGAAAGTTTTTCGACTTTGAATAATTTTTGGTGTATTTGATTGGTAAAAAAAAATAACTTGAACTTTTCCGAAATCCATTCTCGAGAAAAATTGAAAATTTCAGTTTTTGAATGAATTTCGAAATTGAAATAATCATTTTCGAAATTGAATTATTTTTTTTCGAATTCGAATTATTAATTCCGAATTTGAAATATTAATTATATAATTGAATTATTTTTTTTTTTCGAATATGGGTGATTATTTTTCAAATCATAACTTTTTTCAGGGTGTTGTTTTTTCAAAGGTTGTTTTGTCATTTAATAGAGATTTCGCAACCACATGCTTCTATCACCACAATTGTTATTAAAAAAAAAATGATTTTTCAGAATTATAGATGAAAATAATTTTTATATGCCTTTTGACTTTCCACTGTTCATTTGTCATTATTCATAACAAAAATTGAAACCGAAAAATTTGTTAGAACATATAGGTTTTCAAAAATAATTACCTATATGAATAATTATTTTTTGAAATAGAATTATTTTTGGTGTTTGTGACCTAAAAAAACAGATAATCTGTAAATTTTTCACAAATAGAGAAAGTAAACATCTGCGTTACCTTGAAAAAGGTGGGCTCACGTCAGTCAGTGCCCGGCACCATGTTTTTTTTTTTTTTTTTTTTTTTTTTTTTTCTTATTTGAAAAAACAAACTAATAAATATTAATTATTAGTTGATTGAAAAGAATTACCTAATATAAAAAACATATTTGATTGTTCAGAAAAAATTAATTTAATACAAACAAACCTTAATTTGATCTTATTTTATTAAAATACTATTTCCGCTTTGACAAAAGTCATATTATTTAATACGAAATAAATATCAATATTTTTCAATTCTTTTGTTAATGTTTTAAAAGTTCAGTTTTCATATTTTGATTTTTATTATTATTTGTATTCATAAAAATAAAAATTTTATGTATTTTTAATGTTTATCAAGTTTTTTTAATAATTGATATAATTATCATGATTTTTAAATTGCTTTATTGCAATTCACAGAAGACAACTTTATCCTTTTGATTTAACAATTTCAAAATAAAACAAAATAAAATCATTTGATATGTTGTTCGGAATATGATAAACATGAGAGAATTATTATCAATGAATAAAAAATAAAACAAATTATTACGAATATTTCAAAATTACTTACTACCGCAGCATATTTCTCCGCAGCCCTCACTCTGCTTCTTCCTCTCCTTCCTCTTCATCTTCCACTTCCTCCGCTTTATCTTCCACTTTTTCTTTCCGTTCTTCTCTCCTCTCCTCTCCCTTTTTTCTCCTCTATCTTCTGCCTTTTTTCCTCTCCCTCTTATCTTCCTTTTCCCTCTTCTCTTTCATTTCCATCATGAAACTCATTTGCTTCATCATCACTTTCTAATTCATCTCTGCCTTCTACACCTTCATAACCTTTACTCTCTGCTTTGATATTCCGCTTTGTCTCTCCCGCCTCCTTTTCCTGCGCCAGCGCACTCAGCTGCTTCACAACCTCCACATCCACTTCCCCAGCCTCTGTCCTCTCTGTCACGACCATCCTTTCCAGCTGAAACGCCGCTTCTTGCATCTCTCAGTTCTGCCCCAGTACGTATTCCCTAGACTCCACCAGTGGACGCTCCCGTTCCTTGCCCTTCCTCCGCTTTCGCACACAGCATCAAGAAATCACCACCACCACTCCCACCACTGCCGCACTTAACCCAACATGCAGCATGATCATCTTCCCATACAGTTCAAACAGGCTCCGCTTACTGCCTGCCCCTTCACATTTCCGCTCAAGAGCAATAGCTGCTGCATCATGAAACTCTCAATTTTCCTCTTCCTCCTCCCCTGCCCTCCCTCTGCACCTTTCTCACCTGCCCGCTCCTCCACAGCCATCTCCTCACTTGAATTCATTTCCCTCACCAGCTCCTCCTCATCTTCCCAGCTCTCTTGAATCACATTCAACCCGATCCTCCCGTTCCTCCTCGGCTACGCATTGTACTCTGTGCTCTCAAACCGGTATGCCCTCACCCGCTCGCCCCCGTCTGCCCCCCGCACAATTATCAGGTACAACAACCCACACTGCACCTGCTCCATCCCCACGAACTCCAGCTGCGCCTACCCCCTTCTGCTTGTTTAGCTGACGTTCTTCAGCACCGGCAGGAAAAGCACACAAACTTTACAGCATTCGCTTCCTTCACCAAACATCCCTCGTCCATGATCCGCCACAAGCGACTCTCTCCTTCTAACTCTGAGTTCTGGATACCCTGCACCTCCACTGCCACGTCGACGTCTTGCCCGATCCATCCCTTCGACAAATGCGCGATTCTTGCTTTCTTCACTCTGTACTTGCACTCCTCAACCACCAGCACACATTCTCCATTCCTCCCCAACATCACATTTCCATTTTCAAATATCGTAGCAAACACCAACAATTGTAATTCCATCGCAATTGCAACCTGCCCTGCCACTGTTCTGCACTTTTTGACATCACCCACCCGCTGCCAAACAATCACTTCACCACGCACATTCCCGCACACGCGATCCATCTCTTCCAGCCATTCGCATGTATCGCCAAACCTCTAAACTTTAACCATGTTTGAATTAATATATGTACATCGTTATAATGTTCCACATCTATACGAACAACATGCTTCGATGGCACAAATTAGTAAGAAAAAATATATGAAATTTTGAAAAAAAAAATTATTCACAAACAATAAAAACAAGAATTTTTTCAAGATGAAAATTTTATTAAAGACATTTTTACTAGAAAAAAACACAAACATTCGTAAAAAATGGACAAATGACTTAAACCACGTCAGTGACAGGCAGTGACGTGAGTGACGTGGTATTAATACAATAAAAATTTGATCACGACACAACCCATTGTTCATTCATTAATTAATAATAATTGATTAAAAAAAATATTAATAAAAATCATAATTACGCTTTAAATCTTATTTAATATAATATCAATATTTATCTATTGTTGCTAATAATTTTTTATTTTTTGACATAAGTGGAATTAGAAAAAATGAGTGAATAAAAGCAGTTTTTTTTGTCACGTCACGTCACTCTAAAAACGTTCACGTCAGAAGGCATGTGACGCAGATGTTTTAGAGAAAGGATAAAAAATATTATCTTTCTTAAAAAAAAAATCGATTAAAACCATTTGGGTGATTTTTTTTGATATCATAAAAAATTACGAAGTTTGATCATAAATTTTTTTCATAAAGGGAGATGTTGAAAAGATTAATTTCATTCTATATTAAATGAAAATATTGTTTAATATATTGTTATTATTTATTATTTGCTGGTTTTTATTAGTTTCAGATTGTTTTTATTACAAATATCTAGAAATAAAAGTAATTTCAAAAAAAAAATATCGAAAATTCAATAAACATTATAAAACATAAGTTATCTTGCTTGAAAAGCATGATAATGATTGTTTCAATACACAATAAATCAATTTCTTAAATGAAGAATGTTAAATAATGTATTGAAAAGAAATCTCAAAATAGATGTTGAAGATCCAAATAAATGTGTTTAAAACAAACAATTAACAAAAATACAAAAACACAAATATGATAGTCATGCAGGATATTTAACAAGAAATTTACAATTTGTAGATTATATTGAAAGAGAAAATGGTTATTTCACTTCCTTCTCTTATATTTTTGAGAGCGCCACGTTATGGGTCAGTCACCCAGCTGATCAAATGGCACTTTATGAAATGGAACACAAATGTGCAAATGGGAAATATTGAAGGTGAATTGATACTTGGCAAGTTGAAAATTATTATTACAAATGCATTGAATACACATGTTTGAAACAAGAAAGACACAATTCAATTAAATTGAATATTCTAAATATAAACTATAAAGAGAAGGTATAATAAGTGCTGAATTTTTCCCTCATTGTTATTCAGCAATGACGAATTCATAAGGGGATGGGATGTCTGAGTTGTGGAGGGAGTAAGAGAAGGAAGTGAAATAACCATTTTCTCTTTCAATCAAAACACAAGCGTTTTGATTACAGAGAAAACATTTATTTCACTTCCTTCTCTTATATTTTTGAGAGCATAGATAATTGGGAAGGTTTGATTATATTAATTAGCTTGAACTAATATTCTTTTCTTCGTGTTGTTTCCTTTCCAATTCTTTTCTCATTTGAGATCTTGTTCGGATAATGAATTCAATCTTAGCCTCGCTGATAACTGCCTGTGCAGCATTGTTTTCTTCGGTGTCCTCTGGTTCCTCAACTTTATCTGGGTATGCAATTATTGCTTGTTGTTTTTGATCTTCGCTTTTACATGTTTTCTTTGTTGGCGTTTGTTCCTCGGATTTTGAATTGGAATTTGATTCGGAATCGGATTCCGCCTCAGAATCTGAATTGGATTCTGACTCATGCCCACTTTCTTCAGGTTGGAGAATAGTTGAATTGCATCTTGCTATCACGTGGGCCAGCTTGCTTGACACATCTGTTTGGACGTAATGCTTTGTGATTGTATTGCTTCTTGGAGAGAGTCTGGCAAACTTCGCAATTTGAGATAAGGGAATTCCTGCCATCGTTAGAGCAGTGATAGACGCATGCTTCAATGAGTAAGGCCCGAAACACTTCGGAACCCCAGCATCCTGTAACATTTCAGCTGCATAATTACGAATCCTTCTTGCAGAGAGGGCAAGATGTGTTGTTTCATCAATAAATAGTGAAGTTGCATTTGGATGAGACTCCTTGATTCTGTTCCAAAGTTCCTTAACTGAAGCTGCTGGACACACAAGCGGCTGTTCTTTTATAAACGGGATGATAATATCTGTCCGTTCTGTTGATGTTTTTAATGATGAATCGAGTTTTATTGAATCATCTCCGATTGTTGAATGCTGAAGATTTATCCTTTCCAGCTCCGTAAAGCGACAGGCGGAAAACAACATACATGTGCAAATGGCCTTTTTTGTCAGTTCGTGAAAATCGAGATTTCTGTTCTCTCCTAATGATGTTATTTTCTGCAGCAGGAGTTGAGGGTTCCAGATGTCTGGTTTGTCTTTTTTCTTCCTATTTTCTGATCTCCGGAATGACTTTAATAGTCTTTGAATGAGTGCAGATTCTCCAAGGCCTCGATTGTACACTAATTCTGAGATTAGCGTTAATGCTGCACTTGTTTGTTTGAGCGTCGAAGCCTTCGTCCCTTTGTCTTTCAGGCTTATGAATATGGAAGCGCATTTTTCAACCCACTCACTCCAAGCTTCCGGTGGATCTCCATTTCTTTTATCTTCCCAAATTTCACAGAAACGCGCATAGCTATATGAATATCCTTTCCATGTGTTTTCAGCAACGCTATTTTTGCATTCATCGATAACCCTTTCGGAATATCCCTTTGAAAGAAGCATTCTCCGAAACCATTTTTCTCCTTGCGATTCTAAGGATTGATAAGTACTATTCTCATTCTGCCTGGTGGTAGACTTGCTTCCATCCGTTTCATCCATCTTCCTTCCTTCAAAACCTGATTCTGTTCTTTCCATCTCCATTCGCAGTGTCTCGACATTCTTATCAGTGGTTCCCATATCTGCCCTCTCCAATCTGGCATCAGAAGAAGAACATGTGCCTTTTCCTCCATTGATTTCACAATCGTTGGGACTATTAGTGGAATCGGCGGATGGGCTAAAATAACGCCTCTTTGCCATGATTGCTGGAGTCCGTCTTCGTTGAGTGTGCTTCCTGGGCCGCACCATCGATCCGCTTTCGTATTCTCCCTCGTCGCGAACGCATCCATTGTTATTTTGAGATTGAGGTTTTCCGTGATCTCGTTTAGCTCTTCTTGTTTTATGGAGTAATCTCCCCCTCTTTCTAGCCTGGATAGAGCATCTGCTCTGACATTCTTCGTCCCTGGCAAGTGTTGGGCTTTTATCTGAATGTGACTGTTCTGAACAAATGTCCATATTCTCATCAGCAACTTCCTGAGATTTGTTCCTGCATTCCATCGATTGACATTGAAAACCGCTGTTGTATTGTCCGATCTGATTAGCAAGCTGCAGACTTTGTTCACCAGAAGAATGTGTCTGAAATGGTTGAGTGCTCGATTGATTGCATATAATTCCCTGTAATTCGAGCTCTGGCATCTCAATTTCCCTGGAAGCGATTGATGGAAATCGTATTTTTTGTTGTTCATTAGAAGAACAGCTCCCACGGCTCTCTCTGATGCATCTGTCGTCAAGGTTGCTTGTGGTTGGAATATTGGGTAAAGCTGTCTCTGTTTGTTCGTATTCAGTCTCGATATCCATTTTTGAATGCTCGGAAGGATTGACGGGTTGATTCTCATCGTTCCTTTCCACCCTACTTTTCTGACCATTCTGTTCAGCAGCATGTACATCGATGGAAGAAGGAGTGAAGCTTCCTTGAAAACGAAGCGAGTTGCACTTAGCTTGCCAATGTACGACGCGAAATCTCTCACTCTTGTTTGCTTGCATTTCAGTGCTCGGCGCCTCCATCTGTAGCATTCCGTGAGCAATTCTTTCTTTCTGTCTTTCTCCAAAGTTACGGTGAAGTTGGAAGTGTCCCATGAATATCCGAGGAATGAAAAACGATTTGATGGTTCTATGCGACTCTTTTCCAGATTTACAATAAGTCCGAGCTTCTGAAATAGACTTATAACTTCTTGTGCGATTCTCTTTAGTTCTTGCTTGTCTTGGTGTAGCAAGACAACGTCGTCCAAATATGCGACAGCTTTCACCTTCCATCTTTCCCGAATGAAAGCAATGACTTTTCTCATAATTTTTGTGAATATTCTTGGGGAGTCCTTGTAACCGAAAGGCATGCTGGTGAAGCAATAAAATTCTTTGTTGAATTCGAAGCTTAGAAAAGGAGTGAAATCCTCGGAAACCTTGATGAGATAATACGCTTGGCTTAAATCCAGTGTGACTGCGAAATCCCCCTTCTTTATTATTCTCTCCACAGATCGATGATCCTCTTGTTTGATGTGGATAGTTTTTATCGCGTTGTTTAACCTCCTGCAATCCACAATCTGTCTCCAGCTCCCGTTCCTTTTCCTGACTACAAATATTGGATTGAGAAATTTCACTTGGTTTTTGGTGATTTTCCTGAGGATTCCAGTTTTCACCTGTCCTTTGATTAACTCCGACAAAGCTTTCCTTGCTTCTTGTGATTGCTCCGGTCTCCTGCAATTTTCCTGAGAGTTGATAAGGGTTTTGCGAGCTTTTGCACTCCTCCAAACTGGAACAACTCCTCTTCTGATCATCTTTTCTCCTCCTACCATTTTCCAAGCCTTTGCAAATAATGCAGTTCTTCCACCAATTGTTAAGTTGTGTTCTATTGAGATTTTGCTTTGTCCCCGGAACTCCCTCTTGAGTAACCTCTTGGAGCGCTGCTTGTAATGAATGATCGTCTTGTGCTGGTCGTCCGGGGCCAATCTCGAAAAAACCGATAATTCTTTGTTCCGCTTTGCATTCCCTTGATTTGTTTCTTCCTTGCATATGAATTTGTAATACTTGCCGATCCCCATCTCAATTTTGTGGATGTTTTCTTTGATTCTTCCAGAATATCTTTTTGCCTCTGAGTTAACAGCGATGATGAAAATTCGTCTTTCATTTTTTCTGCTTCGGAAAACCCATATCTTGCTTGTATCCTTACGTGTCTGGCTTCTTTCAGTGCCTGGGCTAAAAGCAAACATGAATCTGCTATCATTTCTTTTGTTGTATCTCCTGACTTGATTGTTGAGCATGCCGAGATAAGTAACTTTATTGCCGGGTAAAGATATGTTTCTGTACGTTCTCCTGCACGATCGAGCGCGTCTTTCCAAAATACTTTGGATCTTGTAAATGGTGGTGGAGCATTCTGAATAAAAGGACTCAAATCTTCATCTTTCATAAGTGAGAGCGCTTCGTTAATTTTATTTTCTGGAAGATGCATATCGTAAAGTGAAACCTCAGGCGGCTGTCCAAATATTTCGATAAATGTTTGCTGCAAAGAAGAATCTCCTTCATCATCTTCACTTCGCGTTGGATCTGTCCGGCCATCAAGCTCCGACTGAACGCTTGATTGGGAAGCGGAATAACTCCCTGCTATTGCGGGAATTGCACTCGGAGGGCCACCAGTCAGCGGAGCTGCGCAAGGTTCGGTCGCGAGTCCGGTTCCCATGAAGATGGTCGACATATTTTCTTTTTGATCAGCGATCGTGACTGACCCATAACGTGGCGCTCTCAAAAATATAAGAGAAGGAAGTGAAATAAATGTTTTCTCTGTAATCAAAACGCTTGTGTTTTGATTGATTTTAAAACAAATAATTCAAAAAAGAACTTTTATAGATTTATTAGTTAAATTCTGTCCAAACAAGTTCATCTTTCTCTTAATCTTCATTCTCTTCATTCACTTAACAATCATCTTTTCATCTTCAACATGTTTCTTTTTTTGGCAAATGAACTCTTTATTCAAATAAAATGTATTATTCTGATGCAATAAATGAAGAAATCCAATCATATGAAGTGAGCGATGATGATGAAAAAGTGAAAAATGATGTTTTTGGATATCAAGAAGTTAGAAATGAGCATGAAGAAGGAGCCTAAATATCCGAAAAAGTCGATTGAGAAGAAAAATAATTAAAAATGACGAAAAAGAAATTGATAAGAATGAGGAAGAGGAAGAAGAGGAAGAAGGTGATTGGGGAAAGTCAAAGGATGTTCAGCTATGATAGTTATGTGTGTAGCATTTGAACACGTGACAGCAGATGCTTTTTATCTGGCTCAGAAGAAGAAGAAATCATATAAAAGCTAGGTATTTGGACACCTCAACATTCTGCTTCCTCGAAATCAATTTGTCGTGATGAAGATTGGATGTAGGATTATGCAACAGAAGACTAAAATTCTTGTTGGTTTCTTTAATCAACTTTTCTTGAAATTGTTCAGATTAAAATGAATAATGCTTCTTGTTCAACGCTCTTCCCCAAGATTCTAGTTCTCATGTGTTTGCATTATCATAATTTGAATCTTCTTCATCTTCGATTCTCACTCTCACTCATTCACTCTTTCTCTCCCCTCCCTCCATTATTGCTTCCATACTCCCCAATTGCAACGATATCATTTGTTCTTCAAGCAATAAATTTAGAAAAACAAAACTGTTTTTCTTCGACTCTTCTTCAAAATATGTCCCTTTCTCTCTCAATTTCTCTCTTTCTTTGGCTCTCGGCAACAGATGAAGAACAGTTTGACAAAGGAACATCAAATTCTTCTTTTTGTTTTTTCTGCTTTGACTTATCTTTAACACATTTCTTCTATTCCCTCATTTTCCTTCCATCACATCCATTCACTTGCAGAGTTGTTTATAATGAGATACATCTTTTTCTCCTTTGTCTTCAGCAATGATTATTCGACTTGCAGTTCTGTCAGCACAGTCAATCGAAAATAATTCAGTTTGTGGAATGAGTGGCTGTTGATGAGAAGAGGAAGAAAAAAATACAGAAGATGAAAAAGATAATGAAATTGAAAATAAGAAAGAAGAGGAAGAGGAAGAGAAAAAAAGGAAGAGGAAGAGGAAGAAGAGGAAGAAGAGGAAGAAGAGGAAGAAGAGGAAGAAGAGGAAGAAGAGGAAGAAGAGGAAGAAGAGGAAGAAGAGGAAGAAGAGGAAGAAGAGGAAGAAGAGGAAGAAGAAACAGAAGAAGAAGAAGAAGAAGAAGAAGAATGCGAAGACAAGATGTGGAGACGATGGTAAGTGAAATAGAAATGAGAGGAGAAGGAAGAAAAGGCTTTGAAGCGAAGAGAAGAAGGAGATAGAGAAGGAGAAGGAGAAGAAAGAGATGAAAGGGAGAAAAGGAAGGAAAGAAGGAAAAGAAGAAGAAGGATTACAAGATGCCAAGTATTTTTTGATGTGAATGACGGAGAAGATGGAGAAGGAGAGGGAGAATTCGAAAGAGAAGAGAATAGTTACTGAGAGGAGGAGATGTTTGTAATCAGCTGATGTGGAAGAATAACTGAGAATTAGTCTATCTTAATCTGACAGGGAAGTTCTCCTCCTTTTCCACTTGCTGTTCCCGAAGCTTTTATCGCATTGCCAAAATAAGTTATATTAGCTTCATCAGCAGCAGCGTTTGAAGATCCATTCAGATCCTGTGCATTTGTTGTAACATTCAATATTAATGAAGTTGACTGAGGCTCAGATGTTTGCTGATCAGAAGCAAGAGTAGAAGATGTGGCTTGTTTTGCGAATGCAAAACCAACTGCCTTCAATCGCTGGATAAGAGAGGCAGAAATAGACATCGAAGGAGAAGAAGGAATCCGGTCATAGTGTGTCTCGAGAATGGCTGATATTAAGTGGAAAAAGTACTTCTTCACCATCAGCCTGTGATCAGTGGTGACAATATCATTGAGTGCAGCGCGTGTGACCAGCAGACGAAGCAGCAGGCGATTGGACGAGGCTGCAGAAGGGCTAATGGGCTGAGTGGAGAACGACATGATGGCAGGTGTTGTGCTGGAGGATGGTATGGACTGAGAAATGGAAATAGAAGTGACGAAGGAGGTGAATAAAGAAGGGATGGAGAACACGGAAGATGAAGTGAAAGATACTGAAAGCATCTTTGAAAGCAGAGTGCGGACGATTGGAGTGAGTGGATGAGAAAGAGGGAGAGGGCACACGTTGACAAGAAGCGCTCATGAAAACTTGAGAGAAAAAGGTAGAATCGAAGGCTGCTCTTCTTTCTGTGGCTGTTCAATGCGCATTGGAGCAACCTGAAATGTCAGACTTGTCAGTTCGAACAGAGTTTCTCCGATGGATGGGACGCATGCTGTTATTTAAGGAAGAACGAAAATGGCATTTTCGAAGGCAGAAAGCTGAATTTGCTCATCTTCAAAAAAGACAGACGAAGCAAACAAAAGCAGGTATCATTATATTCGTATTGACTACAAATGACTCACTGCAAATTGTATCCAAATAAATGAAATTGCCATAATCCATATTGATCTTTTTCTGTACAGCAGGAACGGTTCTGAAGATTCCCCTCTCTTCTCAGAACTGCTCAGCTGTGCCTCTTGCCTCGTCCCCTCCTTCCACAGCTGCCCTTCCTTCTCCTCTCCACCCATTCATCTCCTTTCTCATGTCCTCCACCAGATGTGTATCTCTTACTGCATCTTCTCCTCCCAAGCTGAACAGCCTCGTTCCATATAGCAGGGTCAGAAACTTGTTCGCATCATTCGCCAATTTTCCCCTCATCGCACAGCCGTGCGAAGAAAAAATGGTTGTGGACTTTGGAAACTGCGGTGACTTGAGTTGGTTGAAAAGATGAAACAGAGCCTCTCCAAAAAAATGAAGTAAAGCAGCGTATTCGTTCTGCCCCATCTGCTGCATTGACCGCACAAACAGCGTCTCCAGCCCTGTCTTCTGTCTGTCTTTCTCCATAAACACAGATGGATTTCCAAAGTCATTCACTCCTCCTCCTCTTCTCCATTTGCATTTGCATGCCTGTCTAACAAGACAGACTCGCTAATGAACAAGCTGTTGCAAACCCATTCGCTGCAGCTGCTCTGAGGTGTGTCTGTGTTGCTCTGCCGAGTGCTGCTCTGATGGCAGACAAGACAAGATGTCTTCGTGACACAGAAACAGCAGCCAAACTGTGATTGCTGTGTCTTCTGTGCGGGTTCTGCCGTGCTTTTCTCTGCTACCGTCTGAGCCAATTGCGTTCTCGTCTTCCTCTTTCTCTCCATTTACCTTTGTGGGCTTGGCTAAACGAAGGGATAGAGGCAGAGGAGTTAGACTGAGCTCTCAACTGGAGATGGTTGAGGTGTGTGAGAAAGTTACACGTGATTTCTTCTGATTGTTCTTTTGTGTGGATGATGAAAGCGTCTTTGGCTGTTAGCGAGGGAAGCGCAGGGCAAGGAGTGCATTTGGGTCTTCTTTTCTTTCCGCTGCCTTGTCTGTTTCATCGGCATTTGACGTGCCGACAGATCGTGTTATATCCAAACTATCTTCTTTATCACTAACATCACTGTTATCATCATCGCTATCATCATTGTCATCATCTTCACTGTCTTCTTCTGCTTCTTCAATGTCTGCTGCACCTGCTCCATTCGCTCACTCTCTCTCCTCTCTTCATTTCGAATCAAACAGAACATGCTCTTCTCTTTCTCTCTCGATCAGATCTTTCTTTATTGTTTCTTTGCCTTGCTTTCCTCTTCCTGCACGAGATTTGCATAAAGTCTAAAATCGGTTGGATTGATTGTCGGAATGATCCTTCCATGTGTCAGTTTCAGTGCGTTCTCCTTCAGCTTCGTAACTGCCTCCCTCTTCTGCCTCTCTTTCATCTCAGCTGCTTTGAATGTTGTTTCGATTGAGCTGTTTTCTCTCATTTTTGCTGAGTTGAATGTGGATGAGGCATCATATTCAAAAACAGATCTGCTCTTTTTCGGTGTCTTCCGGCTGGCTCGTGTGCTTGTCAAAGAGATCTTTGCACTGAGAATCCTGTCCAACTCCACGTCTTCTTCTTCTTCCTCTTCTTCTTCATCCTCATCATCCTCTTCTTTCTCTTCTTCTTCTTCTTCTTCCACTTCCTCGTCATCTTCATTCCCCTCAATGTCACTTCTGCTTCTTCCACTCATCTCACTCGTGTCTGATTCAGATGAGTCAAATGTGATGCTGTCATCTGCCACACCCAGCAGCTCCAGCTCTCTCGAAAGCAGCTCACTCAGGACAGCTTATGAACCCATCGTCGGACTTGTCTTTGATCGGAATGCTTTTCCTTTCGATTTCACGCTCGCTTTCTATCTTCGCTTTGCTCCTCTTTGCCTTCCAAACTCCAATTCATCTGGAGGAAGCTCGTCAAACACGGAAATAATTCTTTTCTTATCTTTTTCCTTTCTCCTTTCTCCTTTTTTTTCTCCTCTTCTTTCACTTTCTCTTTGTTTCCAAGCTTTCTCTAACTCTCCGATGTTGCAACAGTTGACTCTAAACTCCTCGCATTCTGAACAGTCACATTTGCACTTGCTCCTCCTTTGCACTTCTGCCCCTGCTGACTCAGCCCCATCGCTGTTATCATCTTCTTCCTCCGCATCTTCGGTGGTCTTCCTCTTGTATTAGCAAGCGGCACTTGTTCCATCCCCACACGTAATAGCTTCTTCCTCTTCCTGCTAGAATAATTATTATTATTAATGTTATTTCCGCTTCCTCCCATCTTGTTTGTCAGCCCTAGCACTTCTGATTTAAATTCTGGTGGAGCTATCCTTGATTCTGCATGTTCTTTTTATAACAGATCGTCCGCTTGCCTTCAAGCGGACGATCTGTGCCTCCACTTCTTTTGAGTGTTCTGCCAAGTGTGGTTGTTGGCACACTCAACAGCAAAACAGAAGATAAAGGTGATGAAGAATTCTTTGTATGAATTCCTGAAATCGGGAAAGAGGAAGCTGGAAAACCAGCATTTGACGAAGCAGAAGAAGAAGAAAATAAAAGACTGGGAAATAAAATTAAAATTAAATTTAAAAATTAAAAAAAAAATATAAAATGTTTTGAAGGACAAACATAGAATAATTTGCTTTCACTCCATTGGAAACTGGAAACAGCAAAATCCTATTCAGGATTCAGTTGGATAATAGTGAAAGAATTTCGAAGAGGAAAAGAGTAAAAGCATTCGAAATTTAATGATAGAATTTTTCATAAGTTGCAAAAAATAAGCAAAATTAGAGAATCAAACACATAATTTCAAACCTTTTTTTCGTCGAAATCCCATTTCAAATTTCATTTTTTTTGTTGATCAGGAATTTGCAGAAATGCTCATTTGATATATCAAGATAATTCCTATATAATGTTGAAGTGTTTCATTAGGTTTATAACAATTTCTGCAAATTCCCAAGAAATGAAAATATTTTAATATTCATAGAGATCATTTTTTGGCAAAAAGTTTTTTGTTGATCTGTAAGTTAAAATTCATGAAGAATTTTTTTGAGTGTGTTGGTTTTCTATATATGGCATTGCAATATGGAAGAAATAAAAATGATTTCAAGGAGAAAATGCTTGTATATTCAAGTCAGAGTCTGAATCTTAACGGAAAAAATGTCAGTGAAATGAAAAAAAAATTCGTTGAAAAATAACAATCGTTCATGAATCAAAATGATATAAATAAACATAAAATCCTTCATGATGTTAATCATTAAAAAAATTGAAAACAGTCAGAAATTTTCTAATCAGATTCATCAACTTTCAATTAAACAAAGTTTTATTACATAATCATAAAACATTCACCAAATATCGACAAAATGTCAACAATTTTGAACAATAAAAGATATAAGACAAAACTGTACTATTACAACAAATTCATGGTATCAAAGACAATTCCAAACAAAAAAGAAAACTTATATAAAAAGTTCAAAAACCAACTTGTCAATTTTCCCTCTGTTTTTTATCCACTCACCCCTTTCTGATATTTCTCTCTCTTTGACTCAAAAAGATCAAATCCAACAAAGAAAAAAGACAGACACAATGATAAAATATCACTTCACACTCTCAACAACTCTCCCTTCCAAAAATCTCACTCAAAGATCAATGAATTCCCTCATAACTCTTTCTATTAATGAATCTCGATAAAAACAATAATTATTGTGACAATAACCAATTAAATAATAGGGACAATATAGGGACAAAAACCACAAGAAAACAATCGTATTCTAACTATTGTGACCCTGGGAGGCTGTTCGTCGTATCCAGGTCCGGATAAAGCAGCCCGAAGGCTGCAGTATCTTATACGAACAGTCATGTCCAGCACCCTTCCGATCGAGTGCTAGCTAAGCATGCACAACAACTAGTTTCTTAACAGGGGACACCAAAAGAACAATTTTGAGATTCATTAAAAGAAGAAGATTCAAGAAGAAGCTCAAATCTCCTTGAAAGAAGATCTTGAGAAGATTGAGAAAGAAGAGAAGAGTTAGATGATGTGATATCAGAGTGAAATGACTTTCTTGAACGTTGCACTTTTTCTTTCATTGTCGAAGATTCGAGGGCAACCAGAGAGCGTTGAGGAAGATATCCAACAGCAGATGCGCAGACAAATGAGCCTTTGCGCTCAAAATACAAGAAGTCCTTCATGTGGGGAACTGACAGCGATGGCCATGAGATTTGTTGAGATGGTACATATTCTTCAAAGTACCTAACTTGCTCAAAGTCATTGACAGATGTTGACGATGGTGAAGAGTTTGATGATTATGTTGAGAAAATGTTTGATTGAGAAGTTGAAGAAGCAGATGTCGAAACATTCATATTGTTTTCGAAGAAGTTGATTAAGTCATGAAGTGTAGTGATGTGTTCAGTTGAAAGATTGTTATCGATTGCATTAACTAACGCACCAAATTCACCATCGCAAATATTCTTTCCGTGGTGCTCAGCGAAGAAGTTGAGTTGAGTATTTTTCTTTTTCAGAAGTTTTGATTGCTTGGAGAGGATGAAGTGAAGAAGGAAGATATTTCGGTTGTGTGGACCCGAATCGCAGAAGAACATAAAAGTGTGAGTGTCTGTGAAGAAGCGTCTTTTGATCATAGATTCCAGACACTCAATAACAAATCTGTGATCATTTGAAAGGAAGTCGGAGAAGAAGTTGAAAGTTTTTTTTATTTGTTGATTATTAATTTTTTGAAGAGAGATGATTGTGAATTGAGATCCTTGTTGACAGTTGAAGAATTCTTGTTGAAGTTGATTTTTTCTGATGGGGAGTTTCCATTTCTCTTTAAAGTCGAAGACGAAGACTTCTTCTCTCTCTTTCAAATTATCAACAGTTGATTGATAATGTATATGTTGCATTTCTGCAACAAGACGATGTTGTCGAAGAAGTTTTGGAGTGTGGAACTCTGCTTCAGACAGTCCATTTTTGTTTTGGGATGACTTTTATTTGTTTTCCAAATAATCCAACTTTTCACACATTCCACAAAGGTCAGTTCGTCTTTTTGCTTTGGAGAAGTTGGTGGTGAGTTTGTTGAAGTGAGATAATGAAACTTTGATGTTTGTTTCATCTGTAAACTCTTTCCATAATTTCGTCTTGGGCTTGAAGATTAATCTCTTTTCATTGGGAGAAAAGATGCCCGTTTTCTTTCTTCTTTCCTAAAGTGCTTCCAATCCATAACTTGTTGAAATTGACGAAGAAAGTGGAGGAATGGAAGTTGAACGATGAGGTGGAGTGATGAATGGAGACGATGTTGTTGTTGTTGTTGTTGTTGATGTGTTATTTAAAGTGTTGTTATTTGATGTTTCTGAAGAAGAGGAGGAACCACCAAATTGAAAAGAAGACAGTGTTGGCTTTGTTTTTTCTTTGATATAGAATGAAAGTGAAGGTGTGTAACCCTGGGAGAAAAGATCTTTCCATGATGAATTCCAATTATCTTTATCAAATTCAGAAACACTTTCATCATTGCAAATATTCCACAATACATCACTTCTTGTCTTCCTTTTCACAACTGCGATGTGATGTCCGTTTTGTTGATCCAAACGTTTGAATAGTATTTGTCCAGAAAGTTGATAAATGATCGTTTCCTGATTATCTTTTTGAAAAAGTTGAATGTTTTCTGTTGATAACTCTTTGCAGAAAGTGCGCTGGTTAACACGATCAGTTACAATCAGAAGCGTTATCGAAGATGCAGAACAAGCAGAATCAGTGCATTCATGACAGAGGGCCAGCACCTCTGGAAATGCAGCCATTTCCTCCCATCTCGCAGAACAGCATTTATCCTTGCGTGCATCACAATAAACACTATTCTTTCCATTTAAAACTTCAGTCGCAAAAAGAGATGATAGACAGTTGTGAGGAGAAGAAGAATTGATAACGATATTGTTTCACATTTCATCGAAACGGTTTGATATTTTTTTGCATTTTTGGCATTTGAGATGAGTGATTAAAACAGGATTGAAGATGTCCTTATTTATCAACTCATCTTTAAGAAGAAGTTGGTGAAGATTGTCAAATGCCTCAGCCACGTTTTGCTGCTGTCTGCTGCCATAGTTGCAGAAATCCTCCCATTTGTCAATAAGAGAAGGGACCCATGAACGCACTGTCGTTCCATCTTTTGCCAGTTGTTGACAAACACTTAAAACACGAGAAGATATGTTCTTCAAAGTTGTTTGTTTTTTGATTAAAGATGGTTTTTGTATTGTTATTGAAGAGAAACATTGAACAAGAGAAGCCAAATAGCATGTGTTGCCTAAGTTTGGCAATCCTTTCGCTATTTGTGATGATTTATTTGAAGAATTTTTTGAATTTGAAGAAGATTGAGAATAAAAATGATTTTTAATTGAATTTTCTTTAGTATTCTTTTTTGAAGTATTTATTGAAGAATTATTTTGAATAGATATTTCATTATTTGAAGATTGAATGCTTTGTTGTTGAAGTGTTGAAGTGTCATTGTCTTTTGAAAATGATGAAAGAAGATTTTGAAGTGCTTGATGTGGAATAAGATTTGGTGAAGTGGCATATTCAACTAATTGATCACTGACACACACATCATCGTTGAAAAAGGAAGTTGAAGGTTCTTCAAAGGAAGAAGAATGTATATTTTCATTTTGTTTCTTTTTGAAAGATGAGGAAGATGAGGAAGATGAGGAAGATGAGGAAGATGAGGAAGATGAGGAAGATGAGGAAGATGAGGAAGATGAGGAAGATGAGGAAGATGAGGAAGATGAGGAAGATGAGGAAGATGAGGAAGATGAGGAAGATGAGGAAGAAGAGGAAGAAGAGGAAGAAGAGGAAGAAGAGGAAGATGTTGTTTTTTGTTTGAAAAGTTTGTGAATTGGAATTGGTGAAGGAGAAGAATGACGTTTATGATGTGATTTATTTGTTTTTCTTTTTGTTGACCTCCTGTCTCTCCTTATTGGAGTGCTGATTGGTGCATCAACAGCTTCAGACGATGAAGGATTAGATGAAGATGAATTTTTTTCTGAAATAATATATGATTTTTTATTTTGTCGATGTGATTTATCTAATGAAGAAGATTGTTTTTTCTTTGATGAAGAGTTTTCTGTAACAATTTTTTCATCCCAAGCTGCTTCGTCAATAAATCTGGCGTAATCTGGTACAGCTCGCTGCACTTTCTTTGCTGATTGTAGAGAAGTTGAGGCTTCAGTTGAATGAGCCAACATCCAGTTATTGCCCTTTTCCCAGTCCTGTTCATTTAAACCTATAATAAACAGAGAAAATTATACAAAAAAAATTAAAATAAAAACAAACCACTTTTGCAAGACGGAAGGTGAGGTTTTTGTGGCGGAATGATAAAACCTTGATTCTTCTTCAGCGTTTGCTTCGCGTAAATAAATTTTCCCTCTGTGACATTATATCCATAGTCCTGTAAATCGGATAATGATGTGTTGCGGGAAAGCGCTTGTAGCATTGTTGTCTGAGTGCGCAACGGAGTGTTGTTGTACACCACAGACAGGTCTTCCAGCAGCTTTATGTGATATTCTGTTTCAAAAATAATAATAATAAACTAATCAAATAGAAAAAAATAACAGAGAGTTGAAATGACATGTTTCACTCAATCCAAATAATAAAAGCCAAACCATTCAAAGACTTCAGCAAATCGTTAATAACAGAAGATGATTGCCTGTAGTTGTGAAAGAGATAGACGAGCAATGAATCAACGTCATCTCCGCCAATTCGTTTAATTTCGTTCCAAATAACTTTGCATCGAGAATTATGAGTTGATTGAGGTTTTGAAAAAGGCATTTTTATTTTGAAAGTATTTTAATTATGGTTTGATGGTAATATAAATTTATATGTTGTTGTTTGAATTTATAATTCTTTTTTTTTTTTTTTTATTTTTTTAAATATTTTTTGGGCTTTGTGTTTATTCCATGAAAAATTGAAAAATAAATATTCTAAGAGCTTCGGAAAAAATTTTTTTTATTACGCAAGATTATCCTAATGAAATTTGTCTACAAGTCCACACTGACCTAATCTTCTTTCCTTTTCCACATCATCAGAAAATTATATTAACATCAAACAACATAAAAAAAATTATTAAAAAGAAATATAAAAAATATCATTTATAAAACAAAAAATCAACATTACTATCTCAATCAAAATTTTAATAAATATAACAGTTATTTTTGTGTTTATTTAAAATAAAATGACGAAAGCAAAAATAGGATTTTTTTTAAACTATTTTTCTGGAAAATGATAAGTTTTTTCAAAATATTCTTTTTTCGATAATGACAAATAACAAACAGCAAAAATTTATTTCATCAATTGAAATTTAAGAATTTAGAATATTTATGAATATATGTCTTTAAAAATAATCATTCTGAAAAATGTTCACTTTGATCTTATTGATCAATGAAAGATTTTCATTACAAGGACAATTGCAGAAATCGTTTTAATGCTTATTAATCACTTCTTTATATCATTTATACCATTCAGAACGAAAAAATAATCGATTCTGCAAATTCCAGATCAACCAAAAAATTTGAAATTTGAAATGGGTTTATGGAACAATTAAAAAATTTGATTTTCATGGAAAGTAACTTTGCTTTTTGATAAGCAAAATTCAAATATGATTCATGTCTTCTTTTATGCTTCTTCTTCCTCATCTTTTTCACTCCAAAATGTTCTTCATTAATGTCAAATAATTTGATGAATCTTTCATCATTTTTAACCTCCATTTCTTCTGCTTTTTCTTCTTTTTCTCCTTCTTCTTTGCCTGATCCTTCGTTCCGTTCTCTCAAAACACGCAATGCTGATTTATCTCCATTATCGTCTGCTTCTCCTATAACTGCTCTGCCTGTTCAGTCGGTCCAGTCACAAATGGGAGTCATATCAGCAAGATCATAAAAAAGAATCTAAGTGCTTTCCCTCTTTTTGCTTTGTACATGTACACTTGCCGTGTTGTGCGTGTGATTGAAATTATAAAGAGAAAAGAGGCGAATGTCCAGAGAAATTCAACGCTGACAGAGGAATTAACGGTCCATTACAATCTGTTAGCATTTCTCCTGCTTCTTCTTTATTGTTACAGAGTAGGGAAGAAGAGCAAGAAACCGGCGAAATGTTATGAATACAATTCAAACACAACGAAACTGCATTGTGTGTGGTGGCTGGCCTGGGGATCCTCCCCTCCGCGGCTGTTGTGGACGTGCACCTCCACAACACGTAGAAGGTGATTGTGTGAAAAGAGCTGTCTTTGAACCAGTTGAGTAACGCGTTTACCCGCGAGCTTACACCTGACGATGACACATTCAATTACTTCGATGGGCTGATCTTCACAGAGGTTGCTATGCACTTGCTACAGAATCTGCTGCACCTGTCATTCTATTAAAGTGCTGCTCCGCTGGGAAGCAAGACGTTTTGAAGATTGCGTTGCAAACGTTGAGTTTCACAGATGAGCATGCTGTGTTTGAGATCGGGCGAGGAGCAGAGAAGATTGCAATGCATTTTTTGGAACAGGTGCTAATCTGCGAAGTGAATATGCAGATTCAGTCAATCGTGCTTCAGAATGAAGGAGGGACAAGCGTTGACTGCTGACTCAACCTGACTGAAGTGGAGCGTCTGAATGCGTCGGCAACTGATTTCACTCTGTTTGAGTGCCCTGCCATGAGAGGGATTGCACCGGCTTTTGGGAAGCAAATGATATTCTGGAGCTTCCATCCGCTGACGAAAATAGGTCATTTGGTTAGGATTCCGATCAAGCTGGGAATTAGATACAGCGCAATGAATGGGATGAATATATGCGCAGTTGGAGGAGGCTCAGGTGAAGAGGAAGAAGCAATGAAATAGAAAGCATCGTAGGCACATGGAGCCAGTGCTGCAAGCGCTGTTGACAAGCGACGACTTTATCGCAAAGGAAAAAGCAGAGCTGCTAGCAGATGAGAAAAAGACAACGATTTAAGCCCCTCTTTCTCCGCTGCTCGGACAGCTGTGCTTGTTGTCACATGAGCGAATTGGCTTTGGAAGTGTGGCTAGCGGAGACATGGAGCGGAGTCTGGTTTGTCTGGAATGTTCTCTTGTGAGGAGGCACACGGCGCTGTAGAAGAGAGCATTCGAAAAAGGAGAGAAGAGTGACATTCTGTTTGACGAGGAAGAAAGCCATCTGCTGATCATGTCACATGTTGAGACGATTCAGCCGATCAGAGGAGAGGTTGCAGAAGGAGGGAAATGTGTGTGTATTGTGGAGCTGCATGCACCAATAGACGCACAATTCGTTGACGCTTCACTTCAATTCCACATCAGAAAGCAATCTTCACTTCTTCGATCTCAAATTCTTCAATTTCAGATCAGAATTATTCATCTTCTTCATCCATTAATTGTGTTTGTGCAAGTTCAGAATATTATCAAATCTTTTTGTATTATCGTTTTTCTTTGACATGCCGTTCATCTTCTGTGAATGGTACACCTTCTTCTTCATCTTCTGTTGTTGCCTTCAACTTTAACTTAGGCGGCATTGATGATCACTCCATCATCGCCTCACTCTCCACACAGCACTCTCAACTTGGAACAATCAAAGGAATTCCTTCTTCTTTTCCAATGCCTTCTCAATCTTCATCTTCCTCCTCACTGGCAATTGCCCCGCATCAGCCAAGCATCCGCAAGAAGCCACCGAGAGTGAGTGTCATTGAGCGCATGACGAAGTCGCAGGGCATTCAGACAGCCTCTCGACTTGTGCAGTTCCGCCCCGTCCTGGAAAAAGCGAGAAACAAAGAGAAGAAGTTTCTGTTGGAGCTGGCGAGGCAGCCTGCAGACCCGCTTTCAGCAGCTGCTGCGTCAACACTGCAGTCACGAACATTAACCAGTTGCATTCAGCTCAATGAGGCCACGAAACAGGCACTGAAAGATAGCAGCGCAGGCAAAAGTGGAGCAGAAGATAAGGATTTACAGAAGGAGAAGAAGAGAGAAGCGTTTTGGATGTACAACCTCATTCCAACGATGTCTGCCATGAAATGAACATCAAGAGAGAACAAAAGAAACCTGATCCTGCTGAAGGAGACTCGAAGCATCTGTGATGGAGGAAGAAGGATGACTGATGTGAATGAAGTTAGCGGAGTGAATGTTTCTCTTCCTCCCTTGTTGAATCCGTCTACTGGCTCTTCTTCTGGTTCTTGTTCAGTTTCAGTTCCATTGAATTCTCATCAGGGAATAGTTCAACAGAAATTTATGCAATCACAGGGAATTCAGAGAATTCAAGGGCTTATTCCAACTGGAGCAATGAACAAGCAAGGAAGCGCAGCTCGTCTGACTCCTTTGGGAATGCAGATGCAACTTCAGAACATAGAGAACTGTGCCGAGCATCTTAAGGAAATTGAGATCTTCTTTTACTATCTTCAGCTTATATCGTTAGAGCAATCGAAGAAAAAAATACAAAATGCAAGGTTTGAAACACCAAATTCTTTAATGCGCCAGAAAAGAAAAGAGCAAAAGATCACATTGCCTTCAAATTATATTTTCGGATCTCCAATGGATTGTTCAAGTGATAAAAGTCTTCTGACATTGGAAAAGCTCACTGTTCTTCGAACACTTCTTCACAAATGTCACTGACATTTGCTCCACAGGCACATCTATCATCTGCGCTGACTTCTCTTTCAGCTGCCAAGTTATCCTCTCCTGTTTCTGACGTTTTGTGCGAAATGGACATAATCTCTGTGTATAATTCATTGAGATGTGTGTTGGGCATTCGAATTTCATTATTTGTTTATTTAAGAGAAGTGACTCAGGTGCGAAGCTGTGTTGGATTAATAACATTTCGTGAATTTTTCGGAGAAGTTGAAGATTTAGCTTCAGTTTGCATTGGGGCAGCTGAAGAGGAGGATGACATGGACAAGTGAAACAAGATGATCGGATATCAATAAAGAAGCCGTGAAGAATGTGAGGAAGAGATGGTGAACAATGAGAAGAAGAAGGGGGAAAGGAAGTTATATTAGAGATGATGAAAGAGAGACAGAAAAAGAAGAGTTTCAGCTTGAGAAAAGATTGAAAGCTGTTCTGTGAAAGTAATTGGCGAAAGAAAAGATAATTTTGATGGACAGAAAGAGATCTTACAAGAAGTGTTCAATTGGAAGAAGAGAAATGTCACCAAAAAGAAACAGAATGCGGATATATCTTTGGAAGTCTATCTATAACACAAAAAATTCCTGAAAATGATGAAATCAAAGAAAACGAAAGAGCTTCTTTAAGAAAAATGCAGATGATACTGAAAGAGATAACAGAAAAGAAGAAATAAAAAAAGAATGAAACAAACATTCAAAAACGAGAAAGAAATCTTATTTGTGCAAATAGAAAGAGAGAAGAGTGTTTGGGAGGCTTGTGGAAGGAAAGAGCGTTAGGAGCCGTTCTGCTGGAAGTGAAATACAAGATGATAGAGGAACATTACAAGAACAAAGAGCTGAACAAGAAGTTGACAGAGCTGGAGTGAGCAGAAGTCACGAAAGACTGAGAAGAGATTGACGAGCAGATAAAACGAATACTGACTGCGAAGAACATGGTCTAAGGAGAACAGAAGAAGATCCAGGAGCTGGTAGAGGCAAGCTGAAAGACAAGAAAAAGAAGAAAGTGCATGAGAAAATCGATAAAAAGGAAAGAAAAAGAAAAGATCAATTTATCTGCATGATGTTTCATCTCTGTTTGAGACTCTTCTCATTTAACTTTTCACTTTCAACGAGCCTTTTATCACCACCGCCTCCTCTTCATCATCAAAATAGTCAGTCACATCCACTTCATTTCAGCAATGAACTTTATTAAAAGCAGAATATCCCTTTTTATCCTCGTCATCATTGTCATCAACACCTTCTTCAACTATTTTTCAACTTCTTCTTTTATGTTTCTTCTTATTTGGCATTGGATCAGAGCATCGACTTAGTGAAATGTCTGTTTTATTCAATTCAGCAGAGCTTCCGAGTTAGCAAATTATTTTCTCATTTCTTCAACTCCCGTAAAATCCAGGACCAAGCATCATCTTTTATTATCTTTTCGGAAGCACAAAAGGCATATTCATTCTATTGCGATATGTGGCCAAGTTTTAATAACAACAGATGTGATTTCTTGTCGAAAGAAACTGATCAGTCGGCGCGAAATCAAAAAAGGAGGACGATTTTGCCTTTTTTTGTTTGGAAGCCGAAAGAGGCGGAGATTAAAAAGAAAGAGTATTAGAGCAATTCTTTTATGAAATGAATGAGTTCAAAAATAGCGTTCTGCAGGTAACACAACGTCACACGCCTTCAATATGTCGTAGAAGATGAAACGATGAGGGAAACTTATTTATTTGAAAAGGCATATTTTTTATGGAAAATTTCTGTGAAACAAGAGAATAAATTGCCAGACAAGCAATGTTGATTTCATCAAATGCACATATGAGATGTTTTCTTCTATTTTGCGTGCCTTCTCTTCAAATATCTTCGATTTTACCGTCACTTGCACATAAATTCACCGACAAGTCTGCTCATGAAATGATTTCCACCTTATGATCTGCACCTTCTTCAGAAGACGCATCGCTTTGCGCGGACTCTTGCAGGACATCTTTGATAGCCAGCAATACATTTCTTTGATACCAAGTATTCTTTCCACGCATTCATTATCAGCTGTATGCCCGTTGATAAAGATTTATAAATCGACATCCCAATCTCCGAATACCTCTGTTCTATCATGTCCAACAATCGAGTTGTATTTCTGAGTGATGTTTCCCATGAAAGTGAACAAGGGCTCTTTCACAGAAGCGACAAGGGATTCACACACAAAATGCACATCTCTTTCGATACTGGCCTTGTTACCTCACTTCCTCGCTCATGAAGCAACCTGTGAACTTTGTGTGAATAATAAACATTTTACAAGAGATTATTTGCTGGTTATACTGGGCTGAGAAAATGCTTCTCATGAAGCAGAAGGTGATTCCAAAGGAGAGAAAGTTTGACGGAGGAGATGGGAGAGGAAAAGAAAGAGCTCGAGAAAGATGCTTTCATCATCAACAATAATTTCCGAACGAAGGATTTGGAAGAAGTAGATTGGAAATAGAAGGAGGAAGTGTGGCAAATAAAGGAAGCAGGGAGGGCAGTTCAAATGAAGAACATAGAGAGAAAAGATAAAATTGAATCTGCCTTATTCATAATTTTTATCTCCTGTTCATTCCATTCTCCGTTCGCTGATGCTTATGAGCTTCACAGCTGGAACGGAGATTTGACGGAACTGTTTTCGCTAAAGAACTGGAGAAAACAAACATTTTTTATTAGAAATCAAGAGTTTTTTATCCATTTTGCAATCTTCTCAAATTTTCATTAATAATGTTCTTAAGTATTTCTATTGTAAAACAAGTTTTTGAACTTTATATTTTCCTTTTTAAGATTTATTTTTCTTTTCTTTTCTTTTTTGAAACTTAATAAATAAATTCTTTTTTTCTTTAAACATTAAAATAGATATGTATTTTTGAATAAATTATTAAACACATATATATCACAGTAATAAATGATAAATGCTTATGAAAAATCAATTTTTATTTTATGATCAATGAAACCACAATAGATTTTAATTTTTCGATTTTTGATCTTTTTTTATGATATCAAAAAAAATCACCCATATATTTAAGATTTCTTTAAATATTTCATTTTAATAAAAAGAAAAACGAGAAAAACAAAATATGGGTGATTCTTTTTGAAAAGTCACAAATGTTAAGTTTTCAAATAAATCAAAAATTTCATATTTTGCAAAATATTTTGTTAACAAATTTCAAACTTCACTAAAATGGAATCTCATACTTGATTAAGCTATTTCTAACATTCTCTACGAGATTTGTGAGCTGAAACAGAAATTTGAGCAAAATATGAAAATTTGAAAAGTATTTGAAAATTAAACATTTGTGACTTTTCAAAAAGAATCACCCATATCAACTTTTTCCAATTCTGATTTAAACACTTTTTAATGAGAATTTTCATCACATTTATTATTTGATACACTAATTTGCAAATCATGCACGTATGATATATTCAAAAAATAATAACATATTTCTTCAAATTTTCAGTTTCACAAAAAAAAGGTGAGGTGTGAAAACTATTGAAAAAAAAGAGTTTTTCTTGTTATAAAATAACCAAAAATGTTAAAAAGAAAAGTTTAAAAACAATACAAACAAGGAAAATGCTTGGTTTCAAAAACTCGTGGAAACACGAGCAAAACATTGATCAAAAAATAAAACTCAAAAAATTCAGATCTTTTTTTTAAAGAAATGATTTTCAAAAATATTTGGTATACAACCTTATAATAATATATTATTTGTTTGAAAACTATTCTCTTTGCGTATACGCTTCTGTATAAAGCAATATGAGAAAAAAAATAAATGATCTCAAAAAAAACGGGGTACTAATAAAATTATGACCCTATGGATCGTAATAATTATTAATTTATGTCCAAAAAATTCTAACAAAGAACAACATATGGGACATAATATCAGAATTCAGGCATTTTCATTGAAAAGTTATGCACCTTTGAAGTACTTTTTACGATCAAAAAATGCAATAAAAATGTGTTCATTTTTTGAAATACAAGTGATGTTACAAAACATTTTGTTATCGCATCAATGATGTTTGCACACGGATTTGAAAATCAAATTTCTTTCGAAATCTGATAAAGTTTAATAATGTTGTAAGTGAAACAGTTTTTTCATGCTTTGTGCAAAAAAAGCTTGAAAGTTCGTATTTTCCCCCATATGTTGAAAAAAAGAATAAATAAAAATAATAATTTCTGTTGGACAAAAATATCAAAATAAAACAAGAACATAAATAAAGAAACAATAATTAAAAATTATTGTTAACTGTTTATTGCTTAAATAACTATTTGATTTGTTTCTATATTATTGGACAAAAAAATATAAAAAATTGTTATCCAATTGATTTGTTGATCAAGCAAAATAATTGAAATGTGATTGAAAATGTTTATTAAAAAACAGAATATTTCATGAAGTTACACCTTTTCTTCTAAAATATCATCCTACGCACCAATAAACACGATTCTCCTTACGAATCTTCAAAGCATTGCTTCTCCTCAGGTTTTCTTTTTCTCCTCTTCATCATTTATCATTGATTGAGGCATCTACCCTTTTGACTTCGCTGCTTTTGTCTAGTTGTTCGTATTCAGAACAGACTCAGTGTATGCTCGTTGCTCATGCAATGGTTAATAAAACAGAAGTGCACATGAATCTCAAAAGCTGAACCATCGTCCACGTATCCTCATCATTTCCTTTTTTCCACATCGTTTTTGCATCCCCTTCAGTGGAACTCGTATCCCTCCGCTCACTTTCTCTTTGCTTGTTGGGCCTGCCTCTCGTGTTGCCATCTGCCCGTTTGTTCTGGTTAACTCCGCTGATTCGGGGCTGCCTGCCCCAGACACCATAATAGTCATCGTTCTGGAATCCGCAAACATCACCAACATCTTTCACACACACAAAAAAATTGGCTCTGTTTTTGTGTGTATGCGAAGAGGAGATGCACAGTCAACTGCCTGACCGAGTCATCTGTATTCACAGGCTGTGTTAGCGAAGAGCAGGTCAGAGGGGGGGCTGCAATAGCGTGCCTCGACTGCAATCCGCCTGCAAACGCTTCTTCCATCTGTTTCCGCATCCTCAACCTCTTCTTCTCCTTGAACGAAGTCTTTCTCCGGTACTCTTGCATCTTATATCAAGTCAGTATATTCCTCTTTTTCCCCCAACTTCACAAGGCCTTCTCTAACCACAAAAGCCACCATTTACTGCTCCGGCATCTACCGTCCCTGCTGAGCTCCAATCTCATGTCGATCTTCTTCCCTTCATCACATTCTTCCTCGCCCAACAGACATTCGTCGATCGAGCCACAGAGTCCTCCTCTTACCACTTGCGCCTCCCTATCTACAGCAGTCCTTCACATCGACCGCTTGAGTTGCTACACCAACATTCGAGTCGTGTCTGTCTCGAATAGTCTTGTTTCTGCTCGCTTCGCCTTCTTCAGCTCTCTGTTGTTGTGCTTCTCAACACATGCATCCTCACAAACTTTCCTTTCTCTTTCCACTCCTCTTTCGAATCAGTCCACTCTTCACTCTTCTGCCTTCTCGATAGATTTTCCACTGCTCCCTCTTTGATCTTTTCTCCATCAGACCAGCATATCCATCTCAGCTGCATGGTGCTTTGAGCTCTCCCCAATTCCTGCCTCTTTCTCTTCCACATCAACCTCTTCGCTCTCAAGGCAGCTACAACAACGTTCGTGTTCAACGATGGCTTCAGGCGCTATGCAAAGCATCTTTTTACAACAGTTATCGCAATTATTAGAGAAAGCGATGTTCTTCTTCATTTTTTCGGGCCAAATCTCTCAGAAAGATATATCATCATGATGCACTCCTTTTTCTTCACTTCCATTTCGTTCGATCAGCAAAGCAGCAGTGTGTGTGAATGGAATGCTTTTCTGTTCCATTGAACGAGCGCAACAACTGATATCAAAGACGAGCATCTCTGGTGCACAGTTAGATAAAATCTCCACCAGTGGCAGGAAGTGTGTGCATGGATGCCTCAATTGCTTTTTGTTCTCCTTCAGCACTCACAACATCCAAAATAACTATTTCTCTTCCTGCACCAGCACCATCTGTTTCAACTCCTGTGTGCTCCGCATTGTCTCGTTCAAAATAGGAGGCGATTATGTGCGACGTCGAACCTTCTTGTTGCTTCTTAACCGCTGATAGTACACTCCACAGCTTTTCCTCTCAATTTTTTTCTTTAAATATTTATTTTTATTTTAATTGTTATTTTTAATCTCCACATCATATTTCACCTACCATCGTTCTTAAACCCGGGAATTTTTCTAAAACCCGGACTTTTTATTAAAATTCATATATCTCGACAAATTTCAAAAATAAAATTATGATAATGCAAACATTCGTACATCAGTATATATAACACATCTTACCATATTAGAATTTTTATTTATTGTGCTGTATTTATGAAGAAATAAATAATTTTTATTTTTGAAAATTTGACTTTTAATGAATTTTTCTATTTCAAAAAAACGATTCAGTTCATCTTTTCCACATTTTGCTTATTTTTTCTTTGTTGTCAACTGTTCTGGTTATTTTTCATTTTCTGCAATTTGCTCCTTCTGATGAAAAAAAAAACTATCATTTTTGAAAAATCATTATCAATGGTACAACTTAAAAAATATTTTTTGCAAAATGCAAAAACAACCAAGTGAATTTAACACATGCGTTAATAAATATGATAGTTATATAAATTTTCTTAATTGATTAAATTTAAAATAATTCAGTAGGTATTTCATAAAATACAATTTGGTAGAAAATTCAATGAAGATGATCATTATCAATCATCAATAATGATAATAATCTGTATTTATGAAATACCTACTGAATTATTTTAAATTTAATCAATTAAGAAAATTTATATAACTATCATATTTATTAACGCATGTGTTAAATTCACTTGGTTGTTTTTGCATTTTGCAAAAAATATTTTTTAAGTTGTACCATTGATAATGATTTTTCAAAAATGATAGTTTTTTTTTTCATCAGAAGGAGCAAATTGCAGAAAATGAAAAATAACCAGAACAGTTGACAACAAAGAAAAAATAAGCAAAATGTGGAAAAGATGAACTGAATCGTTTTTTTGAAATAGAAAAATTCATTAAAAGTCAAATTTTCAAAAATAAAAATTATTTATTTCTTCATAAATACAGCACAATAAATAAAAATTCTAATATGGTAAGATGTGTTATATATACTGATGTACGAATGTTTGCATTATCATAATTTTATTTTTGAAATTTGTCGAGATATATGAATTTTAATAAAAAGTCCGGGTTTTAGAAAAATTCCCGGGTTTTAGAACGATGGTATTTATTAAAAATTTGTTTAACTTTTTCTCCTTTTTGTTGTGGCTGCCATATACATTATCAGCAACTGAGGCGTCAAAATTGAAAGATTAAAGAAAAATGCATTCAAAGAAGAAGAAGAAGAAAAAAAGCAAAGAAGGCGAGGTGATAGAAAATTCAATAAATAATCTGATCAAATTTGTGAGAAAATGATTCGAAGGCTTAATGCGATGGTGTTGATAAAATGAAAATGTCGCATCTGAACAATGCAGCACAAGTTGACCTGAAAATCGGAATTCAAATAATGTGCCTGATAATCTGCAATGAATCAACGAAGATTGACATCTGCAGCTCATTTGCTGATTTCGAATAACATTCTTGCCTTTTCCTTCTGAAACTGAAAATGATGTTTATCCTTTTGAGTTGACAAATCAACGAACATAACATTTTTTGAGGATATTGGAAAAGAAAACAAATGAAGAAGAAGAAAAAGAAGGAGGAGGAGGAGGAGAAGAAGGAAAAGAGAAAGCAATGAATGGAGAAGGTGTGAGATTACACATAAAGCTGAAAAAAAATTCAAACAATAAATCCTCTTCTTTTCTTTCAAAGAGAATTTTTATTTCCTGCACCACCCCTCCTCAATTATTAACATTTCTATATCTGCAACTGCTTTTTCACACAAAAAAGTGCTATCAGTCACAAAACATTCACCTCTCCCCTTCTTCTCTTTCATTTTCTCTCTGACTTCTCCAACGCTTTCCCCAAATGATTGGTCTTTGTCCAATCTCTTGTTGCACAAGTTCAAAATTATAACTTCTTCTTCCTCCTCCTCCTTCTTCTAATCACAATCACCATCTTTTCATATTGCTCTTTCTTTTCATTTTCATCTTTTTGATAATCCTTTCATTTTCACAATTAATTTTTCAACATTCACTTCTCATTCTGAATGATGTTGAGTGTCACATTCTTTTCCTATCCATTTGCTCTGAACATTCACATTTTCCATTCAAATATCCATTTTTTTCTTTTTCTCTCTTTCTCTCTTTGGCTTTTGTTTTTTCATTCAGCCATTTCCTTTCCAAAGGCAACATTTCAGCCTCTCTTCAGAATGTGCATATTCTCCATCAGAGTGAATGGCATTCATCTTTCACTTCTCTTCTGCCACACACTCACTCACTCACTCAACTCTTGTTGTGGCTGATCCAAATGAATGCATCCCAGAAGCGATTTGAAATGTGAATGAAAAAATAAAAAATAAAATAGAAATGAATTGGTTAAAAGAAATGTCTGATTGCAATTCTTCGAATGTTTCTGAGAATTTTGGTGCAAAAGCAAAAGAGCAGAAAATATAAGACTCATCATCATTTCACGGGTTTGCTATATTTCACAACTTGGCTTTTCATTTTCATTCACAAATAATTTGTTGAACGAACGTCAAAAGAAATAAAAATAAAAATAATTAATATTAAATTTTTTTCCGTTTTGAAAAAAATGTTTGAATAACAAAACGAAACACTGCCAAAAATTATGCAACCACTTTATGCTCATTTTCAAACTTATTAAAAGATGATATACAGGATTTAAAGAAATAATTATATATGATCAATTATATAATATTTATTTCAAATAATACTTTTTAACGATTGACATTTTTTCTGCTTATATTGCAGGACGAGCAGCAAAACCGAAGCGTTGAGCGGTAAAATAAGATATACAACAGATATGCAAAAAGCAAATTGTGATCCATTGAAAAGGGACGAGGATGGTAGAACAGAAGCAATGCGATGGATTGTTGAGAAAAAGACAGAACCTCCGTTGGAAATGAGACATGAAACAACGCTTCATGATAAAAATGGTTGGACAATGGCAATGCTGTGGATTGGATTTACCCATACGGAACCTCCACAATGGATGAGACATGATATAACTCTCGGAAATAATAATGGATCAACGATGGAAATGATATGGATCACAAACATCAAAACAGATCCACCAGAAGAGATGAAGCATGATATATCGATAAGGAATAAGTGGGGAAGAACAATGGCAATGCTGTGGATTATGGAGATAAAAACAGAACCGCCAGAATGGATGAGGCATGACAAGGAGCTTACAGACATGGATGGATGGACAATGGCCATGCTGTGGATAAAGGAGGTCAAAACAGAACCACCTTTATCAATAAGGCATAAAATTACACACAAAGACAACAAAGGAGAAACAATGGCAATGAAGTGGATTCAGTATGTTCAAACCGATCCTCCGAAATGGATGAGACATGATCCTGTATGTGCAGATAAAAATGGAAGAACAATGGCAATGCACTGGATAAAGCTAGTTAAAACAGATGTGCCGAAGTGGATGAGGCACGAGAATACGGTTACAGACAATAATGGAATTACGATGGCCATGCGATGGATAGAAAATGTGAAGACAGAGCCACTAGAATGGATGAGACATAGCAATGAAATCACAGATAAAGTTGGACGAACAATGGCGATGAAGTGGATTATTTCGAAAGAAAATACTCCTCCAGAATGGATGAGGCATGATATTACATTTGCCAATAAGAATGGATACACAATGGCCATGCTGTGGATTCAAGATGTCAAAACAGAACCACCAGAATGGATGAGACACGATATGACACTTCGCAACAATTTTAAATCAACAATGGCGATGTTGTGGATTACAAATGTTAAGACAGAACCGCCAGAATGGATGAGACACGATATTACAATAAAAGGAGGTATTTGGGAACAAACAATGGCTATGCTATGGATTGAATATGTCAAAACAGAGCCACCAGAGTGGATGAGACATAGAAGTTCATTTCCTAATTGTAAAGGTGAAACAATGGCCATGCTCTGGATTAAATTTGTCAAGACAGAGCCACCAGAATGGATAAGACATAGAAGTTCATTTCCTAATTGTAAAGGTGAAACAATGGCCATGCTCTGGATTAAATTTGTCAAGACAGAGCCACCAGAATGGATGAGACATGACAAGGAGCTTGCAGACATTGATGAATGTACAATGGCCATGTGGTGGATTCAGTTTGTTCGAACAGAACCTCCAGAATGGATGAGGCATGACAAGGAGCTTACAGACATTGATGAATGTACAATGGCCATGTGGTGGATTCAGTTTGTTCGAACAGAACCTCCAGAATGGATGAGGCATGACAAGGAGCTTACAGACATTGATGAATGTACAATGGCCATGTGGTGGATAAGGGAAGTCAAGACAGAACCACAGGGATGGATGAGGCATCGCAATTCTCTTGAAGACAAGGAAGGAAATACGATGGCAATGAAGTGGATTCAATTTGTGAAGAAAGATCCACCAATGTGGATGAGACACGATATTACACTTGGTGATAAGAAAGGAGAAACAATGGCTATGATATGGATTCAAATTGTTCAAACCGATCCACCGAAATGGATGAGGCATCGCAATTCACTTAGAGACAAGAAAGGATGGGCAATGGCAGATTATTGGAAAATATATGTTAAACGTAAATTACCTGAATGGATTGCATTTAATGAAACACTGAAAGATAGTAAAGGACAAACAGCGGGAATGAGGTGGATCATTGAGAACAAGACAGAGCCTCCGGAGTGGATGAGACATGATAGAAAACTTGCAGATAAAGACGGATGGACAATGGCCATGCTGTGGATCATTCATGTCAGAAAAGAACCGCCTGAATGGATGAGGTACGATGCTGCACTTTGCGATAAGAGTGGAAGGACAATGGCGATGAATTGGATTTTCTGGGTTCAAACAGACCCACCAGAATGGATGAGGCACAGAAGCACACTTTCTGATAAGGATGGAGAAACGATGGCCATGGGATGGATTAAATATGTGAAGACGGAGCCACCGGAGTGGATGAGACATAGAATTGCGCTTGCTGACAGGGACGGACGAACAATGGCGATGCATTGGATAAAGGAGGTCAAGACAGAGCCACCGGAGTGGATGAGGCATTACAACTCACTCAAAGACAAGAGCGGAATGACAATGAAAGATTACTGGATATATTTCATTGAGACCGAGCCACCACATTGGATGAAAGAATGATTGTTTTCATTTCATTTGTCTGTTTTCGGAAACAAAAAATAAATCTTTATTTCATTTGTTCCAATCAGCACACAAATACTGAGCAGCAGATTTGCGTCATTTAGATGATTTTAATGATATTTGCTGTTCTTTATCCTTTTTGGTTGGTCTTTCTATCTTTCTTTTTGTATTTTTGATGTTCTTCAAAGAATATCTATTTCAATCCATTTTCCTCATATTCTCACTTGTTTGTATTACTCACCAAATCGTTGACTTTTGTCAATTTTTATAACTTTTAGAAAGCGAGCAATAATTATTTGACAAAACGATTCTTTCCGACTTTTATTTTTCCATTTGAGAGCATCTCCATTCACTCTGTTGTTTTGAATGGTATGTGATTTTTTATTCATCCTATTCAACAGTTTTGTCAATCCATTTCAATTTTTTTTTTATTTTCATAAAGAGAATAATTTCTCTTTGTTTTTGAAAATTTTGTCAGGATCTTTTTTCATTTCAAAATCATTTCCATTCACCTGATATTTTGAATTTTTTTTCTATTTTTGAAAAAAAACTGTGTTATTCTTTTTGAAAAGTCGTAATTGATTGAAATTTTGTCCCATCGCAGTTGATTATTTTTCATTCCGTTGCCATTATTCTCAAGAAATATTTCAACGTTTACGATGAAGTTTGCTTCTTCATTACAAACCTCTTTGGAAGAAAAAAACAATTTGAAACTTAAAATTATATTTCTGTTTTTTTATCAAAATAAAAATTGAGAATTAATGATGAACATGTGATGGCATTTTTCGGTTTATCTTGTAATTGCTGATTCATGAAATTTTCATGGAATATCTCGATTCTTTACTGAGAATTAAAAAGTATTCTGATTATAGCTAAAGCTTAAATTTTGATAGAATATGAAAATGCTCAAAATGAAAATCAACAATTTGTGAAATCAAATATGGATCACACAAGTTCAAATGAACAAAATAATAATCAAAACCGATGGTTTGCAACTTGTTTTTTCTTTTACATTTATATTTATTGTGGATTTTTCATATTCACATTTTCAGCACTCTTTTCCAAACACAAAAGTCCGCACATTGATAAACGGGCGATGCTGCAGTGCGCACACCTCTGCTTTTGTCACGACCATCTTCACGCTTACTGTCGACGGCACACAAAAACTCTGTCTAACAATTTCTTCTCCCACATCCAGAACAATGTAATTGAAAATTTCACTCAGCTCGATGCAGATTCTCCTTCTCCAGAAACGACAGCAACACTATTTTCTCTGCCTCCTGCAACACATTCGCTAAATCTCTTCGCTCTGGCTGTTCAGTTGCGTGCTCCACCACAAGAATCTAATGCCCTCCTTCTCGGCTGCAGAAAATACAATGCTCTCGCATTGCTGCCTTCTCCCTCCACAATGCACACAAACAGATACAGCTCAAAATCCAGATGGAAATGGCTCCGCTCAATTGGATCAGTTTGAAAAGAAGCAACGTGAAGATATAATTTCATCTTCTCCTCCTTCTAATGTTCCACCTGCAGGAACTTCGCAATTGGTGCTGTCTCTTCTTCTTCCTCAACACCACATTCACAACCATCTGCAAAAGGGACATAAGAAGTCGAAGCAAAGCCATAATACTCATTCTCTGCTTCTATATTCAACAACTTCTTTGTACTGATCGGAACATCCACTGTTAAAGAGCGGTCAATCTGAAATGCTCTTCGAGGCATCGCGCCAGCATTGCTCACCCTCTGTATTGCATTCGATTGCATCAACGTTCTCAGCATCAGCACTGCCAATGCACCTGCTCCTGCCATCCCATCCATCGGCATTGCCATTCTTGCTCCCAGCCTCACCCATCTACCCCATCTGCCATTTCACCAACATTGCACCCCCACTTGCAGACTCAGCATCAGCTTCAGCTCGTCATTGTTCCGAATGTTGCACCCGCCCATTGCGCACATGTTACTCAGCGGTACGACGTTGAAGACAATCTTCTGTATATCAAACAGAATCCCTTCTATTTTTTTTTTGAACAAACTCGTTCAGCTTAACCGTTGTAGTCTCCTTCGTAACGCAAACTCATTTTACCTTCACTTCCATCGTTCTGATTCGAATTTTCATCTTGTGACAAATCCCCTTCTTCGATGAATGCTTGCTCTAATACTGCTTTCCCCTTCCTCTTCCTTCTCCTCTCCTTTTTCTTCCTCAATCAACCCCTCAACATCCAGTACTGATCGAAGCGCTGTCTCAGACACCTTCTTCTCTTCTTTCTTGTCTCTCGCTTGAGACTTCAGCTTCTCTTTCACTTTCTCCTCCAGCACAACACACCTCCTCACGCTCCTCTCCAGTAATTCTTCTCCTTCTCTTCTTCTTCTTCTTTCTCTTCTTCTTCTTCTTCTTTCTCATCATCATCTTCTTCCTCCTCCTCTTCCTCTTCCTTTTCTTCTTCTTCTTCTTCCTTCTCTTCTTCTCTCTCCCGCTCCTGTTTCGAAAAGCATCCATTTTCATTCAAAATATTTTTCGGATGAAATTTATAATTCTTGAATCCCAAAAAAGTAATACATTCTTTAACACATATATCTGGGCAAAACACATGGAAAAAAGAAGAATTAGAATTAGAAGAAGAAGAATAAGAAGAAGAAGAAGAAGAAGAAGAAGAAGAAGAATAAGAAGAATAAGAAGAAGAAGAAGAAGAAGAAGAATAAGAAGAATAAGAAGAATAAGAAGAATAAGAAGAATAAGAAGAATAAGAAGAATAAGAAGAATAAGAAGAATAAGAAGAATAAGAAGAATAAGAAGAATAAGAAGGTGAAGAAGGCTGAAGAAGGTGAAGAAGGTGAAGAAGGTGAAGAAGAAGAAGACGATGATATAAACGTTCATCTTTTGTGTTCTATTTTGTCAACGAAAGATGCTCTTTGCTCTTTCTTCATTCTCATCCCTTGTGCTCCCTTTGGAGTTCGATAAGTCAGTCCTTTTTCTGTCTTTCCTTTGTTTCCCTCTTCTTTCTCTCCTTCCTTCTCCTTCTCTTCCTCCTCTTCATCCTCTCCATATGGCCCATATCGAATCGACGGTGCACACACCACAAAGTGTCCTATTGAAAACTCAATCAGTTGCATCATCAGTGAATGTCTTATTTGATTCGCTCTGAAGACACAATTTGAACCAAAATCCATTCGAACATCTCGTTCTGCTGACTGCCTAACATGTGAAGGATTATCTGAGTCATCTGTAAAGTTGTTTGCTTTGTTGTTTTCTTCATCTTTTTCATCGTTTTCATCATTTTCATCTTTTTCGCCGTCTTCTTCACTTTCGCTTACTTCGCAGAAAGAATATGGAGAAGCAGATCGATGATGAAGGATATGAGAAGAAATCGAAGAAAAAGGTGAAAAAGAAGAAGAAGGAAAAGAAGGAGAAGGAGAAGGAGAAGGAGAAGAAGGTGAAGAGGAAGAGGAAGAAGAAGAAGGTGAAGAAGAAGAAGAAGAAGAAGAAGAAGAAGAAGAAGAAGAAGAAGAAGAAGAAGAAGAAGAAGAAGAAGAAGAAAAAGAGGAAGAGGAAGAAGAAGAAGGTGAAGAAAAAGAGGAAGAAGAAGAAGAAGAAGAAGAAGAAGAAGAAGAAGAAGAAGAAGAAGAAGAAGAAGAAAAAGAGGAAGAGGAAGAGGAAGAGGAAGAGGAAGAAGAAGAAGAAGAAGAAGAAGAAGAAGAAGAAGAAGAAGAAGAAGAAGGAGAAGAAGGAGAAGAAGAAGAAGAAAGAAGAGAATGAGAAGAAGAAGAAGAAGAAGAAGAAGAGGAAGAAGAAGAGGAAGAGGAAGAAGAAGAAGAAGAAGAAGAAGAAGAAGAAGAAGAAGAAAAAGAAGAAGAAGAAGAAGATGATGATGATGATGAACGAATTAAATAGCAAGGAAAAGATGCAGATATAGAAGGAAGAAGACGAAATTGCTAAAGGAGTTGAAGGAGTTGAAACAGAAATAACAAGAAAAAGACGATTAAGAGGTAGATGAAGAAGAAGAAGAAGAAGAAGAGGAAGAGGAAGAAGAATTTAAAGCAGAAAAATACGAAGGAGAAGAAGAAAAAGGCGATGATGATGATGATGATGATGATGAAGTGGAAGAAAAAGAAGAAGAAGAATTCTGATGACTTCTTGTATTTCTATCACTGTTTTCGTGATTCCCCTCTGTTTCCGTATCTTCTTCTCCGCCTTCTTTTCGATTTCTTGTTCCCATACATCGCATCAAGCCTGTCTTCAATTGCATCTTTGATCACCTGCTCTCCAAAATAGTTCGTTTCGCCCTAATCAAGTTCTTCCTTCCGCAGCTTGCTCAGCTCATCATCCATTTCTTTCTATATCTTCCGTTTTACACTTTCTTCGTATCTTCGCTTTTTGTGTTCTGCATCACTCTTTTCTTCTTCGTCCTCTTTATAATTTTCTCATCTTACTCTATCTTCCTCCTCTCCCTCTTCTCTTCTCTTCTCCTTTCTCGCTCTTTTCATCTGCTTTCCTTCCATTTCTCCTCATTGCTGCTTGTTCTGAAAGATGCTGTGCTTTCCCTATTAAACGTTTCCCTCAAACACGCCAACAGCCACGCTGCGAACGAAACATTAGGTAGAAAAACGAGAAGTCGAATCTTATTTTCTCTCTATCTCCGTCCCCGTCACACTCAGTGCCTCAGATGGAGCGTTTGTTCTGGTGAAAGTGTTTGCTTTTGTAGAGGAAGAAGAGTAAGAGTAAGAGGAAGAAGAGGAAGAAGAGGAAAAAGAAGAAGAAGTGCATTTATGAGGTTATTGAAGATCGAGAAATTTGAAGATGAATGAAAATTATAATCAATGGAGAAATTCAATGAAACTTTAATTCTTTTTTTCTTCTTCCATTTTTCATGTTCTTCTTGTAACAGTGTTCACCAAATTCATCATTAATTCTTCTTAATCTTCTTTCTCTCGTTAATGCTAATAAGAAACATGCGACAATTCCTTTTTTCCTCTTTTTCATTCCGTCTCTTTAGTTTTCACTTCCCCTTCTTTCACAAAATATCATCTTTCCTCAAAACTAATTCTTCTCCAAAGCCCGATTCCAGGCATCTTCGAAATATCTCGCATTTCATCTGTCCGTCTTTATTTTTCCTTCTCAACTTTTCTTCTTTTTCTTCAAAGCCATCTCATCTTTCGTTCTTTCAGCATTCTTAAAACAAAATAATAATCACTTCAAAAAAAAATAACAACAGCAGCAAACCTTCCAAACATTTTTACAAGCAATTTTCTGTTTTTTATTCTGTCGGCGCCTGTTTCCCTCCAATAAAAATTCATTATTCCTTCCTTTTTCAAGTGTTTCATCATCTGATTTGCCAACCATCCTTTCCATCAGTTGTTTCCCCATCAAATGCATCGATTTCTGGTTCTTCTGAAAAATGAAAAATTTATGTATTCAGCTCAATTTCGCTCTCATCATTGAAAAATATCCTTGTTTTTCGTCAGAATAATTCATCTCCAATTCCCTTCCCAATCCCTTCATCCTGGGCACTTTCCATATGAATTCGCTCTCCCAGCTCAATAATCAGCCTGCACAACGAGATATCCTGCTTTTATTTATTTTCATTCATTTCCGCCTCCTGCCCTGAAAGAAACACAAAAATCATCAACAGATAAATATTTAGGTATTGAAAAATAAATTAACAACAAACTGTTCTTCTTCTCTTTTTTGTCAACACACTCATTTCCATCATAAAAGGCATCAACAAAATCTCTTCAAGACATCAAAGGATTCATAATAACTCGTGCTATCTCAAGTGATTGCATTTATCTTTGAATCAAAACATTTTCGAAATGGAAATGAGTAAACCACTTTCAGAATGCAATAAAAATCAAAAACCCCTTTCTCAACTGCTTACGGGGATTACGGAAACGACAAATAAGTGTTTGGCAACCGTTAAGGTCTTGCAAAGCTTGGCTATCATCAAATTCGGTAAAAATCACAAAAAATCGGAAAAAGGCAGAATATCTAAAAAGTTTGAAGCATTTAAAAAGATGTTCCAATAAAAATTTAGGAATTACTCAATTATAAACAAAAGAGCAATAAATCCAAAGATAAACTTCGTTTGCTGAATTTTGAATATTTTTTGTGAAAAGAAAAACAATTCAATTGCAATATTGGGCCAAACATCCGTATTTTCTCTCTGCTTTAATAATCCTCATTTCAACTTAAAATATCAGAAAATTTGAATATCTGAATGATCTTAAAGGACATTCCATTATTTATTTTTTGTTTAATTATTTTTTGGATCAAACTTAAAAAGCCAAGCAACATGGGCAATAATGCGGAAACAATGAATATCCAAAATGATAAACGCAAATTCACAAGTGCGATGCGATGGATTATGGAGAATCAAACAGAGCCACCAAAGATAATAAGACATGAAAATACAATTGCTGATTCGGATGGAGAAACGATGGCAGCATATTGGATAGCAATTGTTAAAACAGAGCCTCCGAAGTGGATGAGGCATGAAAACACGCTTCAGAATAGGAATGGGCGTACGATGGCGATGCACTGGATTAAATACGTAAAAACAGAACCTCCGGAGTGGATGAGACATAGCATAACTTTTGCAGACAAGGAAGGAAGGACTATGGCCATGCACTGGATCATAGAGAATAAATCAGAACCACCAGAATGGATGAGACACGAAAATTCTCTTACTGATGGTTGTGGATTGACAATGGCTATGTTCTGGATAACAAGCGTTCGAACAGAACCTCCTAGATGGATGAGACATAGCCTGGAAATGAAAGATAACAAAGGAATGACAATGGGCATGCACTGGATGGAGAAGTTGGGAAAAGAACCTCCAGATTGGTTACGGCCAGGCATAACATTTAGCGAAAAGGATGAAAAAGCAGAACCTTGGAAACATATGAAATATAATAATACAATTAGAGAAGATGACGAATGCACTGATCCTATTCGTTGGATTATAAAAAAAAATACAGAACCACCAGAGCGGATGAGACACGATATTGCACTTAAAGACAAGAATGGGAAAACAATGTCCATGACGTGGATCATTCACGTCGAAAAAGAGCCACCTGAATGGATGAGGCATGATGCAGCACTTTCTGATAATGACGGATGGACAATGGCTATGCATTGGATAAAGCAAGTTAAAACAGAACCTCCAGCATGGATGAGACATGACATTACTCTTTCAGGCGGTTGGAAAAAGCAAACAATGGCCATGCAGTGGATTGAATATGTGAAGACAGAACCACCAATGTGGATGAGACATGATATTACACTTCGCGATAGCGGTGGAGAGACAATGGGAATGTTGTGGATAAGGGAAATCAAGACAGAACCGCCAGAATGGATGAGACACGACAACACACTTACCGATAAGTTTGGACGAACAATGGCTACGTATTGGATTTATCATGTGAAAACAGAACCTCCAAGATGGATGAGACATGATCCCACACTTCCTGATAAGGATGGAGAAACGATGGCCATGGGATGGATAGAAAATGTGAAGACTGAGCCACCAGTATGGATGAGACATTGCAATTCATTAAAAACTGAGAGAGGACTGACAATGGCTCAATGTTGGGAATACTATGTTAAAACTGAATTACCAGAATGGATGAAATTTGATGAAACATTGAAAGACAAAAATGGACAAACAGCGGGAATGAGGTGGATCATTGAGAACAAGACAGAACCACCAAATTGGATGAAACACGACAACACACTTGCCGATAAGTTTGGGAAAACGATGGCAATGCACTGGATTCAATCTGTAAAATCAGAGCCACCAGAATGGATGAGGCATGATATTACACTTTCTGATAAGAACGGAGAAACAATGGCCATGCTGTGGATCAACTGGGTTAAAAAAGCTCTTCCTTATTGGATGAGACATAGAATTTCACTTGGAAATAAGAAAGGAGAAACGATGTCCATGTTGTGGATAGAGAATGTCAAGACAGAACCACCAGAATGGATGAGACATAACAATGAAGTTGCAGACAAGGAAGGACGAACAATGGCCATGCACTGGATAAAGGAGATCAATACAGACCCTCCACTGTGGATGATAATGGATAACACACGAAGCTACACAGATGGGAGGACATTATCGATGAAGTGGATTGTGGAGAAAAAAACAGAACCTCCCGAGTGGATGAGGCATAGCATAACGCTTGTAGATGATAATGGAATGACGATGGCAATGTACTGGATAAAACATGCAAAAACAGAACCGCCAGAATGGATGAGACATAACATCACGCTTAGAAATAAAGAAGGATTAACAATGGCGATGATCTGGATTTATAACGTAAAGACAGAACCTCCATCATGGATGAGTCATAGAATTGCGCTTGCTGATAAGAATGGATACACAATGGCCATGCATTGGGTTAGGTATGTCAAAAAAGAACCACCTAATTGGATGATGCATGATACAACAATTGGTGATAAAGGTGGAAATACAGTGGCGATGCTATGGGTTCAAGAAGTCCATTCAGAACCGCCTTTATCAATAAGGCATATAATTACACACAAAGACAACAAAGGAGAAACAATGGCAATGAAGTGGATTCAACATGTCAAAACTGAACCACCAGAATGGATGAGACATAACAACGAAGTTGCTGATAAAGAAGGACGAACAATGGCAATGCATTGGATTGCAACCGTCAAAACAGATCCTCCACTGTGGATGATAATGGATAACACACAAGGCAAGAAGGAAGGGAGGACGTTATCGATGAAGTGGATTGAGGAGAAAAAAACAGAACCTCCAGAGTGGATGAGGCATGATGTAACATTAGGGAATATCAATGGGAATACGATGGCCATGCTGTGGATTGAGAATGCGAAAACAGAACCACCTAAATGGATGAGGCATTACGCATCGCTTGCAGACAAGGACGGATGGACAATGGCCATGACGTGGATCATTTATGTCAGAAAAGAGCCACCTGAATGGATGAGACATGATGCTGCACTTTGCGATAAAAGTGGAAGGACAATGGCGATGAATTGGATTTTCTGGGTTAAAACAGACCCACCAGAATGGATGAGGCATGATGCTGCACTTTCTGATAAGGATGGAGAAACGATGGCCATGGGATGGATAGAAAATGTGAAGACTGAGCCACCAGTATGGATGAGACATAGAATTTCGCTTGCTAACAGGGACGGACGAACAATGGCGATGTATTGGGTTTATCATGTGAAAACAGAACCGCCTGTAGAAATTCGACATGATGCTTTAATTGCAGATAAGGAGGGGAAAACGATGGCTATGCTGTGGATTATAAATGTGAAGACAGAGTTTCCAGGATGGATGAGACATGAAGCTTCATTTGCTGATAAAGAAGGATTAACAATGGCAATGTATTGGATTAAATGCATCAAAGCAGAGCCGCCAGAATATATGAGACATAGAATTGCGCTTTCTGACAGGGATGGAAGGACAATGGCGATGCATTGGATAAAAAATGTGAAGACAGAGCCACCGGAGTGGATGAGGCATTTTAATTCACTCAAAGACAAAAGCGGGATGACAATGAAAGATTACTGGAAATATTACGTTGAGACTGAGCCACCTCTTTGGATGAAAGAATGATTGTTTTCATTTCATATGTATATTTTATGGTGCTGAAGATATATTGTGTTTTCATTTGTGCCAACCGGCACACAAATATCTGAGCAGCAGATTTGCATCATTTCAACGATTTTATTGATATTTGCTTCACTTTTTACTTTTTGCTTGGCCTTTTTGTTTTTCTTTTTTGTATTTTTGATGTTCTTCAAAGAATATTCATTTCAATCCATTTTCTTCTTATTCCCACTTGTTTGCATAACTCCCCGAATTGTTGAAAGGACTTTTGTCGACTTTTATAACTTTTAGAAATCGAGCAATAATTATTTGACAAAACGATTCTTTCCGACTTTTTTCTCCCATTTGAGAGAATCCCATTCACTCTGTTGTTTTGAATGGTATGTGTTTTTTATTCATCCGATTCAACAGTTTTGTCAATTTATTTCAAATTTTATTTTTAATTTCATAAAGAGAATAATTTCTCTTTGTTTTTCAGAATTTTGACAACTTCGTTTTTTCATTTCAAAAGCATTTCCATTCATTTGATATTCTGATCTTTTTCTCCATCTGGAGAAGCCTTCATTAATAACTTAAATCAGATTTGTATTCTTATATCCATTTGTTTTGATTAAATTTCTTTCATGTCGAAAGCTGGAAAAGAAACTGTAGGGAAATGAAAAGGAAAAGGAAAATGATTCAATTGAAGAATTTGAAATTCTTAACAAGTTTTTTTTTGTTAACTATTCATTGTTAAAAGGCAAAAGAAACCGCTTTTAAGAAAATTAAAAAGAATTATTGAAAATAATTTTTTTCTGTTGTACATTAAAAATTAAAAGAGATTGAAATGAATAAAATAATATGAGAAAAAGACAAGGCTCGATTAAGATCCCACATGAAAATCAAAGTGTTGCTTCTCAATCTTGTTAATAAAGTACATTATTCAGAAATAATGTAATTTTTTATGCAAAAAATTGAGAATAAATGGATTTAATTTTTATCTTTTGTTTCTTTATTCCAATAGAGCCCACTTCCAATTGAAAACTGCTTACTGCTTTGAGCACAGCAATGCAACACCTCTCAAAATCCACTTTTCTGGTGGATCTCTTGTTGACAAGTCAATCTCGAAGATGTAGTTGAGTCCCGTACGCTTCGGCACCTTGTAGCAGGGGCACACGTAGATCGTGCTGTCCTTCGAGCGGGCGGTGTTGGTAGCAGAGACCCACACGACATTCAGCGGCGAATACAGCACCTTCGGCGCAGAGTCCGTCAGCCGCATTTCGCTCGCGTCCCAAGCAGCTCCGTCCAGAAACAGCCCGTGGACGTACACCCCTTCCTCAGGCGGCGCCTTCACATCGTCCTTCGTGAGGAACTTCGTCACTTCTGTCGTGAGCGCCACTGTATCCAGAGCCCAACCATGGGCACGTGTAATCTCCTGTCGCATCGATGTCAAGAACCCTTGCGGGTTGAAAAAGCCAGTCAGCCAGAAAGTCTTCGGTCTGCCCATCTTCATCCACTCCCTCAGCTGCTTTGTTCTTGCACCCACATCGCCAAACCAGAAGCCAAGTGTGGGTGATGCCCACGACACACGCAGCCACTGCTCAGGCACTCTCGAGTCAAAGAGCGATGTCAGCGCTGTCTGCAGGTTCTGGGACATCACAATTGTACCGGCAATGGCCAGCTCCAAGTCGTGGCACGTTGCACGGATCGTCGAAATAACAACCTGCATACGATCAATCTCTTGTTTCAGGAAGATATTCAGAGGCATTGTCGAGCCGCCTTGAAGCTGGGCAATGCTTTGCCTCACTTCAGCGGGGTTGAAATCTTGAGGCAGGTTCTTCATCATGTTGTTCACAACACGCAGCACAATCTCTTCAGGTGTTTCTCCTGAGCCTGTTGCCTCTTTTGGCTGAATGGCAAGAATTGTCTCCAAAATCGTTGTTGCCTGTTGGTTTCTGTATGTAATGTTCGCATTCGGATGCATTCCAAATGCAAGTGGTGAATCATAAATTGGAATTTCCTTCTCAATGTACTCCAAATACTCAGACTGCTTGTTCAGATTCGGGATTGGATATGCTGCTTCTCCTCCAAATCTGAATTTCGGTTGGAACACTGCTGAGTCAAGCCACACATCACCATAAGTGTTCATCAGTCTTCGATCGTGGTCATCTGTGATTCTGCCACCATAATGCACTTCGCACACCATATACCTCACTGTCGACCACGAAATACCCTTCTTGGCATCCATTTGGTACAGATGCGTCTGAAGGAACGAGATTGACGCTGACAAGTCAGACTGGTTGAATTCATATGGCACGTTCCATCCCAACGGGCCAAACCTCTTTCTCTCGACGACTGTTGTGTGCAGGAAGCACATAGCGTACAGAAGAGGCTTCCACTCTTTCTTCTCAATCACAGACAGCATCTCTTCAGACAGCCAGTTGTAGTTACGAAGCATACCTGCTTTAATTCCCATTGGCGACTCGCATGCAACTTTGATAGAGAGCTGAAGAAGTGAAATGGGGAATTTGTCGACCATTTCAGTGGAGAGGAACAATCTGAAGTCTTTGTGCACGTCAGATTTCATTGTGATGATCTGCTGCTCAATCTCTTCCATAAAGGCCAGATCCAGATGACAGTTCTGCAGCATCACCCACGCCCCGCTCTGCATAGCCTGCTGCAGCTGTCTGCGCGCAAATACATCCTGCCCTTGTCCCATAGAAGTCAGCATCATCGGAATCTTCATCTTCTTCGACAGCGCATCCACGTTAGCTGTGGGGTCTGTACCCAGAGACAGCAGGAACAGCACTGGAATGTTCGTCTCTGTCTCTTCCCAGGTCTCCTCAAGCTCCGGATTCGGCACAGACACAAACCTCTGCCCAAGCGACTCGGCCAAATAGAGGTTTGTCGCCAGAATGGTTCTGTCCTCTCGCCAGCACCGGACAAACAGGAGCTTTCCGAACGAGTCCATTCTGTCGTACACATCGGGAATAGGCGTTGTCTCAGGCGCTTCTGAGTCATACCACTTCTTCCAGGCATCGCCGTTCTGTGTGATCTGCTCGAGAACTGCACGGCACGATGGCAGCCCCGACAGGGATACCAGGTTCAGCCACACGTTGTCAGGAATCCATGCAAACGGCTTTGGTCTGGCTGTTGCAATGTCCAGCGCTGCGCCTCCTTTGATCAGCACGTTGAACTGGTCGCGCGATATCTTCCCACTTGCCATGTCGATTTTGAGTGCCATTTGCAGCGTGTACAGAATCTTGTGGTTGGAGAACAGCCCACGAGACACATAGCGGAAGATGTGGAATGTCGCGAAGTTGATAATGTTCTCAATCCTCTTCGAGGCAATCGGTGATTTTTCGCTTCTGTCCATTGAAATGTCAAACAGACGAAGGAAGACTGCAAGAGATGTGTTGTACATCGAGTTCACCAGAGTCATTTCTCCAATCAGGAAATACAAAATTGATGCACGAGTCGCCACAGGCCTGTATTCTTCTCTAGCTTCGTTGATCTTCGCTTCAGTAATTTCTCCGATGGACAATTTCTCCGCGACTTCCTGTGCTGCTTTCTTGGTGTTTCTAAGCACTGCAATCATTTCATCATCATCAAGAAGATTGCCTTTTGATTCACTCAGACGATAAAGCAGATCTCTCTCGTATTGCTGCACCATCTTCTTGTTTGCAGCCACATCGTTCAAAACCTGATGCCTCTGCTCTTCCAGCTCGCTTCTCTCCTTTTCAATGACACGCCCCAGAATCTGCTGCTCAAGCCCTTTCATTGTCACTGTGAAGTCCACCACAGACGTCTTCGCACAGACCTCAGGCGAGAAGTGAGGATTTGGCAGTTTTGTGGTCATAAACAGCTTGAAGTTCTTATCATAGTCCACATCTTTGTCTCCAATACGAACTGTGAATGACTTCGACCCAGCCTTCACAAACTGCTTCTCAAGAATCGAATCAAGCACTGGATCCAACTCTTCCTGAATATCCTCAATGAGAAGCGACTTTCCGAGTGAAACGCATTCTTCCAAGTAATTTCTGAAGTAACGGTGGTTCAAAGTTGTAATCTTGAGATCCTTCTCCTTGTTGATAATCCATGAGCGTCCTTGCCCTTGTGGATCAATCAGAAGCGGATATCGATCAGATGTTGTGATCACAATACCGTTCTGGATCGAAAGATCATCAGTTGGCAGTCCCTGGGCATTCCACTCAGCGACTGTTGCTTCATCTGTGCAGAACTTTGTGAGTGAAAGATCCTTCTGGATTGGAATGTTCCTTCTCTTCAAGTCCTTCAACCACTCGTCTCTCAGAATCTCTCTGTATTCGCTGTTGAACGGACCAGCATAGCACAAGAACGACGAAGCCAAGCACACATCTCCCACAAACTTCTTGATGTCTTCATCGAACTGGATGATTTCCTCGCTCCATCTCTTTCGCTCGCCAGACAGCCCAGTGATAAGCGCATTCGCAGAGTCCATTCTCTTCTTCGTCAGGTCTGCCTTGTCCTGCAGCCTCTGCTTCTCTGCCATTGCTGAATCGTACTGCGCCTTCATCTCATCCAACGTCTTCTGCTTCTCTGCCAAATCTCTCTCTGCAATGTCCAGCTTCGCCTGTGTCACTCTCTGGATTGCTTCAGCCTCCATCAGTGCTTTGATCTTTGGCTCCACATTCTTTGCAATGAAGTGGTAGCTCACCATAGCTCTGATCCACGAGCAAAGACCAGCCAGGTTACCACAAGCGTTCTTTGCAGCGTCCTTGTTGAAGTCAGGCATCTCCAAATAAGGTGCCAGCAGCTCGCACTGCTCGTCGGTGATGGATTCCTTCGGGAACTGCTGAAGGGACTGCAGAAGACCAGACTCCTGGAGCATCACTTTGGATGCGGACCAAGAGGGCTTGATCTGCTGCTTGTCTTTGTCTGTCTCGATTGTCACTTGCTCGATGGAATAGTTACGAAGCAGCAGCACACCATCCATAATCCTCATAATCAGGTTTGGAGGTGTACCCAGCTTCTTCAGCGTGGCTATATCTCCTCCTGTAATCTGGTTCAGCGCTCTTTCGGCTTCTTCCAGTTCGGGTTTAGCTGCAGCAAGTCCTCTTTCTGCTTCTTCTTTCTGTGCATTGATCTTCTCAGCTTCAATGGCCAATGCATCTTTCACTTTTTGCACTTCGAACTTTGTCTTTTCAGCAGCTGCGGTGTTGGCTGTGATGACAGTCAAGAATTCTGCAGCTTTTGTCTGTGCAACCTTCAATTCTTGTTCTTGCACCACCAATTCTTTCTTCATTTCTTCAATATCCTTTGCAGCTGTCAGCAGCTTTGTCAGCCCTGTCTTCAATCTCTCCTTCATCTCAAGAACTTCATTCCGCTTGCGCGTGTACATGCTCTTGTAAGTGTTGATGAACGACAGATACGACTTGGGTGTGACATAAGCGTGTCTCCTCAATCTTTGGAAGTATTCATTTGACACGTCATTCACTTTGTGATGCACAAATGACATGTGATCCACAAGCTGTGCTTTAACCTCCGGTGAGCAGTCGATGTCAAACGATGACAGGAACTGCTGGGCCACTTCCAAAAGCGCCTCCTTCGGCCACGGCTTGAACCAGTCGATGTTGCAACCGGAAATAAGCCCAGGGAACTTTCTGGCTCTGTTTCTGAACTTATCTCCGATTGGAGAGAAGCACAGGACGACATGCAGGTTGTCCTTCACTTGCTCGATGAAGAACTTCCACAGATTTTCTGCTGTGTCAATGATCTTCGGTGCCAGCTTCTTCATCCTCGGCCGAATGTCAGTTGTAATTGAGTCAACTTCATCCTTCGCGAACAAAGATGGAATTTCACCAGATGTCAAGATGCAGTTGATGTACTCCAAAAAGCCTTCCTCTTTGATTTCATTATCGGTAAACAGGAACACAACTGAATGTCCTTCAACACCAGCCATACGATACACAATCTTCAGATCATCCAGAAGGTTATTTGTATTGTATGTTCTCGTGATTTGGATCTGGAATGTCTTCGCATGCGCAATAAATGCTGCAAGACGTGTCAGCGTCTGCTTTCCTGAGCCTCCCACACCAACAAGCAGTGCATTTCCACGAGGTGTAGTGATGATACGGTAGATTCTTGTCAAATGCTCAAGGGCATCTTGGAAGAGCACAATGTTAATCTTCGCACGCTTGTTAGCTTCGTTGTATCGCTCCATGAATTCCTCCGCTCTGTGCTTCAGATCATCCACCACCATCACTGGCTCGTAAATATGCGGCTCGGTTGGCTCTGCCACTGGCTGTGACATGTCGACGTTGTCGTCTTCTGGTGCATCTCTCATGAAATCTACAAACAGACACGGCTTCATCACTTCATTCACAACAGACGACGGGAATTGCTTTTGAAGAATATCGTGCATTGCTTTGTCGAACCATTGAACATCTTCTTTGCTTACAAACTTGTCTGGCATCACACGGCAGCATTCGTGTCTCCACAACTGTAAGAAAGTGGGCACAGTTTTAACAATGTCAGATTCTGCTTTAATCATTCCCTGGAAGATACGTGACATATCTCTCAAGTTGAAAATGTAGTGGAACTTCGAAGGAGTTGGAAGCATCTTCGCTTTAGTCACTTCCCACATTTCGTGTGTGATTGCACAAATCTTCTGTGCCACTTCAATCACTTCGTTGCTGAACTTCCTTTCTGGGCAGAAATGTCCCTCCACAATTGTGCCAAAGATCTTCTGAAGATTCGCACGAGATGGCATTGTGAAGTTGAAAATGCTGAAATGCCTGCGGAAACGCGATGGAATGTCGTTTCGCCCTCCTCCTGGGTGAGGCATGGCGCAGATGAACTGAATGTCCACAATCTCTGTAAACAGACCAGGCTTGTCCAGGTTGTAGAACCCGTGCTCTTCCACAAGCTGTCTGAAAAGCTCATTCGTCACCTGATCATTCCACTCGTTGTATTCTGGCATGTTTACATCATCCACAAAGATCGTCATCTTCCTTCCGCCTGGTGGACCATATGCACCAATACGCTTGTCGATAAGGGATTCAAGCATCCTCTGGAAGATGATTGGGGTGGTGGCTGATGAAAAGTTGAGCACTTTCGAAAGCATTGTTTCTTTGTCCAGTGATTCCAAGTATTGCATGATGGTAACTGTCTTTGCTGTACCTGATTCTCCAATGCACAAAATCTGCTTGTTCTGCGAAGCAATCAGGTTGATCAGGAACTGTGCGCGAACATTGTCCACAGTTGGAATGAACAGATCGGCAAAGGACGGGGTGTATGTGCGAGGATAGGTATAATCAGGCACCATTGTCGAAATATGCACCCACTCTCCGCTCTCCTTGTTCACCATGTAGTCATAAACTGTATCTCCGTCTTTTGTCATTGGAGGCAGATCCAATTGAAGCTCGTCCTTCATGAACTTGTGCAGCTTCACGCGATCTTCAGGCTCCAGACGCCCACCAACAGACCAAATCATTGAGAACACAAAGAAGCGCTCCAGCATCTGAGGAGCCAAGTTCGAATCGGCTGGTGCAAGTGCCTGCAAAATGTCGAGGCATGACGAGGCAGCAGCAAGTGGCTCGTTGCCCATCACTTCTTTCGTGTTCTTCTCAATGAATGCAAACACTTTGTCCATTGTCTTCGCAAACAGATCTTCCAAAATAGCTGCATCGTTCCTCTTTGAAATGCGTGATTGCACAATAGGCATCCACCCAAGAGTCGAACGAGACAAGAAAATCATACCACCACGAGACACAGTAGCTGGAGAGGCATTATCCAAGTTGCCCACTTCAAAGATCATCTTCATTCTCGGTCCCATACGAATACGATCAGAGTTGGCCAATGTCAGTGTCTTGTTATCATCCAGCACTGTGTTCATTGACTCAATCCAAAGTGCATCGACTGGCCCATCAAGCGTCAGCCAGATGTAGTCCTGCTCCTTTTTGCATGCTTTTCTCCAGATGGTTGAGAAGATACCATCAAACCACTCGTTTGTCGCCACATCCAGTTTTCCAAACATCTGTGTTGCTGTAATGGCCTTTGGATTCAGCCTTGTTTCCTTGTGTGGCATTCCCACATGTCCATATGCCTTTGCCAGCATCTGAATGCACTTTGTCTTTCCTGAGCCAGCCACACCCATCACGAACACACCATGACGTACTGTGATTGTCTCATGCAGCTGGATAATCTTCAGCACCCACGAAGGATGCATAATAAGGCCTGCTTTCTCAACTTCTTCCTGAATACCTTTCTCCAAGTCTGGATAAGGCTCTGCTTTCACTTCCAGCCCAGGGAACAGATCGTTAATCAAAGAATTGAACAGAGGCCCATCTTCATCGACCAGCTTTGACAAGTTCATATCACGCACCACACGCATAAGAATCTGAGACTCGTTATCTGACGGCCGCATTCTCTTTGTTGCTCCGCATGTTCTCAGCACAGCCAGAATGTTTCTCAGACCGAAATCGTAATGTCTCTGCTGTGACAGTTGCTCTTCGCACAGACGGTACAAAATGTAGAACTTCTTTGCGAGGATGATGTTCTCCTGGAAACCAGCCGCAGCCAGCTTCACTCTCTGAATGATCTGCCTGTCTGGCACCATCATAGCGACGGAACGGAAGACAGCCTTCAAGTTCTCTGGCAGCTCCACACGACCAGCATAACCTGGATTCATTGTGATGAAGTAACCGCACTCAGGCAACAAGGGCACAGTTGTACCATCAGTGAAGACAAACGAGTTCCTTCTCTCTCTCAGCGCAGTCAAAATACACGACACTTGCTGTGCAACCACAGACAGCACAGCTGGTTCAATACGATTGAACTCATCAAAATCACCCCACGACCCAGATTGTGCCAGTCCTTTGAAGATCTTTCCCAATCCTCTATAGTCCATCTGATCAGAGCAGTTGAACACAACCACGTATTTCCCCAGTGCTTTGCCCATATCCTTAACTGTCTCAGTCTTTCCTGTTCCGGCTGGCCCTGCTGGAGCACCTCCCAGGAACATTCCCAGTGCCTGTGCCAGTGTGATGTAGCATCTGTCAGTCAATGGAGTAACCACAAGACGTTCTGTGCATCCCAAATACTCGTAGCAGTAGTTGAAGTCGATATCTGTGATCTGAATCTGCACCAGCTGCTCATCTGACTTCCAGTAGAAACGCGTCTGTTTCAGCCAGTTGAACTCGTGTGGCGAGCGGATCTTCTGCTTCACCAGTTCATCGAAGATATCTCTCTGATGCACATCGATTGTCACAAGCGTCTCAATCTTCGTTCTCTGCAGTGATGTCAAATCTTTCGTTGTCATATCCACAAGCCTCTTCAGAACATTCGCATTCTTCTTGTTGCAGTTGTTCAGTGCATTCTTGTCTGTTCTCGCTGCTCTCAAAGCCAAATCACAATCTCTTGTCCACATCAGCTGGATGCCCAACAACGCAATCTGTGCTGGGAATTTCCACACAAAGTCCTCCAGCTCCATTTGATCCATCGCCAAAACAGAGTCCTTCGTCACATTTCTCAGTGTCGCTCTCATTCCGTCCACAAGCGACTGTAGCCAGTGCTCAATATGCCCCTCAGCCACCACACGCTTCACCAGATCCACATGTTCGTTCTCACTTGAGTTCATTCCAATGATGTGTGTTCTCTTCGAACGGTCGAAATCGACACGGGCGATGTTATCGAAGATGTTCTTCAGTTGCGGCTGGATGGCATTCGGATCGGTGGCTTGACCCAGAATTTCCAACAGATTGGGATCAGACACAAAGTAGAAACGAGGGAACAAGGAACGTTTTGTCTCAAGATAACCAGAAAGTGACTTCTGGCAAGACTCCAGCTGCTCAGTGAGATGGGGCAGCAGCGTCTTCAGTGTGTCGTCGGCACAGCAAATGGCAATGATGTTCTTTCTGTCTCTTGCCGAGTCCATCAGCTTCACCCAGGACTTATCAATTCCCTGGAACAGACGGGCGGCTTGTGGCAATTGTTGAGCGATATCTCCTCCATTGAACACAGCTTCCAAGTAGATCCACAGCGCCTGCACAGCCAGCCACTGGTCAATCGTCTCGTGGCACACCAGCAGCTTCGTGTTCCAGTCAACAATTCTGTCCTTGAAGGGACCATTGAACCTGTTTGAGAGCAAACCTTGCAATGCCATCTGGGAATCTTCCATTGTTGTGATCATCTCAGAAGTGACTGAACCTTTCAGAAGAAGCTCTCCTCTGTTCTTGAACTGCATGAATGTGAACTCCTGGTTCACCCACGCCGCAATGATATCGTTCAATTTCGCTTCAATTTCTGCTTCCTTTGCGCAGCCAGATGCGATTTCATCAATTTCTTCTATGTGTTGCACAAGCCCTGCGTTTCTCAAATGTCCCAATTTGAACACATCTGAGTCTGTCTTGAATGTTGTACCAATCACCTGCATAATCGACTGCCAATGTCTTTCTCTGATGAACTCTTGCTTTAGATTCCTCAGCGTCTCAATCACATCCGAAAACTCATCCACCATCCTCTTCAGATCCTTGTACGAGTCCCACTGATGGATCGTCTTCGGCATCGCACGGCATTTCGACTGGAAATCAGACATTTGCTGCTCAACTTCCTCCAAATTGAGGTCGGCCCAGAGTGTGTCATCGTACTTGTTCACTGTCATGATCACATCTGAATACAAACTGTACAAAAGATCCAGCAATTTCAGCTCTCTCGAAATCTGGTCCAGTTTCGGGTACTTCGTTTCTTCCAGCCCAAACAGCGCTTCTCCTTCTTTGTACGATACATACTTCCTCGCTCTGTCGTCAAACACTGCTTTGTACACACGCAGCTTCTCCATGGCCGTCCTCGGGTTTGTCTGTGCCATTGGTCCCTTTTCTGTGTATTCCTCGTGGAATGACTCGACTTCAATGCGGAATGCTGCCACGTGCTCCTTCAGCTCCTGCATGTATTTGTCCTGCACAGAGCACAAATAGCCCATCACTTCGTCGTTCTTCGTCTTCAGCTTCTTCCAGCGGTAGCGCAAGTTGTCCAGCATATCTGTCTCTTCTGTTGTGATCTCCACGCCAAACTTGCCCAGAAGCGAGTATCTTTCTTCCAAAGGAATCAGCTTCAGATCAAAATTCTCACTCATCTGCCTCACTCCGTCCATCGTCTTCACCAAATCTCTGATATCGTCAATGTCGTTCACTGCTCGTCCCAGTTTTGACAGGTTGTCTGTCATAAACTCTGTCATTTCTCTCAGCTGTGCCAGTGCGTCTCTGTGAAGATGTTGAGCATAATGTGTCTTCCACTCATTGATCAAGTCAATGAACTTCTCCTTGATTGGTTGTGAATTCACCACAAACACTGCAATATCCTTCTGAGATGCAATGTCATTCACTTTCTCTGCAATCTCGTCGTATTTCAGGACTTGCTGCTGATATTCTTCCAAAGTTGGGTTCGTCTTCACAAACTCAGAAATCTTCTCTTCCATGTCATCTTCCCACAATTCCTTGAACTCTGAAAAGATCTCCAAATATTGCTTCACTTCTCTTCTGAACATTTTGATTCCGTGCGCCAACACAAGCACAGTTCTGATAATGTCCTTATGCGATGCAACTTGCTCAAAGAGGGGCTCGGGAATCAGATAGCTTCCATCACCTCCTGGTGCAAATGGCGTAATCAGCCCTGCAAGCGCTGCATTCGACACACCCGCATTCTTCCCGCTCGACGACATGTGAGCAGAAGAGCCTGGTGTGATTGGTGTTTCGCCTGCCGATGATGCGGGGGAGGCAACTGCAGAGGCCGAAAGGGAAGAAGAGGAAGAGCCAAAGTTTGCTCCAGCAGCTGCGCTTGGAGTCATTCCACCAGGTGAAGCATAAGATCGGCTGGTTCCGCCAGCGTTCTGTCGATACAGCGAAGCCACTTCCTTTCCAGATGCAATCACATCAAACAGCTGTGAGCTTGACTTCACAGCGTATGCACCTTCATCCGCACCAGCAGACGAGCCAGAGGCAGAAGCTGATGCAGACGCAGAGGAAGAAGCAGAAGCTGAGCTTACACCGTGCAGATAGGCTGTGCTGGCAGTCATTCCAGGCGACAGGCTGCTCCCAGCACCCACTGAGCTCGTGCTTCCTGACCCAGGCATCGCTCCTCCGCTTCCTCCGCCAGTCAAACCAGACCACGCAAACACTTTCTTTGTGGTGGCAATGATCATCTTGCTCACATTTACCAGTGAGCGCTTGATTTCTCTCAAAGACGGGGTGATTGTCACGTTGTTGTTGTCAAGCGTGATTGTAAGTTCAAACAGCGCTGGAACTGAGCCATTCGTCCACGCGCGCACTGAATTCAATGACGCAATAACTGCCCTCAAAAGCATGTTGAATGCCTCTCTCTGGAAGTGGTTGTATATCTTCAGTGCTGGTTCCTTCACTGTCAGCTGCTTTTCACGTGGAAGAGAAGCAAGAATCAATCTAATCATATCGATCACTGCTGATTCTGTCTCTTTGTTCCTCACCTGCAATGCTTCTCCTTGTGCTGTTGTGAACTCCTCCACACCCAACATGAACTCAGGCAATGAGCACTGGTCTTGTGGCAGGGCAATCAGCTCCAGATGCCCCAAGCCCCACAGAGCTGTCGCAATACGGTGCTGAATGATGTCATTCGCCTTGTTCAGCAGCTGCTCGAAGCTGTCCAGTGAGTTGCCCACACCCACGATGTACGAGTCAATGCTGAGTGAATTCCAGTTGATTGTCTTTAAGGCTGGTGCGATCTTCTCCTCAATCAGGTTGATGTGCGGGATAACAATGTCCCGATAGATTGGCAAGATAAGCTTCATCACACTCGTCCTTTTTTCGATCAAGTTCTGCAGAGCGCTCTGGTAGAACTTCAGCTTGTCTTCCCTCTGAAGAGCCAAAAGCCCCTCAGGCACCACCTCCAGCTGCATCCGGTGCAGAAACTTGCTTTCTCTAATCAGCTCCAACAGAGATGGGTCAAGATTCACATACAACTTCCCTGTCTTCGGGTGCTTCACCAGCAGCGTCACATTCAGCCCCGCCAGCGCATTCTCCACAGAATCAAACCACTTCAGATGCCACCTCGTCTCAAACTCCAGCAGACCTTGTGCCAGTTTGTTGTACAGTCGAATGATGTGCTTCGCCTCTGAATGCTGCAATAGCCCAGGGCGCGACCGGAACTCCAACATCGGCCCTTCAATGTGCCTCAGAAGCTGCCTCGCCCACTGAATGTTTCCAGTCACCGGTGGCATATTCCTCGCAATCGGTGGATTTGCCCTCTGCGCTTCGAATCTCTCCTTCACTTCCTCCAAATCGTGTCCGAAGTTCACAAAGACACGCTCCCACTGTCTGTTCAGCTCGTCCCGCAGCGTCTGCCTTGCTGTGATGGCCTCGAAGTGCTTCAGCAGGCGGATGGCGCTGTGCGTCTCGTGGATGTTGTCAAAGCACAGTGTGATGTACTGTAGAAAGTCCTCCTCCAACCGGCGCGAAGCACGGCAGAACTCGAGATAGTCCGCATCAAAGGCATCCTTCCTGTAGTTCAAGACATCATAGCTCTTTCTCTGGAACAGTTCTGCGATCTCATCCAGACGACGTAAAAGTGGCTGCATTGACTCAAGTGTCGTTCTCTTGAATGACGAGAATTCATCAATGCTGAGAATGACATCTTCAATCTTCTGCACACGCTTGCAGAACTGGTCAAAATTGCCAAAGATCGACGCTTCTGACATGTCAAACTGCTTGGCCTGTGGAGTCACCTGCAGCTCCATCTTTGTCCGATGGTAGTGCTCTTTATACGAGTCCCGCAAATCAATGCACGCGTGCAATCGCCCAATGAACGTCTTCCTATCCTGCTTCCAAATGTCTCCTCCTTCCGTCAGGTACTTCTTGCAGCACAGAATCATCTGGTTTGCAATCTTCACAAACAGTGCTGTCATCTGCTCTGAAGTGTTGTAGTACCTCGCAACTGAGTGCATCATCTTAATAGCCTTGATGATGTTCGGCACCGAATCCATCAGCTCCACCGGGTTGTCTGTGTACAGCGGCTGGATAAAACGGTCGAGTGTATAAAGCGAACGAACATTGTCCTTCGCCTCATTAGCAGCATCTGTCACGCGAGCATCCAGTGTTGCCCAATGCTTCACAATCTTCGACTGTGCCTGCTGCAGCACAAGCAGCACAATGCGGTACGGCTCCTGCCGCAGCTGATCCGTTATCATATTGAACCGCGCCATCCGCTCCTTCCAGTGTTCCAACTCGGCATCAGGCCCAATTTCGTCTCCTTCAGATCGAACTTGCTCGCTTTCCACCAATGTTTTCTCTACAGTGCGCGACCATTCTTGAACTAGATTCTCAAAGTATTGGATTATGTCTAAATTCTTTGATGCTTCGAGAATTGAAGCTGGTTCGATTGTAATTGGATACTTCTCCAAATCTGGTGGAGTTAGCATCACCACACAATCCAAACTTTTTGCAGTGGTTTGCATGTTCGTCGCGAAACGATTAGCATCATACAAAAAGACTGATCCCACTTCTGATTTGCTTGTCTGAAAAACAAATATAATGAAATTACACAACTAAACATCAAAAAAATAACCTCTCCCCATGCATCTTGCGCATCCAAAGCTGGGATCATAACTTCTTTAAGAACGTCAACAAATGAAAGAAGATAATTTGCAGGAAAAGATCCCACCAGCATCTGAGAATTTTTTCAAATTTAATATTTCAGGCAAAGTTTTCTTTTGAAAAAGAAAGCAAACCTCAAATTCAAAATTTGCAGGTGGAATAGCTTTCTTTCCTGTTCTAAGTACATAAACGCATAGTCCTGTTTCAACCAAAGGTTCAACTCCTTCATTTTCTTCTCCAATTTGAGCAGAGTATGAAGCCATTCTAATATAAAAATCAATTGAAAACAATAATAGATCTTACTAAGTGTCAAAAAGCTCTTTTCAAACGGTGATTCGCCTTGTTGGTAAAACAGCATTTTCTTTTCTTGAGGATCATTAAAAAACTTTGTCATTTGAGGTATTAATCCCTCATCGTTAACAAGTCCCTCAATAACTGAGGATTCGCAATGAAAAAGTTCTGATACTCGTTGGATCACCCATTTATGACGAGCGTCCATGTTTTGAAAATAATTAACGGCTAGATCATACCCTTTTTATGTAAAAATCATAATAATTTCCATGGATGGAATTTTAAAAATTTGTATCATACGCATTCACAAATGTGTGTTAAATTAAGCCTGGGTGACTAACTGACTTTGACTTGGAAAAAAGCGATATTTGACTGACGCGATGGAAAAAAATCCCGTAAGAAAAATTGTATGCGATATTTGTTATATTTTTAATTACAGAATATTTTCAATTTGCTTATCAATTCACAATATTATGTTTTTTTAAGAAAACGATTGGTCGAAGTTTTCACAAATTATTCAATCGATTTTTTAATTAAGGGGAACTGACGGAACTGACGAAGGTGGAAATTTTTGATCAAAAAATGTCAATGGAGTCAGTGGCAAGCAGTGTCACCTGAAAATGAACAATGGGTGAAGAAAGAATAAAATTAAAGAAGAATCAGAAAACAACCTGAAAGATATCTCCATCGTTTGACCTTCTTTATTTAATTCTGATCAATAACAAATGACTTATTTCAAAGCTGATACGTTTGAAAAACGTTGATTTTATTGAAACAAGCGTATTGCTAATTTGTTTATCTGGAAAAATGTGGAAACTCTTAATATGTTTCAGATAACTTTCGAAAAGCAACTTTTCTGAAGTTGTTGAAGAAGATACAGAAATATTAATTTCGCTTTTTCTTCATTTGGAGAACTGCAAACTGTATCTTCTGAGCTGTGTCTTGCGCTAATAACTTCACCTTGCAGCGAAGCTTGCTGCGAAAGAGCCATTTCAAAAATAAAAAACATTATTGGAGAAAAGAGATAACCTTTGAGCATGCATTCGTTAGAAGTGCAACTGAAAGTTTGTTTCTTTTTTTGCAATCAACTTTTTCATGTATTCATATTCGCAAAATTTGTTTGTCTGAAAGGAATGATGAAAACAAAGTTTATTTCTCTTTCGATTTTTTTTTTTAAAGAATTGGAACAAAGAACATTCATTCTCTCCTTGCTTTTGAATAATTAAACTGTGAAGAGGCAAAATATCAGAATATCGATTATTATTTGAAAATATACAAGAATGTTTTATTTTTTCACCGAGTATTTATACTTCTTGCTTTATAGACACTCGTTCTTAAAAATCTTTATTCATTTCTTCTTCCTTCATAAAACAAACAGGTCACAAATTGCAATAACTTTATTCGATCGAATATTTTTTGGAAAAGCTAAAATGATAAGTTCTAATTTTTTTTTAAAAAAAATTATCATTTTTTCAATGGCTTATCAAAGAATGTTGAATTTTTTCAGCTTTGAATAACATTCTTCGAATCTACTAAACAGTCAAAGAATTAATTCGATTGATTCAATCTCTTCCAATCATTTTTTGCATTCTTGTCTATCTTCTCTTTTCCTTTTCTTCATGCAACTAATCGTAAGCTGTTATTTTGATCAGCTTTGGCTTTGTGTTTTCCTTGCTAATGCAGAAAACATACGATGATTCAACTGATTTGAAAGATGAGCCTTTCCATTTGTCAAAAAAATTATCCATTGTTCCTGAAATCTGTTCGACAGAAGCATCTGTGGTTGCCTCTTTCGACATATCTGTTGCTGAGATCGATGATAATTAGATAAAATTAAATATATTTCCATCAAGAGTGGCTGCTGTGTCAGTCCCTGACATTCAACTGTCGCTTCTGCTGCTGCTGTCATCACGCGCGCTGCAAACATTGAAGGGATATGTTGTGGTGTGGCGGGGGGTGCTATATTGGGGCGTTGTTTGTTCAAACGATATGGCGCTATCGGAGATGCTTTCAGTTCCGTTGGTTGCTCCTCTTCCGCTTCTTGTGGTGTAACTGGGAAAGAAGTCTGGGAGCAAGCGAATCTTTGCTGAAGCAGATGAAAATGCATTCCCGTCAATCGACGATCAGTTTGACCAGTCGCAGCAGATATGGAGACAGCAGCAGTCGAGATGCATGGTGGTAAAGATTGTCGAAAAAGTGATTGGGCGAGAGGTTGTTCTGTGAAGGATGGCAAAGATTGTGGGGAAGGGGCTGTCGGAGGTGGGGCTGAGGATGGAGAATGCGGTTCTGTCTCCAGCAGCGATTGCACTGGCTGTGCTGGAGGAGCGAGAAGAGGCAGAGGAAGGAGAAAAGTGAGGCAAAAGGGGAGGCAAAAAGGGAGAAGAAAGGGGAGAAGATGGAAGGAGAGATGGAGATGATGGGAATGAGGAGAAAGGCGGGTATCCGGCAGCGCACAGAGGGTTTGTGGAGAGAATCAAAGAGAATCACAGGAAGCTGGAGGAAGCGATGGCGCAGCTGGTTGTGGAGGCGCTTGGTCTGGCTTGGCTGAGGTTTGTGAATGCGAAGGGAGAAGCTGGTGCAGACAAGCAGCATTCAGAAGAACCTGAAGTGTGCAGTTCTTCTCCATCTGATGGTATCCAACAGGAGAACAGGAGAGCAGAAGAAGAAGCAGCAGATGGGTCTTTGGGCATTACTTCAGATGGAAGTGCAGATGGAGTGTGGAAAGATGTGGAACAGGTGGAAATGTGTACGAATGATTTGGGGATGAATGAGAAGCAAGGAAGAGAGGGAAATTCGATTGATTTGGAGAAGGAAGAAGAGTAAATTCTGGATGTGGAATCGCTGCATTTGAGGTTTTTGATTCGTATTGACGAGAGTGCAAGAGGGAGCTGGCGGGACTATCTGGTGGCGATGACGGTGGCAGGGGTGCTGGTGGAGCAGTGTACATAGCAGGAGCGGATTGTTGGGAAGCCAGTTGAAGAAGGGATGATACAGCAGGACGGGACGATGAGTATCACGTTAATAATGGAGAGGCTGCTAGGGAGGAAAGAGGCATGTGTGAAGCGGGCGAAGGAGCAAGGGGGTGGAAATATGTATTCAGTATCGGATGGGGCATTGCTGCATTTGGAAAACAAACGAAGACAGTAAGAGATGTTTCAGATGATGCGAGGAACGAAATTTAGTAATTATGAAATGAAAGAACTGACAATCAATCTGAATAAAGCGACAAGGAAAATTGCGCATTTGCAAAAAGAAATAATTGATGGATTTGAAAATTGTTAATTTACACAAGTATTTCAAAAATTTCTATTTATTAATTATTCGATATAAAATAACAATTGTTCAAGTTGTGCCTTTAAAAATAGCTCATATTTTTCATTTTTCGTCAATTCCATGTTTATGTTTGAAAATGGAAATTCAAATGAAATTTCTTCAAAGAGAAAATAAACGTTTGAATTTTATCTTTAACCTGAAGATAAACATTCAAAATATCAATAACTCTCATCTCCAAAAAAAGATAATATTAAACAGACAAGAAATGTTTTGGAAGAAATGAAAAAAATCAACAAAAAAAGTGTTTTGGTTATTGATTTTTCTCAAAATCTTTCTTTCCTTTCTGTTTAATTTTTCTTTTTTATATTTCTCTATTTTTCGTTTGATCTTTTCTCTTACAAAATTTCAATTCCAAATTTCTTTGCTTTTCTTCATTGTTCTTCTTTCTATTCTCATCAAATTTTACTTTCTTTCTCTTCAATTTTTCAATTTCTTTTTATTCATCCAATAATTTCTTCAGTCGTCTCATTTCAGTTATTTAAGAAAAATCATTTCATAAAAATCTTCTTTCCTCTTTTTCCATCTTTATTGTCTTCACTTGTTCCTCTTTTCTTCATTTCTCTCTTAATCTCTGATGCAGATGCAGAATGTGAAGAAATTCATCAGATGAAGTGAATGAAGATAAAGAAGGAGATGCTGTGTGAAATGTTGTTGATATATTTGAAGAAGAAGAAGAAGATGATAATGGTGAATGGACAGATCGGGTTGATTAATTGTTGAAAATTGAGAAGATGAGATCCGATTAATGCCAACGGAGAAATTCATTGAAATTCTCTTTTTCTGGATTTTGTCTTCTTCTTCCGAAAAGAAACCTCTCAATCCTTTTAACTTTCAGCTCAACCATCCCTCCTCTCCAACAAAAAAGTGTAATATTGAGCGATCTCTTTTTCATTCAATTTCTTTCAATTTTTCACTTCCCCTTGTTTCACAAAAAATCATCTTTCCTCAAAAATAATTCTTTGTCAAAACCAAATGTCAGGCATCTTCGATATATCTTGAATTTCATCTGTCTGTCTTATTTTTCTTCCCCGATTTTCTTCTTCTTCAAAGCCATCTAATACCTGATTCCTTCAGCAGTATTAATAAATCATAATAATAATAATTACTGCAAAAAAATTTTAAACCTAAAATGTGCCTTTTTTGAAATCAATTTCAATATTTTATTCCATTTGCAACTATTTTCTCAACTTCAATTCTTTATCCTATCCTTTTTAGTGTTCATCCAGTTGATTCTTCAATTTGACTTCCAAATCCATTCATCACGTTCACGTTCCATATAAATTCACTCCCAATTCCATGGTCAGCCTGCATAACAAGATATCCAACTTTCATTTATTTCCATCTCCTATCCTGAAAAAATATAAACATATCAATAGGCAAATTTTTAATAATGCAAACCAAACAACTTTCCTTTAATGAGAGCTTATAATTGAAAGGATAAAATTATTTCTCAGTATTAATATAACAAGAATAATGGTTCACTTTTTTGAAACTGAACCAATAACAAAGTCATTTGTCAAAGTTGAAAATAGCTGAATAAATTTTATGAAAAAATATCTATGTTAAAAAGCCTTTTTAAATAAAGATTTAAAAAAAAAAATTCTGACGTGAAAAAATTCTGCTGACTGACGTAACCATCGATTTTTCGATCCGTCACCCAGGCTTATGTTAAATGTTTTATTAAGATGAAAATACAAATTAGCTCAAATTAATAATAATAAACATAATTTCCACATTTTTTGAAATAGATACCATGGGTGCTTTACCCGCCCCCTGGTGCCAAACCCGCACCCTATTCATATTTGAATGAGCTTTCAAAACACAATTAGATATTTAACTATTGAAAACTATTTTAAAACTGCTAAAAATGATGTCAACAATCCAAGTTTTGCTTTTGCTCAATCTCCGTTAATTTTTGTTCTTTCAAAATTAAGCCAGTTTCTTCTTTAATCCAAAGACTATATTTATCGCAACTTTTTCAGAGCTAGTGAAAATAATAAACCAGTTCAATATTATTCGCTTTGTATGTCAGACAACGAAATTTGTTAACGTTATCTTTGATTCAAAATGACAACAAAAGAAATTTTGATATGCTTGATCACACCCAATAAAGATGACTGAAAAACCTGAATTATCATCAACTCAGTTGCACAGAGTTCTTGCAACCAAGGAATATCGATCATTCAAATCCCCATCGAAAAAGCTTTTCGCAATTCGAAAAAGTTTTGAAGTGAAATATTCAACTGCCATAAAAGCAAAGGTTGTGTCAAAAGATTCATGGAAAAGAGGTATAAGAGCGGAAAGAGCTGGCAGAGAAGCTGGAAGGAATGGGCACCCTCAGGCAATTACGAACGAGCAATTGGAAGAAATTGAGAACCAGGTGCTAGTTGTTTTATCAAATCAGACAATAGTTCGAATTCGCGATGTTCAAAACATGGTTTGCATTATTTATTAATTTGTTTTTGTAACATTTTCATGTTGCTAAGTGTGTGGATCAAATAGAAAAATCATCAAAACCGAAGCAAGAATTCAAAACAATCAACAAAAAATATGCATATAAATTAATTCAACGAAGTGATGTTTTGAAGGCTGCAATCGCAAGGCACACGGACGTTGCAAAAATATCAGCGCAGTCACCAGAAAATATCAGAGGATGGTTTTCAGAATTGTTAAGCACTGTTACGGAATACAATATCACAGCTGCGGATATGTTCAATTTTGATGAATCGTCTATCTCATGTGGGGAATCATCGAACAAACTGGTTGTTTGCCTAAAAAGCCAAACTCCTCCACAAGTTCCCGTCGTTCCGAAAGTCCCGAATGCAACTATATGCCTTTGTATCTGCGCTGACGGATCCTCATTACCGCGATTTCTTCTATGGCCAAAGAAAACACTCCCGAAAGAGTTTCGCACACTTTCTTCATTTGATATTAGATATATTTTTTCATCTTCCGGGTGGATCACTAAGGATATCTTCAAGTTCATTATGATTAATTACTGGATTCCATTAATCGTGGAGAAAGTGAAACCTACAAGTTCTCATCGTGCACTTTTATTAATGGATAATCATTCAACTCACAATGACGAAACTGTAATTGAAGCAGCTGAAAAAAATTTCATCATTCTGAAAAAATTCGCACCTAATATGACACATTTGCTTCAGCCGTGTGACTCATGTGTTTTTTCTCGACTAAAATCCACTTTGAGAAACAAATTTGTTATTCCTTCTCCATTTTCTCTCCCTTCTTATCGAGCCCAACTTGCAGAAATTCTCCCCGAAGCCTTGGCTGCAGCTTGTGTTCCATCAACAGTGAAGGCAGCATTCATTAAGACAGGAGTCTGGCCTGTTGCTGCAGCTCCCGTTCTCTCTCGCGTATCTGGAGCACCTATTGGAGCCTCTCCATTGAAAGAAGATCTTCATTCTTCGTCTCAAGATTGGCGTGAAGAACTTTTTGGAAGCTATTCTCCACCAAAAAGGCAAAGTGTTTCAGCTTCATCAATACAATCAGATATTTATTCCGCAGAAAAAGCAGACTCAACAAAATCAACTTCATCGACGATACCGATCTGTTCTTCTCCGACTGATGATCACAAATTAAATTCAACAACAATTATAGAAGATTTGGACAGCTTCGAATTGAAAAAACAACTTGAAGATGCAGAAAAGCATCTTGCATTTCTTCGATCCAAATATAAAGAAATAGAAAAAGCGAAAACTTCTTCGACTCCTTCAACATCAAAAACCAAGCATTCTCGTGAAGAATTCAACATTCTTTTGTCAAGCTCTTCTGCAGATGAAGATAAAAGAGAAATAAAACATAAAAAGAAAAAGAAAATGATAATTTACGAAATAATCAACGATGATACAAGTGGAGAAAGCTTCATTGATGAAAGAAGAAAACCGGAAAAGGAGAAGCCAATTCAAAGAGCAGTTTCACCATCTTTCAGCAGAAAAGAAATTGAATGTCGCGAAAAGTATTATTCTTCGTTGTCATCGTAGTTTGTTTGTTTGTTTTTTTCACATTGAAAGGTTTGCATCTGCTGAAAGTGATTATTGATAAAGAAGAACGAGTGAGTACCCCATTTGGTTATTTTTGTTTTTGTATTTCCGCAAACTGATTAAGTTGAAGAATTTTTAAAAAAAACTTCGAAACCTTTTTATCTCAAACACCAAACAATGAAGCTTTCCAATAATGTGATGTACTTGTCCTATTTTTTTCAAAGCTCAACGATTGAAAATGAATGGTGTTTATATGACAAAATGTGAACTTTTAATTCAATTTGTGGGTGCGGGTTTGGCACCAGGGGGCGGGTAAAGCACTCATGGTATTATGAAGTGGTTTTTTTTTAAATCCAAACAAATCAATGTCGAAGCACAATCAAAGCAAAAAAAGAAAATATGGAAAGAAAAAATAAGAGGAAGACAAAACAAAACAAAAGATAAGATAAGAGAAGTTAAGAAAGGAAAAGAGTACGTAAATGTTTTTCATATATCCCAATTGTTTCGATTTCCTTATTCTTTTTCTTTCACTTCTGCTTCTTCTCCAACTTTTGATGAATTTGTTTTTTCATAATGATGTTTTTAAAATGACAATATTTTGTATTACTGTTTTATTTTCATATTTTTCATGAAATGGAGAAAAAAAAATACAGAATATCAGGTGAATGGAAATGCTTTTGAAATGAAAAAATGAAGTTGTCAAAATTCTCAAAAACAAAGAGAAATTATTCTCTTTATGAAATTAAAATTTGACGTAGATTGACAAAACTGTTGAACAGGATGAATAAAAAACACATACCATTCAAAACATCAGAGTGAATGGGATTCTCTCAAATGGGAGAAAAAAGTCGGAAAGAATCGTTTTGTCAAATAATTATTGCTCGATTTCTAAAAGAAAAAAACTATTAAAATAGACAGAAATCCTTTCAACAATTCGGGGAGTTATGCAAACAAGTGGGAATAAGAAGAAAATGGATTGAAATGAATATTCTTTGAAGAACATCAAAAATACAAAAAAGAAAAACAAAAAGGCCAAGCAAAAAGTAAAAAGTGAAGCAAATATCAATAAAATCGTTGAAATGATGCAAAGATGCTGCTCAGATATTTGTGTGCAGGTTGGCACAAATGAAAACACAATCAATCTTCAGCACCTTAAAATAAACATATGAAATGAAAACAATCATTCTTTCATCCAAATTGGTGGTTCAGTCTCAACGTAATATTTCCAGAGATCTGACATTGTCATTCCACTCTTGTCTTTAAGTGAATTGTAATGCCTCATCCACTCCGGTGGCTCTGTCTTGACTTCCCTTATCCACCACATCGCCATTGTCCTTCCATCCCTGTCAGAAAGCGCAATTCTATGTCTCATCCATTCTGGTGGCTCTGTTTTCACATATTTAATCCATCCCATGGCCATCGTTTCCCCGTCTTTATCTTCAAGAGCGTTTCTGTGCCTCATCCATTCTGGCGGGTCTGTTTTAATCCAGAAAATCCAATTCATTGCCATTGTCCTTCCACTCTTATCAGAAAGTGCTGCATCATGTCTCATCCATTCAGGTGGCTCTTTTCTGACATGAACGATCCACTTCATGGCCATTGTCCATCCATCCATGTCTGCAAGCACCTTGTCATGTCTCATCCATTCTGGGGGTTCTGTTTTCACATATACGATCCATATCATAGACATTGTCCGTCCGAATTTATCTGCAATCGTATTGTCATGTCTCATCCACTCAGGAGGTTCTGTTTTTTTCTCCATAATCCACTTCATCGATAATGTCCTCCCTTCCTTCTTGCCTTGCGCGTTATCCATTGTCATCCACTTCGGAGGCTCTGTCTTGACTTCCCTTATCCACCACATCGCCATAGTCCATCCTTCCTTGTCTGCAATTTCATTCTCATGTCGCATCCATTTCGGTGGTTCTGTTTTGATACTTGAAATCCATATCATAGCCATTGTTGCTCCGTTATTGTTGCGAAGTGCGATGTCATGCCTCATCCACTCTGGTGGTTCTGTTTGAACAAATTGAATCCAATACATAGCCATTGTAAATCCGTTATTATCAGCAAGTGTGTTGTTGTGTCTCATCCAATGTGGTGGCTCTGTTTTGACACTTTTGATCCACAGGATCGCCACTGTTCGTCCAATCTTATCAGCAAGCGTGTTGTTGTGTCTCATCCATTCTGGTGGATCTGATTTAGCACATTCAATCCACCACATGGCCATCGTCCTTCCGTTCTTGTCGCAAAGTGCAGCATCGTGCCTCATCCATTCTGGTGGTTCTGTCTGAACATATTTGATCCACTTCATCGCCATTGTATTTCTCAGGACATCGATTCGTTCTATGTCATGTCTCATCCATTCTGGAGGTTCTGTTTTGATCTCTTGAATCCAAAGCATGGACATTGTCCATCCGTTTTTATCAGCAAGTGTAATATCGTGTCTCATCCATTCTGGGGGTTCTGTTTGAACAAACTGAATCCAGAACATAGCCATTGTCTCTCCACCGCTATCGCGAAGTGTGATGTCGTTCCTCATCCACATTGGTGGCTCTGTCTTCACATTTTTGATCCACAACATTGCCATTGTTCGTCCAAACTTATCGGCAAGTGTGTTGTCGTGTCTCATCCAATTTGGTGGTTGTGTCTTTTTCTCAATAATCCATCTCATTCCCGCTGTTTGTCCATTTTTGTCTTTCAATGTTTCATCAAATGTCATCCATTTCGGTAATTTAGTTTTAACAAATAACTTCCAATAATCAGCCATTGCCCGTCCTTTCTTGTCTTTCAATGAATTGCAATGTCTCATCCATTCTGGTGGCTCCTTTTCAATAGATTCGATCCAGAACATGGCCATTGTCCTTCCTTTCTTATCGGCAAGTGTAATGTTGTGTCTCATCCAATGTGGTGGTTCCGTCTTCACATGATTAATCCATATCATCGCCATTGTTTCTCTGTTCTTATTAGTAAGTTTTATATCATGTCTCATCCACTTCAGAACATCTGTTTTAACTAGCTTTATCCACAGCATGGCCATTGTCCATCCGTTATTATCAACAAGTGTAGCATCATGTCTCATCCAGACTGGTGGCTCTGTCTTGATTTCCTTTATCCAATGCATGACCATTGTATTTCCTTCCTTGTCTGCAACTTCGTTGTTATGTCTCATCCACTCTGGTGGGTCTGTCTTAGCATTTGCAACCCATATCATGGCCATTGTTACTCCGTTATTGTTGCGAAGTGTGATGTCATGCCTCATCCATTTCGGTGGATCTGTCTGAACATATCCAATCCACAGCATGGCCATTGTCCATCCATCTGAATCTTTAAGTGTTGTTTCATGTCTCATCCATTCTGGTGGTTCTGTTTTGACATCTTGAATCCATAATATAGCCATTGTCCATCCATAAGAATCTTTAAGTGTTATATCATGTCTCATTTCCAACGGAGGTTCTGACTTCTTTTCAATAATCCATCGCATTGCTTCTGTTCTTCCATCCTTGTCCCTTTTCAATGGATCACTTTTCAATTTTTGCATATCTGTTGTATATCTTATTTTACCGCTCAAAGCTTCGGTTTCGCTGCTCGTCCTGCAATATAAGCAGAAAAAATGTCAATCGTTAAAATCTATAATTTGAAATAATTATTATATATATGATCATATTTGAATATTTTTTTAAAAACTGTTTATCATCTTTTAATAAATAAGAAAATGAGCACAAAGTGATTGCATGATTTTTGGCAGTGTTGCATTATGTTATTCAAACATTTTTTTCAAAACAGAAAAAAATTTAATATTAATTATTTTTATTTTTATTTCTTTTGACGTTCGTTTAACAAGTTGTAAGTGAATGAAAATGAAAAGCCAAGTTGTGAAAAATAGCAAACCTGCGAATTAATGATGAGTCTTATATTTTCTGCTCTTTTGCTTTTGCGCCAAAACTCTCAGAAACATAAGATGAATTTTCACCAATTCATTTCTATTTTATTTTTTATTTTTTCATTCACATTTCAAATCTCTTCAGGGATGCATTCATTTGTATCAGCCACAACAAGAGTTGAGTGAGTGAGTGTGTGTGTGGCAGAAGAGAAGGGAAAGATGAATGCCATTCACTCTGATGGAGAACATGCACATTCTGAAGAGAGGCTGAAATGCTGCCTTTGGAATAGAAATGGCTGAATGAAAAGACAAAAGCCAAAGAGAGAAAAGAGAAAAGAGAGAAAAGAGAGAAAAGAGAGAAAAGAGAGAAAAGGGATGTTTGAATGGAAAATGGGAATGTTCAGAGCAGATGGACAGGAAAAGAATCTGACACGCAACATCATTCAGAATGAGAAGTGAGAGAAGAAAAATTAATTGTGAAAATGAGAAAGGAGAAGGAAAAGGAAAAGGAGAAAAAGGAGGAGGAGGATAAGAAGAAGAAGAAGAAGATGATGATGGTGATGATGATGATGAATAGAATAATTTTCTTCTTCTTCTTCCTTTTCTTCTTCTTCTTCTTTGAATGCATATTTATAAGATCTTTCAATTTTGATACCTCAATTGCTGATAATGTATTTTGTGGTTACAACAAAAAGGAGAAAAAGTTTAACATATTTTAAATAAATAGGTGAAATAGGTTGTGGGGATTAAAAATAACAATAAAAATAAAAATAAAAATAAAAAGAGAGAAATTGAGAGGAAAAGCTGTGGAGTGCCCAATCAGCGGTTGAGGAGCAACAAGAAGGTTCGACGTCGCACACAATAGCCTCCTCCTTTGAGCGAGTCAATGCAGAGCGCACAGGAATTGGAGCAGATGAAGTTGGTCCAGGAAGAGAAATAGTTATTTTGGATGTTGGGAGTGCTGAAGGAGAACAATAAGCAATTGAGGCATCCACGCTCACACTCACTTCCTGCCATTGGTGGAGATTTTATCAAACTGTGCACCAGAGATGCTCGTATCTTTGATATCAGTTGTTGCGCTCGTTTAATGGAACAGAAAAGCATTCCATTCACACACACATACACACACACACGCTCTCTCTCTCTCTTGTGTCTTTAATACTTTTTGTGAATCTTGTCCTTCCGGTTCCTCTGGAGCGTTAAATGCATCGGAAGCTTAATTCTTGTCTGAGAGGTATCCCAATGAAGCCTTGTGGTGGCTGCTAAGTGAACCCAATTGTCAAAGATGCCTCAAGTTCCACTGAAGAGCAATGAAGGAATACGGATGAGCTGGCAAGAGATGAGGAAGACACGTTCAGATCAATAGAACAGTTGGGGAGATTGACTGCAGTTGTGCAGCTGTTTCGCTCTTATATGTTGTGGCAAAGCTGATTGAACGAGATGGATGTGAAGGAAGAGAATGTTATTCTGAAGGAGCTTTCTGACAGATTTGTTTTAGAAAAATGAAGAAGAACATCGCTTTTGCTAATAATTGCGAGAACTGTTGCAAAAAGATGTTTTTCAAAGCGACTTATTCCATCGTCGAACACGAACGTTGTTGAAGCTGCCTTGAGAGCGAAGAGGTTGATGTGGAAGAGAAAGAGGCAGGAATTGGGGAGAGCTCAAAGCAGCGTGTAGCTAAGATGGATATGCTTGTCTGATGGAGAAAAGATCCAAGTGGAAGCAGTGAGTGATCTATCGAGAAGGCAGAAGAGTGAAGAGTGGACTGATTCGAAGGAGGAGTGGAAGGAGAAGGGGCAGAAAGTGAGGATGCAGGTGTTGAGAAACACAACAACAGAGAGCTGAAGAAGGCGAAGCGAGCAGAAACAAGACTTTTCAAGACAGACCCGACTCGTATATTGGTGAGGCAACTCAAGCTGTCGATGTGAAGGACTGCTGCAGAGAGGGAAGCATAGGAGTCAAGAGGAGGAACCTGTGAACTGGCTAACTAAAATCTGTTGGGCGAGGAAGAAGGCAATGAAGGGAAGAAGATCGACATGAGGTTGGAGCTCAGCAGGGATGGTAGATGCTGGAGCAGTAAATGGTGGCTTTTGTGGTTAGAGAAGGCCTTGTGAAGTTGGGGAAAAAGAGGAATATACTGACTTGATAGAAGATGCAAGAGCACCGGAGAAAGACTTCGTTCAAGGCGAAGAAGAGGTTGAGGATGCAGAAACAGATGGAAGAAGCGTTTGCAGGCGGATTGCAGTCGAGGCACGCTATTGCAGCCCCCCCTCAGACCTGCTCTTCGCTAACACAGCCTGTGAATTCAGATGACTCGGTCAGGCAGTTGACTGCGTATCTCCTCATTGCATGCACACAAAAACAGAGCCAATTTTTTTGTGTGTGTGAAAGATGTTGGTGATGTTTGCGGATTCCAGAACGATGACTATTATGGTGTCTGGGGCAGGCAGCCCCGAATCAGCGGAGTTAACCAGAACAAACGGGCAGATGGCAACACGAGAGGCAGGCCCAACAAGCAAAGAGAAAGTGAGCGGAGAAATACAAGTTTTATTGAAGGGGATGCAAAAACGATGTGGAAAAAAGAAAATGATGAGGATACGTGGACGATGGTTCAGCTTTTGAGATACATGCACCCTTCTGTTTTATTAACCATTGCATGAGCAACGAGCATAAACTGAGTCTGTGCGGAATTCGAACAACAAGACAAAAGCAGCGAAGTCAAAAGGGTAGATGCCTAAATCAATGATAAATGATGAGGAAAAGAAAAAGAAAACCAGAGGAGAAGCAATGCTTTGAAGATTCGTAAGGAGAATCGTGTTTATTGGTGCGTAGGATGATATTTTAGAAGAAAAGGTGTAACTTCATGAAATATTCAGTTTTTTCAAAAACATTTTCAATCACATTTTTATAATTTGACTTGATCAACAAATCAATTGAATAACGATTTTTATTTAATTTATTTTTCTGTCCAATAATATATAAACAAATAAAATAATTGTTTGTGCAACAAACAGTTAACAATGATTTCGAATTGTTGTTTCTTTATTTATTTTCTTTTTTTATTTTGATATTTTTGTCCAACAGAAATTATTTTTTTTTTTTTCATTTAAACATTAAATGTTGTTTTTGAATAAGAATATTATAAACATAAATATTTAATTATTATGTGACAAATACCAATAAATGAACAAAATGAAAAAAACCGGAATCTAAAATGAAAATCATGCAAAAGAATTTTTGTATTATTATTTACTTAATATTTTTTTGCAGTAATAATTTTTATTGATAAAAAATTAACAAAAATTCTTTCCCAATCACATGGAATTCTTCAAAAACCGTTTTTCAACAAAAGAATCGGAATTAATGCTTTATTGAATGAATTATGCAAAGAATACAGGACAATATCGGTTTCTCAATGACTGCAAAAGGAAAAATTCTGATAATTATACTCGAAATAAATATTATCAATGAAAACTCTTTAAAAATATGAGAGTTTCATTTTCGTGTTGATTGAATGAAACAACAACAAAAAAATAGGAAATATTCGGAGATACAAAATATCATACAGTTTGTGCATAAAATACCGGACATCGCTAAAAATACCGGACAAGTCGAGATCTCAATAACCGCAAGAGGAATAATTCTGACAATTTTCCTCAAAATACACCTCATCAATACTAACTCATTTGAAAAACAAGACTTCACTTCAGCTTCATTTGTGCTCAGAAAAAATTATTAATGAAAAATCGGAGAAACTCAAAATCCTATTTCTCTGGTTTTTTTCAAAAATAAATTTCTTCTGTGCATAAATGAAGCTATTTTGAAAGTTTTGTATTTCAAATGAGTTTGTATTGATGAGATGTGTTTTGAAGAAAATAGTCAGAATTATCCCTCTTGCGGTTATTGAGAAATCGATCTTGTCCGGGATTTTATGCACAAATTGTATTTCTATAATATATTCAAAATTGTTTTTCATAATATTCAATTGGTTTGAATGGAAAAGTTTTGAATGTTAAATGAGTTAAAAAAGACAAGTTGGGTGATTTTTTTTGATATCATAAAAAATTACGAAGTTTGATCATAAATTTTTTTCATAAATGGTGGGGTTGAATCGATAAAATATTTGTAAAATTGTGCGAAAATATAGTTTAATATATTGTTGTTGTTATTTAAAAGTTGTTTTTTAATCATCACAAGTTGTTTTCATAACAAATATCTTGATATAAAAATAATTTCCGAAAAAAATATCGAAATTTCAATAAACATTGCAAAACATAAGTTATCTTGCTTGAAAAGCAAGATAATAATTGTTTCAATGCTCAATAAATCAATTTTTTAAATGAAGAATGTCAAATAATGTTATAGAAAAGAAAGTTCAAAATTGACGTTGAAGATCCAAAAAAATATGTTGAAAAAAAACAATTAACAAAAATACAAAAACACAAATATGATAGTTATGCAAGATATTTCACAGGTGACCAACAGTTTGCAGTTTCCTTCGATTTAATAACAAATAATTCAAAAAAGAACTTTAAAAGATTTATTCGTTAAAAGAAGTGACAGATGAAAATAAAAAAAACATTGTTTTAAAAAATAAAACAATCCAATTTGTGAATTTTCATTGTTCGCACAAAAAATGCTTCCATCAAACAAAATTCTTCACATGCTTTTTTTCATCTTTCTCTCTCTCTGTCTTCTATCCTCTTCCTCGTCTTTTTTATACATTTGGATGTCTTCCTCCTCAGATGCTCTGCTGTTGTCTGGCTTCTTGTTTTCCATGCTAACTCCACAAACGCCACTTGCATTTGTTATCGTGCTTATACCAGAAGGGAATATGTCCCTCGACCACTGTGCCCTCGCCTCCGTATCCTTGTCGCGCCCTTTTCTCTTCATCGCTGCTTTATCTACTTCTGCGACATTCACACCACTCTTAATCTTCTCCTCTTTGCTCACTGGCACTCCCCTCGTGACCGTCTGCCCACCTGCTCTGGCTGCTTCGACTGGCTTGGCTATCCCAGACCCCAGGACAGCCATCGCTCTAGACCCTGCCAACATCACCAACATCGTGCGCACAGGCAATGGGCCAGCTGTGGTGTATGCAGAGAGGGGATATGCCATCGACTATGCTGCTGAGGCGTGTGTGCTCACCAGCTGCGTGAGCGAAGAGTCGGCCGAGTGCGGAGCCGCAATAATGTGCCTTGACTGCGACAAGTCGCAGCTGAGTGTGTCGGCGTGCATCCTAACACAGTGCATCTGCTCCCGCACAGCAGGCAGGGGTGGAGACCTCTTCCTCGACTGCTCCTGCCCTGCTGGCGCCACTCCCATCCACCTCTCCATCCTCAACCTCCGCATCGCCCTTTCCATCGGCAACATCCTCTTGATCTCCTCCTCCTCCTCCATCGAAGCCCCGACCTCTCTTGCTGAAAAGCACGTCAAATCCGTTGCGTGGAGTCTTGTCCCTGTTCACTTCGCCACACCCATCGCCATTTCTTCTGATCTGTCTCCTTTTTTGCAACACGACCACTCTGCTGTTGTCACCTTTCTCATCACTTGCATGCGCTCCAGCTTCCACTTCTTCCATTCCACTTTCATATCCACCTGCGCCACAGTCTTCGACTTCTTCGATTGATACCTTGATGTGTCCTCCTCCCTCTTTTCCGCAGACGACCAGCCTGTCCGCCTAACCTAACCCTAACCTTTGTGCTTCCCGAAGTACCCTTTGCATCTCCAACATATCTGTCCATTCCCTCCACATCACCTGCTTTGATCTTCGCGCACTTCCCGCTAACTCCCTCTCTTTCTCCCAAGCATCAACACATCTGCTATCCGTTTTTCCAGCCTGTGTTCCTGTTTAACGATGGCTCCAGCTGCTCCCTCGAGCATCTCATTGCAACAGATCTTGCCGTTGTTGCGGGCAGCGTTGTTCTTCTCAATCCTCTGGCCAATCCCCCTTCTTCTTCTCCTTGAAAATCAAATCAGCCAAAAAGCTTCTTCAGTATGATGACTCCGTCTTCACCTCTCCCTTGTAAGGCAAGATTAAATGTTGTGTTCACGTCTTCATCATTCAACTCACCAACAATAGCAGCGCTATGCAGAATAACCACTCCATGCTCAGCAACCTCATCTGCTCAGATGCAGCCGTACTCAACATTTCATTGCTTTGGAAAGAAAAATGAACGTTCCCTGGTTTCAATAAGTGGATTTTCAACAACGAATGAGTTCTCCTGAGCACCAACTCTCAGTGCCCTTCCTCGCTCTTCGTATCTGTGCTTTAGGGCTGTCATGAATGAGTGGTTACATATAGGATGATTCAGATATTCAACGAACTGCTTCAAACTTTGTTGTCACTTTCTGTTTTGGTTCATCATCGTTATCTCTTCAAACTTTTCATCTTTTCCATATTTTCTTTTTTTCTTTAAAAATCTCTTCAATTTATTTTCCATCCAATTTCCATTCATCGTATTCTGTCTGAAAATGTTCTTTTTTCTCTATATATTCACTCTCTTCGTCATCTTATCAATCTTCTTCTCATTTTCAACGTGTTTCTTTTTTTGGATAATGCCCTTTTATATTCTCAAAAAATATCTTATACAGATGCCAAAAATGAAGAAATCCAATCAAATGAAGTGAGCGATGATGGTAAAAGAGTGTGAAATGATGTTTTTGGTTATTATGAAGAAGTTTGAAATGAACAGGAAGAAGAAGCCCAAAAATCAGAAAAAGTCGGTGGAGAAGAAAAATAATAAAAAATGTCGAAGAAGAAGAGGAAGAAGAGGAAGAGAACGAAGAAGAAAAAGAAGGATTATGAGATTTCGCAGAAGGCAGAAGCGGAGAAGACGAATTAATAAGTATTGAGTTCATCGTATTTCTCACGGATTCGGAGAATTTCATGTCTTTGTTTAAGAGTTTTTGGGATTGGATGAGAGGAATATAGGAAAGGTGAGAAGTGAAACAGAAAGAAAAGAGGAAGAGGAAGAGGAAGAAGAAGATTGCGGCATTGACATAAGCAGAGCAGGGACGAAAGTTGCAGGAAAAGATGATAGAGCATCCTTTTTTAAATGAGGAAGTCTACAAAGAAAAAAGACTCCGCATCGCAGAATTCTTAGGAATTACTTCAGATGGCTGGTAGAAAAAAAGAAGAAAAAGATCAAATTGAGAAGAAAATGAAGGAAATGTTTGTTGACGATGCTGAAGTGGAAGAGAATGAGTCGAAGGAAAAGGAATATAAATTGAAGATGGAGAATAATTTGATGTGAATGACGGAGAAGAGGGAGAAGGAAAAGGAGATTGCGAAAGTTAAAAGAGATGTTACTGAGAGGAGGTGATGCTTGTCTGCAGCTTATGTGGAAGTGTAGTTGAGAATTGGTCTATCTTTATCTGACAGGGATGTTCTACTCCTCCTCTTACTGTTCCTGATGCATTTATCGCATTGCCAACTGAAGTTGTATTAGCTCCATCAGCAGCAGCGTTTGAAGATCCATTCATATCCTGTGCGTTTGTTGCAACATTCGATACCAATGAAGAAGACTGAGGCTTAGATGTTTGCTGAACGGAAGCAAAAGCGGAAGGTGTGGCTTGTTGTGTGAATGAAGCACCAACAGCCTTCAACAGCTGAATGAGAGAAGCAGAAATGAACATCGAAGGAGAAGAAGAAGGTTTCTGGTTATGGTGTGTCTCGAGAATGGCTGATATTTCGTGGAACAAGGTCTTCTTCACCATCAGCTTGCGAAGAGCGGTTGCAACAGCGTTGAGTGCAGTGCGTGCGGCCAGTGTACGAAGCAGCAGGCGATTGGACTAAGCTGCAGAAGGGCCGAGGTGTTGCATGGAGAACGAGATGATGGAAGGTGTTGTGCTGGAGGATGACATGGACTGAGAATCAGAAAAAGAAGTGACGCATGAGGTGAATAGAGAAGGGATGGAGAACACGAAGATGAAGTGAAAGATACTGAAAGCATTTTTGAAAGAAGAGTGTGGACGATGGAAGTGAGTGGATGAAAAAGCATGAGAGGGCACGCATTGATAAAAAGCACTCATGAAAACTTTAGAGAAGAAGGCAGAATTGAATGCTTCTCTTTTTTCTGTGGATGTTCAATGAGCGGCGGAGCAAACTGAAAAGATGGATTTGTCAGTTCGAGTAGAATTTCTCCGATGGATGGGACACACGCTGTTATTTAAGGAAGAACGAAAATGGCATTTTCGAAGGCAGAAAGCTGAATTTGCTCATCTTCAAAAAAGACAGACGAAGCAAACAAAAGTGGGTCAAGCAGAATATTCGCATTGATTGCATATAACTCTCTTTCCATTGCATCCAAAGAGAAGTTATTGCCATCATTCTTTCAATTGATCTTGTTCTGCACATCAGACACAGTGCCAAATGTTTTTCTCTCTTCACAGAACAGCTCAACTGTCTCTTGCCTCGTCCCCTCCTTCAACAGCTGCCCTTCTTTCTCCTCTCCACACATTCATCTCCTTTCTTATATTCATAATCATTTATGAATCTCTCGCTGCATCTTCTCCTCCCAAACGAAACAGCCTCATTCCACACAGCAGGGTAATAAACGAGTTCGCAGCATTCTCCAAAACTTCCCCCGTTGCCCAAGCGTTAGATGAAGGAATCGTAATGGGTTTCGGAAGCTGAGGTGACCAAAGCTGGTTGAAAAGATGGGATAGCACCTTTCCGAGTGAATAAAGCAAAGCAGCTCCTTCTTTTTTCTAAATCTGCTGCATCGACCGCACATACAGCTTCTTCAGCTCTATCATCTTTCTGCCTTTTCTCCCAAACACAGAAGCATTCCCAAAGTCATCTGCTCCTCATCCTCCTCCTTCTTGCATTGACATTTGCATATCCTGTCTGGATAGACAAACTCGCTAATAAACAAGCCGTGGCAAACCCGTTCGCTGAAGTTGTTCTGAGGTATGTCTGCGTTGATCTGCAGAGTTCTGCTCTGATGGCAGATAAGACAAGATGTCTTCGTGACACAGAAACAGCAGCCAAACTGTAATTGCTGCGTCTTCTGCGCGGGCTCTGCAGCGCTTCTCTGCCTCATTCTGATCCAATTGCATTCTCATCTTCTTCTTTCGCATTGTTTTCCTTTGTGGACTTGGCTGAAGTGAAGGAAAACTGCAGATAAGTCGGATTGAGCTCTCCGCAGACGATGGTCAGAGTGTGTGAGAAATTGACATGCGACTTCTTATGATTGCTCTTTTGGGATGTTGATGAAAGCGTCTTTCGCTGCTTGGGAGTGAAACTCATAGCAGGGAATGTGTTTGAGTCTTCTTTTCTTTCTGCTGCCTTGTCTGTTTTAATAGGCATTTGACGTGTCAGCAGATCATGTTATATCGAAACAATCGTCATCACCGCTAACGTAACTATCATCGCTATCTTCAAGGTCTTTGTCTTCGCTGTCTTCTTTTGCTTCTTCACTGTCTGTTGCACCTGCTCCGTTCACTCACTCTTTCCTCTCTTCATTTCGAATCAAATAGTTCATGTTCTTCCCTTTCACTTTCTTCCACATCTTTCTTTTTTGCTTCTTTGCCTTGCTTTTCTCTTCCTGAACGAGATTTGCATAAAGTCCAATATCGGTTGGATTGATTGTTGGAATGATCCTTCCATGTATCTGCTTCAGTGTGTTCTTCATCAATTTCGTAAGTGAATCTCTTTTCTCCCTGTCCTTCATCTCAGTTGTTATAAATGTTGCTTCGATTGAGCTGTTTTCTCTTGTTTTTTGCTGAGTTGAATGTGGTAGAGGTGCCATATTCAAAATTAATCTGATCTTTTTCGGTGTCTGCCGATTTGCTCGTGTGCTTGTCATGGATATCTTTGCACTGAGAATCCTGTTTAACTCCACGTCTTCTTCTTCTTCTTCCTCCTCCTTATCATCCACTTCCTCTTCATATTCATTCCCATCAGTGTTTCATTCACTTCTTCCACTTGTCTCACTCGTGTCAGACTCAGAAGAGTCAAATGTAATGCTGTCATCTTCCATATGCAGCAGCTCCAGCTCTCTCGAAAGCAGCTCACTCAGCACATCATACGAACTCATCGTCGAACTTGTCTTTGATTGAAATGCTCTTCCTTTCGCTTTTTCTTCCCTTTCACTCTCGCTTATCCTCTCCGCTTTTCACCTTTTTGCCTGCCACACTCCAATTCATCTGATGGAAACTCATCAAACACAGAAATAATTCTTTCCTTATCTTTCTCCTTTCTCATTTCTCCTCATCTTTTATTTCTCTTTGTTCCCAAGCTTCCTCTAACTCTTCAATGTTACAACAGTTGACTCTAAACTCCTCGCATTCTGAACAGTCACATTTGCACTTGCTCCTCCTTCGCTCTTCTTCCTCTGCTGACTCAATCTCATTGCAGTCATCATTCGCTTCCTCTTCATCTTCAGTGTCCTTCTGCGTGGGATACACAGCGGAACTTGTTTCATCACCACACGTAATAGCTTCTTCCTCTTCCTGCTAGAATAATTATTATTATTAATGTTATTTCCGCTTCCTCCCATCTTGTTTGTCAGCCCCAGCACTTCTGATTTAAATTCTGGTGGAGCTATCCTTGATTCTGCATGTTCTTTTTATTACAGATCGTCCGCTTGAAGGCAGCAAGCTCTTTTCTCCCTCTGCTTCGTTTGAGTGTTCTGCCAAGTGTGGTTGTTGGCACACTCAACAATAAAACAGAAGATAAAGGTAATGAAGAATTCTTTGTATGAATTCCTGAAATCGGGAAAGAGGAAGCTGGAAAACCAGCATTTGACGAAGCAGAAGAAGACGAAAATAAAAGACCCGAAAATAAAATTTAAAAATAAAAATAAATAAAACACCTTGAAGGACAAACATAGAATAATTTGCTTTCACTCCATTGGAAACTGGAAACAGCAAAATCCTATTCAGGATTCAGTTGGATAATAGTGAAAGAATTTCGAAGAGGAAAAGAGAAAAAGCATTCGAAATTTAATTATAGAATTTTTCATAAGTTGCAAAAAATAAGCAAAAATAGATAATCAAACACATAATTTCAAACCTTTTTCTTCGTTGAAATCCCATTACAAATATCATTTTTTTGTTGATCAGGAATTTGCAGAAATGCTCATTAGATATATCATGATAATTCCTATATAATGTTGAAGTGTTTCATTAGGTTTATAACGATTTCTGCAAATTCCAAAGAAATGAAAATTTTCTATGTTCATAGAGATCATTTTTAAGTTAAAAGTTTTTTGTTGATCTGTGAGAAAAAATTCATGAAGAATTTTTTTTGAGTGTGTTTGTTTTCTATATATGGCATTGCAATATGGAAGAAATAAAAATGATTTCAAGGAGAAAATGCTTGTATATTCGAATTTGAGTTTTTTTCGAATGGATAAAATATCAGTGAAATGAAAAAAAATTGCGTTAAAAAAATAACGATCATTCATTAGCCAAAATGATATAAAAAAACAAAAAGTACTTCATGATGTTGATCATTGAAAAAATTGAAAACAGGCAGAAATTTTCTAATCAGATTCATCAACTTTCAATTAAACAAAGTTTTATTACATAATCATAAAACATTCACCAAATATCGACAAAATGTCAACAATTTTGAACAATAAATGATATTAGAAATAACAATACAATAACAACAAATTCATGGTATCAAAGACAATTTCTAACATTTAGGAAAACTCACATTAAAGTTCAAAAACTAGCTTGTCCATTTTCCCTCTATTTTCCATCCACTCTCCACTTTCTGATATTTCTCTAACTTTGACTCAAAAAGATCAAATCCAACAAAGAAAAAAGACAGACACAATGATAAAACAACATTTCACACTCTCAACAACTCTCACTTCCAAAAACCTCACCCAAAGATCAATGAATTCCCTCACACCTCTCTCTATTAATGATTCTCGATAAATACATATATAAGCGGGACAATAACCAATTTAATTATAGGGACATTATAGGGACAAAAACCACAAGAAAACAATCGGATTCTAACTGTTGTGCACCTGGGAGGCTGTTCGTCGTATCCAGGTCCGGATAAAGCAGCCCGAATGCTGCAATATCTAATACGAACAGTCATGTCCAGCACACTTCCGATAGAGTGCCAGCTAAGCATACACAATAACTAGTTTCTTAATAAGGGACACCATTAATACAATTTTGAGATTCATTGAAAGATGAAGAGTTAAGAAGAAGCTCAAATCTCTTTGAAAGAAGATCTTGAGAAGATTGAGAAATAAGAGAAGAGTTAGATGATGTGATATCAGAGTTGAAGGTCTGTCTTGATCGTTGAACTTTTTCTTTCATTGTTGAAGATTCGAGGGCAAACAGAAAGCGTTGAGGAAGATATCCAACAGCTGAAGCACAGACAAATGAGCCCTTGCGCTCAAAATACAAGAAGTCCTTCATGTGAGGGACTGACAGCGATGGCCATGAAATTTGCTGAGATGGTACATACTCTTCAAAGAACCTCTCATGCTCAAAGTTATTGACAGATGTTGAAGATTGTGAAGTGTTTGATGATGATGTTGAGAAAATGTTTGATTGAGAAGTTGAAGAAGCTGATGTTGAAGTGTTCATGTTGTTTTCGAAGAAGTTGATCAAGTAATGAAGTGCTGTGATGTGTTCAGTTGAAAGATTGTTGTCAATTGCATTAACTAATGAACCAAATTCACTATCACAGATATTCTTTCCATGGTGCTCAGTGAAGAAATTGAGTTGTGTATTTCCCTTTTTGAGAAGTATGGATTGTTTGGAGAGGATGAAGTGAAGAAGGAAGCGATTTCGGTTGTGTGGACCCGAATCGCAGAAGAACATAAAAGTGTGAGTGTCTGTGAAGAAGTGTCTTTTGATCACAGATTCCAGACACTCAATAACAAATCTGTGATCATTTGAGAGGCAGTCGGAGAAGAAGTTGAAAGTTTTTTTTATTTGTTGATTATTTCTTTTTTGAAGTGAGATGATTGTGAATTGGGAGACTTGTTGATAGTTAAAGAACTCTTGTTGAAGTTGGTTCTTTCGGATTGGCAGTTTCCACTTCTCTTTGAGGTCGAAAACGAAGACTGCCTCTCCCTCTTTTAGATTATCAACTGTTCATTGATAATGTTTTCGTTGCATTTCTGCAACAAGACGATGTTGACGAAGAAGTTTGAGTGTGTGAAACTCTGCTTCAGACAGTCCATTTTTGTTTTAAGATGACTTTTATTTGTTTACAAGATAGTCCAACTTCTCAAACATTCCACAAAGATCTGTACGTCTTTTCGCTTTCGAAAAGTTGGTAGTGAGTTTGTAGATGTGGAGCAATGAAACTTTGATATTTGTTTCTTCGGAAAACTATTTCCATAATTTTGTCTTGGGCTTGAAGATTAATCTCTTTTCATTGGGAGAAAAGATACCCGTTTTCTTTCTTCTTTCCTAAAGTGCTTCCAATCCATAACTTGTTGAAATTGACGAAGAAAGTGGAGGAATGGAAGTTGAACGATGAGGTGGAGTGATGAATGGAGACGATGATGATGATGTTGTTGTTGTTGATGTGTTATTTAAAGTGTTGTTATTTGATGTTTCTGAAGAAGAGGAGGAACCACCAAATTGAAAAGAAGACAGTGTTGGCTTTGTTTTTTCTTTGATATAGAATGAAAGTGAAGGTGTGTAACCCTGGGAGAAAAGATCTTTCCATGATGAATTCCAATTATCTTTATCAAATTCCGAAACACTTTCATCATTGCAAATATTCCACAATACATCACTTCTTGTCTTCCTTTTCACAACTGCGATGTGATGTCCGTTTTGTTGATCCAAACGTTTGAATAGTATTTGTCCAGAAAGTTGATAAATGATCGTTTCCTGATTATCTTTTTGAAAAAGTTGAATGTTTTCTGTTGATAACCCTTTGCAGAAAGTGCGCTGGTTAACACAATCAGTTTCAATCAGAAGCGTTATCGAAGATGCAGAACAAGCAGAATCAGTGCATTCATGACAGAGGGCCAACACCTCTGGAAATGCAGCCATTTCCTCCCATCTCGCAGAACAGCATTTATCCTTGCGTGCATCACAATAAACACTATTCTTTCCATTTAAAACTTCAGTCGCAAAAAGAGATGATAGACAGTTGTGAGGAGAAGAAGAATTGATAACGATATTGTTTCACATTTCATCGAAACGGTTTGATATTTTTTGGCATTTTTGGCATTTGAAATGAGTGATTAAAACAGGATTGAAGGTGTCCTTATTTATCAACTCATCTTTTTGAAGAAGTTGGTGAAGATTGTCAAATGCCTCAGCCACGTTTTGCTGCTGTCTGCTACCATAGTTGCAGAAATCCTCCCATTTGTCAATAAGAGAAGGGACCCATGAACGCACTTTCATTCCATCTTTTGCCAGTTGTTGGCAAACACTAATAACATGCGAAGATGTGTTTTTTAAAGCTGTTTGTTTTTTGTAAAAAGATGGCTTTTGTGTGATGATAGAAGACATGCATTGAAGAAGAGATGCAAGATAGAATGTGTTTCCAAAATTGATTAATCCTTTTATTGATGTTGATGAAGAAGAATGTGATGATATAATTTTTGAAGAGGTTGATGAAGAAGGAGAAGAATTTGAATGAGGAAAATCTGTTTGATTGTTATTCATCGTGATCCATGCAGTATTATCATGATGTGAAATAACATTCTCATCGGATGGTGTGTTATGTTGAGAAGAATAAGTGTTGTTCTCTTTTGAAAATGATGAAAAAAGATTCTGAAATGCTTGTGGAGGAATAAGAGTCGGTGAAGTGGAATATTCAATTAATTGATCACTAACACACACATCATCGTTGAAAAAGGAAGTTGAAGATTCTTCAATAGAAAAAGAATTTATATTTTCTTTTTCTTTCTTTTTGAAAGATGTGGAGGATGAGGAGGATGAAAAAGATGAGGAAGATGAGGAAGAAGAGGAAGAAAAGGAAGATAAGGAAGAAGAGGAAGAAGAGGGAAAAGAAGAAGAAGAAGAAGAAGAAGAAGAAGAATTTTGTGTGTGGCTGAAAGGGAAGGAATGATGAAGGAAATGAAAATGATGAGAATAAGAATAGAAAGTGAATTCAGACAGGAAAAGAGAGAGAGAAAGAGAGAAAGGGAAGGAAGAAGAGAAAGAGAGAAGGGGAAAGAAGAAAAAGAAGAAGAAGAGGAAGAAGAGGAGGAAGAGGAAGAAGAAGAAGAGGAGGAGGAAGAGGAGGAAGTGGATGACGATTGCTTTGTTTTGAAGAATTTGTGAATTGAAATGGGTGAAAAAGACGAATGACGTTTTTGATATGATTTATTTGTTTTTCTTTTTGTTGAACCCCTTTCTCTCCTAATTGGAGTACTGATTGGAGCATCAACAGCTTGAGATGGAGAAGAATTTGTTGAAGAAGAATTTTTTTTTGAAATGGAATTTGAATTTCCATTTTGTTGAGTTGGTGTTGAAGATGAAGAAGATTGTTTTTAATATGAAGAAGAATTTTCTGTGATAATTTCTTCACACAAGCTGCTTTGTCAATAAATCTCTCATAGTCTAGCTCAGCTCGCTGCTTTTTTTTTGCAGATTGAAGCGAAGTTGAGGCTTCAGTCGAATGGGCCAACACCCAGTTGTTGCCCTTTTCCCAGTCCTGTTCATTTAAGCCTAAAATAAACAGAGAAAATTATGCAAAAAAAATAAAATGAACACAAACCACTTTTGCAAGACGGAAGGTGAGGTTTTTGAGGCGGAATGATTAATTCTTGGTTCTTTTTGAGTGTTTGCTTCGCGTTAATAAATTTGCCTTCTGTCACATCATATCCATAGTCGTGTAGATCGGACAATGATGTGTTTCGAGACAACGCCTGCAGCATTGTTGTCTGAGTGTGCAATGGAGCGTTGTTGTACACCACTGACAGGTCTTCCAGCAGCTAAATGTGATATTCTGTTTCAAAAAAAATAAATAAATAACAAATCAAATAGAAAAAAATAACAGAGAGTTGAAATGACATGTTTCACTCAATCCAAATAATTAAAGCCAAACCATTCAAAGACTTCAGCAAATCGTTAATTACTGAAGATGATTGCCTGTAAGTGTAAAACAAATAGGCAAGCAACGAATCCACGTCATCTCCGCCGATGCGCTTAATTTCATTCCAAATAACTTTGCATCGAGAATAAAGAGTTGATTGAGGTTTTGAAAAAGACTTTTTTATTTTGAAAGTGTTTTTATAATGGTTTGATGATATTAGAGATTCATAAGCAGTTGTTTGATTTAATAATACTTATTTTTTTATTCTTTAATAATGTTAGGGCTTTGAATTGACCCCAAAAAAAAATTGACAAATCGAATAATAAAAGATCTTCCAAAAATAAATAATTCATATTTATTACTGTCCTTCGGAAAATTTCCGAAAGTTCAAAACTGACATGAATTTTATCTCCTTTTCCATATCATCAGAAAAAAATATAACATCAAACAACAAAATAATTATCATTTTGAAAAATGATAATAAATATTTAGTTACAAAAAATGAGCATCTCTATCGCAATAAAAGTTTTATATAAAATAAATATTTTATTTGAGAATATTAATGTCACAACAAATGAATAAATTGGAATTTTAAAACAATTTTATTTAAGATTAGTTATTAATTTTAACAAAAAGTTCATTTTTCAATTGCGAAAAATAATAAAGTACAAAAATATATTTCATCGATAGAAATTAAAAAATGAAAAATTTTTTTTCAAAAAAATGTTTCAAAAATATTCTTTCTGAAAATCGTTCAATTTGATCTTTTCGATCAATAAAAGATTTAAATTACTTAGAAATTTGCAGAAATCGTTTCAATGTTTATTAATCACTTCTTTATAACATTTGTACCATTCACAGTCAAAAAATTATCATTTCTGTAAATTGCAGATCAACAAAAAATTCGAAATTTGAAATGGGTTTATAGCATGAAATATAATATTTGATTATCTTAAAGAAAACTTCGTTTATTGAGGAAATCGGTTTATGCATAATTCAATTCTTAATTTAATTTTTCTTTTTCTGTTAGATTCTACAAAAAATATGCCCAATTCACTTCTCTTCCATTTGACACAAATAATGTTGTTCTCTCTTTTCGCCTCTTCTCGTAAGAAGCAACAGAAGAAAATATTTTCTCAATTTGTTCGAAAATAAACATATTTCGTCTGTTTTTTCATCTATTCCACTTCCTTCCTCCTCTCCCTCCCATGATGTTTACATACAATTATCTTCGATCATTTTGGCTGTGGCAAATCAGTACTGCCTGTGTTGATTCTGGGATAGACTATCTGTTTGGAAGGGAAAGGTTATTTGAAGGGGACGGTGGCTTATGTGCCTCATGTGAGTAAGTTAAGATGAATAAAAATGAAAATAAATGATTTATTATTATTATTTTAATAACTTTATCTCTTATAAACATTATATTTATCATTTCTTTTTCTGATTATATTTAAGTTTTTTATTCTCCTTCTAATATACATCACAAATCTGTTCGTCCATCATTTCAATCACAGATTCCCTTCATCTTCAAAGATACCATCAAATCCAACATTCTCTTCCACACTTCCTTCGACCCCGTCCGCTACACTCGTGTCATTCAAGCATGTTGTCTGGAACAAAACTTGGCCATTCTTCCTGGCGGATACGAAGCAGAAGTGGGCAAAAGAGGATACAACCTGTTGGGTAGGTAGCGAATGAGGATAGCTCTGGCGAGGGCAGTCTATTCATCGGCTGAGATGTTTGTGTTTGATGACATTTTGGCAAGAGTTTAACGAGCAATGTTAAGTTGACGCTGTTTATCAAATGCATCAACCAGATGCTGAAGGGGAAGACCGTCTTGTTAGCGACACATCACACGAAATATTTGGCTAATTTTGACACAGCCATCGCGATGGAAGAGGACGGGAGGATCAGAAAGATAGGCGTGGCGGAGGAGTTTAAGGGGACTGTGAAGGAGATGGTGGTGATGGTGAAGGAAAAGAAGGAAGGAAGGAAAGGAGGAGGAGAAGAGGAAGAAGAGGAAGAAGTGAAAAGAAAGAGAAATATTGGGAGATAATTTCGAAAACAATTGTGAGAAGAAGATTAAAGATGCAAATGACATTCCTTCTCCATCATCATCATCTTCTTCTTCTTCTCCATTCAACTTGACTCACTCAAACACTTCACCGTCTCCACCCATTTCACCCATTTCACATTCACCTTCACATTTATCTTCTTCTTCTTCTTCAATCATTCAAACTCCTGTTTCTCTTTCTCCTTCTCCATCCTCTTCTTCCTCTTCCTCTTCCTCTTCCTCTTCCTCTTCCTCTTCCTCCTCTCCTTCTCCTTCTCCCTCTGAACTGGGGCATCTGAAGGAGTCCATTGACATGGAGGCTGATTCTGTATCTCTCACCTCTGTTTTGTGGTATTTCAAGCATGCATCGTTTTTTCTGCTGTTCTTGGAGCTGCTGGAGATTGTGCTGAGCAACGTTGCTCAGAATGGGCAGTGCGCTGTTCTCAACATGTGGACTGCGAAAGATGCACAGATGGAGCAGATGAACAGGACACTCAATGGACTTGGAGGAGAAAAGAGAGGGTGGGAGGAGAAGGAAAGAGGAAGGAATTTAAAAGATACATTGAATGAATCTTCATTGAATGATTCAATGATATCATCATCATCATCTAAAGAAATTAGATCCAAAAATGGAGATAATTCCAAAGCAAGAGCATCCAAACATTCACCTCAGAAAAACGCCTTCAAACGCAAAAAGCAGAAGCAGAAGAAGCAAATGTTTCTGTTCTCATTTCTGAGCCGTTTCAATCTTTCATCAGATATCTTGTTCTTCCTCTTCATCACAACGAGTCTCTTCTCCTCGTTCAGCAAGATTACGGTGCGTCTGCTGAGCAACCACTTTCAGCAGCAGTCTGCCCATGCTATCAAAACAGACATGTACACAAAGCTCTTCCACGCAAAGATGAGCTTCTTCGACACCACATCCTCCAGAATGTTGAACAAAAAACTGAATGGAGTGAACCCCATCAGCTACAGCGTGCTCCACTCCTTCACTGCCACTGCCTCCTCCCTCGCGAAGCTGCCCTCGGCACTGGTGGAGATACATTCAGCGATGCCGGCTCTTCTGCTGCCTGTTGTGCTGGCAACGAGTGCGATGGCACTGATCAGCCATTCAACGTCCATCGCAAAGCGCCGCATTTACCGATCGTTGGTTGCTGCCCGAAGCGGATCAGGGTACTTTTTCAAGTAGTGTGTGGAAGGAGCGGCAACGATCACGGTGTTTGGAGTGCAGGAGGCGGTGGAGGAGAGGCAAAGGGAGCTGTGCAGAAGTCAGTGCGATGTGGAGTTTTACAGGGAAAGTGTACGCGCTCTGGTTGCAAACATCTCCAGCTGGTATTATGATGTGCTTGAGCTGTTGACTTATCTGACTGCGGTTGTCTTGAAAGCTGCGGGGAGAAACACGTATTTTCTGCTGATGGTGCTGTAGATGTCACATTCTGCTGTTTCGGCAGGGAGGAACTTGTACAGCCAGCTTTTGTCGTTGTTCTTTGTTGTTGGGAAGATCGGGCGGATAAGAGAATTGTGTGATGTGGAGCAAGAGGGAGAGTGGACAATAAATGTCTCTGAGGATTGTATAAGAAAAAGCAAGATGATTTGATGCAGCTAATCGAAAGAAGAGAATTCGGCGAATGGAAATGGAATGGAATCTTCAAATGTTTCTTCTTCTTCTTCTTCTTCTTCTTCTTCTTCTTCTTCTTCTTCCTCTTCTTCTTCTTCCTCTTCTTCCTCTTCTTCTTCTTCCTCTTCTTCCTCTTCTTCTTCTTCTTCTTCTTCCTCTTCTTCAACATCGTCATCAAAAACAGTAATAGTCAAATTCTATAAGAAAGAAAAAATAGAAAACGATTCATCTTCATCTTCCTCTTCATCCGAACAGTCAGAAGTGAATTCTTCACAAGAAAGAGCCGAAAAAGCAGAAATCGACGAAATCATAGAAGACTTCAAAAGAAAGCATGCACCGCGTCTGCCTCTTCCTGTGATCCTTCCGCCACAAGAAGCAACTCTTCAGAATCCATCTTATGTGCCTCGAAGACAAAGACAGAGAAAAAGCAATCAAAATTCAACACAAACCTTTTTGACTCATTCAATTGCTGGCATTGGCACAGGAACAGGAACATCTCCTTCTTCATTGCCCAATGAATCTTTTCTTTCTCTTCCTCAATCATCTCCTTCTCCCTCTTCTTCCTCTTCCTCTTCCTCATCTTCTCCTGCGGTTGCTGACCCCTCTCCCCACCCCAAACCGCCTCACCGTTCTGAAATTGCTATGGCTCGCCGCATAAGAGCAATGCATCCTCTCCTCCGCCGAAGCTATCTCAACCGCTGTGCACAAGTGGCTGCTGTTTCTGGCGCTTCACGTTCTTCTTCTTCTTCTTCTTCTTCCTCGTTGCTTCACTCTTCAAGAAACAGATTCTGGCAGGCGAAGAGCAGCAGATGAGGAGGATGAGGCAGCAGTTCGGAAGAAGAAGGAAAAGACAATATTTTGTTCTCCCTCCCTATGTATTTGAGGCGCTGCCGCTGTTTGCAGAGTTTCGGATGGTGGAGCGGTATGCAGAGAATCTGGAGCAGAGGAAGAGAGAAAGAGAGAGAGCGAAGGAAAGAGAGAGAGAAGCAATGAACGAGAGAAGAGAGGAGAGAATAATTAGAGAAATGAATCAAATGAGGAAGGAATTGAAATCCACAAATGATGCAGATAACAATGATGAAGAAAATGATAATAAAGCAAAAGCAGAAGAAAACAAGAGTTTATCATTGATGAGAAGAAATTCTTTGAAGGAACCGAAGAAAAATGAAGAAAGTGAATGCCTTTCCGACAGCTCCATCGTCAGTGATGAAGAAGAGCGAAGAGAGAAGAGACGCAAACAGAGAGAAAAACAGAGGTTGATGCGAAGGTATTACCAGGCGCTTGAGCTTCAACGTGATTCTGTTGTGAATGAGGTGCTTTTGATGGTCAGACCAAACATGCTGCTTTCTCCAGCGCCGATTGACGAATCGATAAAAAGACCAGGAATGAGTGTGAATGCTGCAAAAATGAAGGAGATGATAAAGAAGGAGAGAAAGAAGAGAAAGAATGGAATAATTCTTTGAATGAAAATGGAAACAAGGAAGAAGTTGAAGGCGATGAAGATTACACGAAAGATGAGGAAGAAGAAGATGATGATGATGATGATTCACACAAAGACGAAAACGAAGAAGCGATATTGTAGGATTCAGTGAATTATCCCAAAGAAGCTGCTTCAAAAACAAAGAAAATAAAAAAGCAGAAAAGAATACAAACACTGAAAACCAATAAAAAACGGTAGAAAAGACGAAATACATTCCAATGAGCCAAAACAGATCCACTTTCATCGCAAAAGCAGCAAAAACAACTCCCTTTCCCCCACCTTCTCCTTCTCCACAGCCTAAGCAATCTACTTCAGGAAGAGGAGCCTTTGGAACGATACACTTTACGCGAGGGAAGCGAATGGACGGAGGTTGGAGAGGAGTCGGAGGGAGGGCATTGATTGTGTACAGCCAAGAGATGGAGATGGGGAGAGGAGCTGTTGGTGCACCTTCAACACCGCTGTCACCTGCTGTTGGAGGAGGAGGAATTGGAATTGGAATTGGAGGAGGAGGAGGAGGGGTGACGTTGTGTGTGATGGGGATGAAGGATTTGAACAAAGAAGTGACAAGGGCGATGCAAGATGAGTTTCAGAACGAGAAAGGGAAAGTGGACGATGAAGAAGCGAAGATCACGTTTAATTCATTGGAATCAGATGATCAGAGAGAAAAACTGCTTCGGCTGATGAAACTGCAGGAGATACAGAAGAAGAAGAAGGAGAAAGAAGAGAAAGAGAGGAAAGGAAGAAGAAAGAAGAAAAAGACAAGAAATCGTTTAGCAGCATCCAAGGAATACTACAGCCACACTTTGAGACAGGCACACCGACCAACAAGAAGGAGAACAAAAATGGCAAGCGAGGAGCAACAAGAGGCGAAAGAAAGCCAAACGCCAATATTGACAAGAGAGCGGAAATTGTACAGCATGCTGAATGATTTAGCTTATTCTAACTTTGAAGATTTGAGCGATGAACCGGATGTTCCCTGCCGCAATGTGCATATCAAAAGCGAGGAAAAGGGGCAATGTGTGTGGAAGATGCGGAAAGTGCCTGTTTATGCAGCAGTTGACGTGAGGCAAACGAGGGCTCGGTTGGATCTGATGAGTGCGCTGAAGAGCGTTAGAAAGCAAAGTCGTGCGGAACTGCGAAGAGGAAGCAGAAGAAACGCATAGAAAGGGATAGAAAGGAGCAGGGAAAGGATCGCCTCTGCTGTTTCAGAAGGAGAAAGGGATAAGAACATTCAGTAAGAACGGCGTGCCTGGAATAAAAGATGAGCTGTCGTTCTCAATATTGGTATCTTTTCTCACTTCGCAGAATTCAATGGTGATGAATCTGATACAGAAATACCCTGCCCTCAATTTGGTTGCTCCTTTTGATTCAACTGCAGAATTTGACACAAATTCAAACATTGCTTTTCATCCTCTTTCTCATTGTACTTCTTCGCTTGTCAATTCCTCTTTGTTTATGAACATCCAACAACAATCTTCTCCTTCTCTCAGAACATCTTTATCTCCTTCACTGCAGTCCCAAGCTTAACTTCTATCTTCTGCTTGTCCTGCTGCTCCTGGCTCTCTTCCTCCACTCTAACTTCCTACTCTGTCTTCGTCTCCTTCTCTTTCATTCAATTCCCCTCGAATTCATCATCAGGTCTCGTCTTTCATTCCTATTCAGAAGCAAAGATAATCATTTCTTCTAACATAGAATGCCAGCTGAAGTTATATGAAATAGAGAGAACTATATAAAACCAAGAAAAGCTGATCAGAAGGCACGAAATCAACAAGAATATCGATTCTGACTTTTTCATTTTGAGATTGAAAGAATTTCAGGAAACAGAAAAAACAAGGCGGGAAATTTTTTCTTTGAACAAACAGTTGCAGGGATTGTTTTCGAGAGATTTCACAACATCGTGCACCTTCAAAAAGTTGCGGAAGATGAAATAGTGAGGAGATAAACCTATTTATGGAAAATCAATATTTGAAGTGCTATTCCATAAAAAATGGAGCGAATGGCAGATAGACAAATTGAAATGGAAAGATGAGGAAACAGACATTTAAGAAAAGCCTTCTAATTTGCATAAATTCATTTTGAAAAAAAGGAAAACATATGATTCCTCAAAGCAACGAACGTAATTTGCATTTGATTCAGAAGAGAAAATAAATGAAGAAATGAATAAGAAGTGTTTTTATTTGAGCTGACGTTAAGGATTTTTGAAAAACAAGCAATGATATGTGCTTCAGTTGAAAGTGATATGAAAGTTCATGAATATATACATGATATGGAAAATTATCAGAATTGGAAGAAATAGTTGTGAAAATTATGAGAAAGTATATCATTTCCAGTGATTTTTGATTCAGCTACGCTGAAAGTGAGTGTTTGAGTTGGATCAAATGTTGAGGAAAGGATGGTGAAAGAGGCGTCTTGGAGGAGGGAAATGAATCCGTTGAGGGCATACTCGATGGTGGCACATGGGGTCTGTTGGTGTCTGCCACAGGCATCGGCATCAGTTCCATTGCTGGCAACGATTTTGTTCTGGGCAATGAGGGAAAGTTAGCTGTTGAACTTGGCTTTATCAAATGTTCCACGATTTCGTTTAACGTTTGATGAATCCGATGAATCGAATAAAAGGAATGGAGATTTGTTGGCTATACAAAGGTGAGGGGAAAAAAGATAAATAACTATTATTGATAAATTGGTTTCAAAAATTTTGTTTTCTTTTCTTCTTCTTTGTTCTTCTTCATAATTTTTTTTCTTTTCAATATTTTATTTTCCAATTATTGGAATTGTTTTGCAGGTCTGGAAACTTCAATTTTTATTTTAAAGATAGATTTTTCAATTTTTTTTTTAAAAAACTTGATCAAAAAATTCTTTTTAACTTGAAACATTATAAAGTTATGCTTTTTTTCATAAATAAATAAAACAAATAAATGTCTCGTCAATACGAACTAAATACTCATGAAAAATCAGTACTTGTTCACTGATCAATAAAAACCTCATTTTATTTTATTTTTTCAATTTTTGATCTTTTTTTATGTGCAGGACAGAATTCTTGCATATATGAAAAAATAAATGATTTGTTCCAAACTTTTTCTACAATCGTATTATTACACTTCTGACATTCTCGTGCAAAAAAAAATATATAAAATTTAAAAAGTTGAAAATAGTCTTTGAAAGAACTGTGTGGAACTATATTCACAAAGAAATAAATTTTGTCCCATATGGCTGACCCTTTTTGAAATCAAACTTTTGTTCGAGTTTTGATCAAAATTTTTATCTCAATTGGATTTTTGAAAAAAAATTTGTTTCTGCGATAACAACATCATGAACAACATGTATAAACAGTTTAAGTTCATTTTTTCAAAATACCATTGAGATTAAATTTTTGATCAAAACTCGAACGAAAGTGTGATTTCAAAAAGGATCAGCCATATGGGACAAAATTTATTTCTTTGTGAATATAGTTCCACACAGTTCTTTCAAAGACTATTTTCAACTTTTTAAATTTTATATATTTTTTTTTGCACGAGAATGTCAGAAGTGTAATAATACGATTGTAGAAAAAGTTTGGAACAAATCATTTATTTTTTCACAAATGCAAGAATTCTGTCCCAATTCGTCTCCAAAGAAATATTACATTTGGGACAAATAATTTGACTTCAGGCATTTTCATTGAAAAATTATGCATCTCAGATGAACTTTTTGTGATCAAAAAATTTGAAATAAATGGGTTAATATTTTAAAATACTTTGCATGTCACAAAACATAATGATATAATATCAATGATGTTTATTTGCAGATGGGGGAAAATACGGACTTTCAAGCTTTTTATGCACAAAGCAAGAAAAAATTGCTTCACTCATAACTTTATTTTTCTTTCTCAGATTTCTAAAGAAATTTGGTTTTCAAATTTGAAAACAGGCATCGTTGTAATCAAAACATTAAGTTTTCCAACATTTCACGAATGTCAAAAAATGGACACATTTTTATTGAGACTTTTTTATCACAAAAAGTCAATAAAAAGAGCAATTTTTTCAATGAAAAAGCATGAAGCAAAATTTTTAACCCCAGATAAGAAAATTAAATTCATTTTGAAATCTGGTTAAGTTTCAAAATGTTATAAGTTAAATAATATTTTCATACTTTGTTCATAAAAAGCTTGAAAGACCATATTTCTCACCATTTGAAAAAAATTTAAGAAATAAAATTTTTTTCCAAAAATAATCACCATTATATCAACAAAAGACTTTGTTTCAAAATTTTCTATCTCATGCATTTTATTGAAGAAAAATGATCGATTTTGTAGTTTTCGTAATTTTTGAATAAAGAAAATCCAAAAATGAATGAAACTCATTTTCAGGAAAAAATGTGATAATAAATGATATTGATATAAGTAACAACAATTATTAATGATACACAAAGACTTCTTTCACTTTTTTTCCTTTTTGTGTTCTTCAACGAAAAGTTTTTATCATGAGGTTATTCAAAAAGAATGAAATATTCATTTTTAATATGTCATCAGATTGTCGATAATTGTAATTAATAATATCTTCAAATAATAGAAAAGTTATTTTTTTCTACCAAATAATAATTATTATTATGGTGACAGTGTGTCATTAATTGAACGATAGCTTGTATTTTTATTATATTCATCAACAAAAAAAGCTGAAAAATACTGTGAAATTAAAATTTTATTCGAAGTTGAAATATTAATATTGAAATTGAATAATTTTTGGTGTATTAATTTTGATAAACAAACAGCAGCATCAATAAATACAACAACAACGAATAAAATAATAGTAATTATTATTATAAAAATAATTATTAAAAGATTGAAGTGTGAATCATTTATTGTTGAATGAGATGATAAGACAAATGTGGATAAGAGGAAAGAGATTGAAATGGAAATACATTGAAGTGAGTCCGATCTCATATCGATGCATATGAAGATACAAAAATGAGAAGAGAGAGGAACATGAAATGCAACATGGATTCTGTGTAATTGCAACGGAACTTAAGTTCGATGATTTGATCAAATGTTTATTCGAACAAACATCGAAAATGTTTTCAATATCCTAAAACTAACACATGAATTGATAAATTCAACCTTTCATCCAAAGTGGTGGCTCAGTCTCAATGAAATATTTCCAGAGATCTGACATTGTCATTCCACTCTTGTCTTTAAGTGAATTGTAATGTCTCATCCACTCCGGTGGCTCTGTCTTGACTTCCCTTATCCACCACATCGCCATTGTCCTTCCATCCCTGTCAGCAAGCGCAATTCTATGTCTCATATATTCTGGCGGCTCTGCTTTGATGTTTTTAATCCAATGCATTACCATTGTTAATCCTTCTTTATCAGCAAATGAAGCTTCATGCCTCATCCATTCCGGAGGATCTGTCTTCGCATATTTAATCCACAGCATCGCCATTGTTTCACCATCGTTATCTTTGCGCGTTATTTCATGTCTCATCCATTCCGGCGGTTCTGTTTTGACATATTCAATCCAGTACATGGACATTGTTGATCCATATTTGTCACAGAGTATGATGTCGTGCCTCATCCAGACTGGTGGTTCTGTCTTCACAACCTGAATCCACAACATGGCCATCGTATTTCCATTGATATTCCCTAATGTTGCATCATGTCTCATCCACTCAGGTGGCTCTGTTTTGACTTCTTGAATCCATTTCATTGCCATCGTCCATTCATTCTTATTGGCAAGTTTAATATCGTGTCTCATCCATTCTGGTGGTTCTGTTTTCACGCACCAAATCCAGTACATGGCTATTGTTAATCCTTCTTTATTACAAAGCGTAATGTTATGTCTGATCCGTTCTGGCGGTTCTGTCTTTGCATGTCTTATCCAATGCATTGCCATTGTCCTTCCACTCTTATCAGAAAGCTCTGCATCGTGCCTCATCCAATCAGGTGGCTCTTTTCCGACGTGAATGATCCACGTCATGGCCATTGTCCACCCGTCCATGTCTGCAAGCACCTTGTCATGTCTCATCCATTCTGGTGGTTCAGATTTTGTCTCCATAATCCATAGCATTGATATTGTCTCTCCTCCGCTATTGCGAAGCGCAATGTCGTGCCTCATCCAGACTGGTGGCTCTGTCTTCACATATTTAATCCACAGCATGGCCATTGTTCGTCCAAACTTATCGGCAAGCGTGTTGTCGTGTCTCATCCATCCCGGTGGTTCTGTCTTGTTCTCAATGATCCATCTCATTCCCGCTGTTTGTCCATTTTCATCTTTCAATGTATCATCAAATGTCATCCATTTCGGTAATTCAGTTTTAACATATATTTTCCAATAATCTGCCATTGTCCTTCCGTTCTCGTCTTCAAGTGAATTGCAATGCCTCATCCATTTCGGTGGATCGGTTTGAACAATTTGAATCCATATCATAGCCATTGTTTCTCCTTTCTTATCACCAAGTGTAATATCGTGTCTCATCCACATTGGTGGATCTTTCTTCACAAATTGAATCCACTTCATTGCCATCGTATTTCCTTCCTTGTCTTCAAGAGAATTGCGATGCCTCATCCATCCCGGTGGTTCTGTCTTGACTTCCCTTATCCACCACATGGCCATTGTACATTCATCAATGTCTGTAAGCTCCTTGTCATGCCTCATCCATTCTGGAGGTTCTGTTCGAACAAACTGAATCCACCACATGGCCATTGTACATTCATCAATGTCTGCAAGCTCCTTGTCATGTCTCATCCATTCTGGTGGCTCTGTCTTGACATTATTAATCCACCTCATCGCCATTGTTTCACCAAAATTGTTACTAAGTGTAATGTCATGTCTCATCCATTCTGGCGGTTCTGAATGGACAAACCGAATCCACAGCATGGCCATTGTCCATCCATCAGAATCTTTAAGTGTTGCATCGTGTCTCATCCATTCTGGTGGCTCTGTCTCGACAAAGTGAATCCAATGCATAGCCATTGTGAATCCGTCCTTATTGTCAAGTGTAATGTCATGCCTCATCCATTCTGGTGGCTCCTTTTCAATAAACTGAATCCAATACATTGCCATTGTCATTCCATCTTTATCAGCAAGTGAAATATCGTGTCTCATCCATTTCGGTGGATCGGTTTGAACAAACCGAATCCATAGCATAGCCATTGTTTCGCCATAAATGGTGTGCAATGGAATGCTATGTCGCATCCACTCTGGAGGTTCTGTCTTCACAGATTTAATCCACCACATGGCCATTGTATATCCATTCTTATCAGCAAGCGCAATTCTATGTCTCATCCATTCTGGAGGTTCTGTCTTGACATCTTGAATCCATATCATGACCATTGTCTCTCCTTTCTTATTTCCAAGTGCAATGTCGTGTCTCATCCATTCTGGTGGTTCTGTTTGAACAAATTGAATCCACAACATAGCCATCGTATTTCCAAACCAATCAGCAATCGTATTTTTATGTCTTATTTTCTCAGGTGGTTCGGTTTTGAACTCCATAATCCATCGCATCGCACTTGTGAATATGCATCTAATATTTTGTTTATTCATTGTTTCCGCGTTATTGCCCATTTTGCTTGGCTTTTTAAGTTTGATCCAAAAAATAATAAAACAAAAAATAAATTATGGAATGAAAAACTTGATCATTCAGCAATACAATTTTTCTAATATTTGTGGTTAAAATGAGGATTATTATATCAGAGAGAAAATTCGGATGTTTGTCCCAATATAGCAATTGCATTGTTTTTCTTCTCGCAATAATTATTCCAAATTCAGCAAACGAAGTTTTTCTTTGGGTTTATTGCTCTTTTTTTATTGTTTGTGTTTGTCCATAATTATTATTAGAATATCTTCTTGAATGCTTCAAACTTTTGATATATTCTACCTTTTTTCCGATTTTTTGTGATTTTTACCGAACTTGATGATAGCCAAGCTTCATAAGACCTTAACGGTTGCCAAACACTTATTTATTATTTCAATAATCCCCATAAGCAGTTGAGAAAGTGGTTTTTGCTTTTTATTGCATTCTGAAAGTGGTTTATTCATTTCCATTTCGAAAATGTTTTGATTCAATGATAAATGCAACCACTTGAGTTAATACAAGTTATTATGAATCCTTTGATGTCTTGAAGAGATTTTGTTGATGCCTTTTATGATGGAAATGAGTGTGTTAACAAAAAAGAAAAGAAGAACAGTTTGTTGTTTATTAATTTTTCAATATATGAATATCTGTCTATTGATGTATTTTGTGTTTCTTTCAGGGCAGGAGGCGGAAATGAATGAAAATGAATGAAAGCGGGATATCTCGTTGTGCATGGTGGCTATCGAGTTGAGCCAGCGAATTCATATGGAAAGTGCCCAGGATGAAGGGATTGGGAAGGGAATTGGAGATGATATTTTCAGACGAAAAACAGGACATTTTTCAATGAGAAAGATGGAATTTGAGCAAAATGCATGAATCTCACATTTTTCAAAAGAGCTTGAAATCGATGCACTTGATGAAGAAATGACTTCTGGAAAGGACGATTAGCGAATCAGGTGATGAAACACTTGAAAATGGAAGGAATAAAAAAATTGAATTGAAGAGAACAGTTGCCAATTCAATATTAGACAGAAAATTGCCTATAAAAATGTTTTTAAGGTTTTTTTATGCATTTTTATTTTTGAAGTTATTATTATTTTTTCATTCAGGCTGTTGAAAGAACCAGGGATTGGAGGGCTTTAAAGAAGAAAAAGGAAAAATAAAATTTCTACAACAGCAACAGCGATACACCATTTCTTCGAACTTCGATTTGGATGTCACATGATCAACTTTTCTAAGATGGTTTTTCATTTTTTTCATTTGTGAGTCCTAATCAAACAGACAAAGAAGACTTTTTTGTTTAAAAATAAATAGAAGAAGACAAAGAAACGACCGACATTTCCACATTCAACTAATTCAACAGGAATTAATGAGGAAAAATCCATCTGAGGAAGATTTATCTGCATCAACGTCATTCCATCTGTTAGTGCTCCAGTTGCATCAGAAACATTTCAATGGCCAATGGATGTTTCATTCAACACACAAAATGTTTTTACTGAAAGCGCTGTTAATTTGGGTGATTCTAACTTTGCCGAATATTCTGCTGGAAATGCTGCTGACTTCTTCTTATTTGGTTCAAATTCACCACAAGCCACGCCAACAGAGAGAGAAAGAGAGAGAAGAATTTTATTCACTACATCTGCTCTTCTTCTTCTTCATATTTTATTGCTGATAGCTGTATTTGATTATCTTCTTCTACGTTATCTTCATCTTCTGCCTTCTTCAGGATGCGGAATGAGCGAAAATTGAGTGAATCTGAACAAAATCCACTCTTTTTGAGCATTGCTCGAAAAGACATCGCTTTTGGCGATTTTTTTATTGGAAAATGTTAATAACCTTTTACCCAACACAGATGAATGAAACAAGGAGAAGATGGCAAAAGAATGAAAATAGTTACACAGAGAAGACAAGAAAATCAGCCCAACCGAAAAGAGAGACAGGTCACTTTCACAGAAACGCATCTGAATCTTCTTCTTCTTCTTCTTCTTCTTCTTCCTCCTCCTCCTCTTCTTCTTCTTTGCCTGGTTTGCCTGCTCTTCCTCAATTAAAAGTTGAGCAATTTAATACTTCTTCTTTTTCACGTTTTTCTTCGATTTCTTCTCATATCCTTCATCATCGATCTGCTTCTCCATATTCTTTCTGCGAAGTGAGCGAAGTTGAAGAAAACGATGAAAACGATGAAAAAGACGAAGAAAACGACGAAGCAAACGACCCTGCAGATGACTCAGATAATCCTTCACATACGCGGTAGTTAACAGAACGAGATGTTCGAATGGATTTTGTTTCAACATGCGTCTTCAGAGCGAATCAAATGCAACATTCACTAATGATGCAGCCAAGTGAGTTTTCAATAGGACACTTTGTGGTGTCTGTGCGTCGTTGATTGGATATGGGTCGTATGGAGATGGAGAGGAGGAAGAGGAAGAGAAGGAGAAGGAGAAGGAGAAGGAGAAGGAGAAGGAGAAGGAGAAGGAGAAGGAGAAGGAGAAGGAGGAGAAAGGACAGAAAGAGAAGCTGAAGTCGCAAGCGAGAGACAAGAAAGAAGAGAAGAAGGTATCTGAGACAGGACATCAATCGGGATTGGATGTTGAGGGGTTGTTTGAGGAAGAAGAAAAAAGAGAGGAGAAGGAAGAGGAAGGGGAAAGCAGTATTAGAGCAAGCATTCATCGAAGAAGGGGATTTGTCACAAGATGAAAATTCGAATCAGAACGATGGAAGTGAAGGTGATTTGAGTTTGCGTTACGAAGGAGACAACGACGGTTAAGCTGAAGGAGCTTGTTCAAAAAAAATAGAAGGGATTCTGTTTGATATGCAGAAGATTGTCTTCAACGTCGTACCGCTGAGTGACATGCGCGCAATAGGAGGATGCAATATCCGGAACAACGACTAGCTTAGGCTGATGCCATGTCATCTTGTGTGTGTAATATAAGCAAAATGGCAGATGAGGCAAACGAAGCAGATGAAAGAGAGGTGATGTTGGGTAGGAGAATGGCAATGTGGATGGTTGAGACGGCAGGAGCAGGTGCATTGGCAGTGCTGATGCTGAGAACGTTGATGCAATCGAATGCAATACAGAGGATGGGCAATGCTTGGGCTATGCCTCGAAGAGCATTTCAGATTGACAACTCTTTAACAGTGGATGTTCAGATCAGTTCAAAGAAATTGTTGAATATGGAAGCAGAAAATGAGCATTAGCTTTGCTTCTGCTTCTTGTGGCTCTTTTGCAGATGGTTGTGAATGTGGTGTTGAGGAAGAAGAAGAGACAGCACCAATTGCGAAGTTACTGCAGGTGGAACATTCGAAGGAGGAGAAGAGGAAATTATATCTTCACGTTGCTTCTTTTCAAACTGATCCAATTGAGCGGAGCCATTTCCATCTGGATTTTGAGCTGTATCTGTTTGTGTGCATTGTGGAGGGAGAAGGCAGCAATGCGAGGGCATTGTATTTTCTGCATCCGAGAAGGAGGACATTAGATACTTGTGGTAGAGCACGCTGCTGAACAGCCAGAGCGAAGAGATTTAGCGAATATGTCGCAGGAGGCAGAGAAAATAGTGTTGCTGAGGTTTCTGGAGAAGGAGAATCTGCATCGAGCAGAGTTAAATTTTCAATGATATTGTTTCGGAAGGAGGAGAAGAAATTGTTAGACAGAGTGATTGGGTACTGTTGATTGTGTGCATAAAGAAGCCAGTGACAAAAGCAGAGGTGTGAGCGCTGCAGTGAAGCCCGTTTATCAATGTGCGGACTTTTGTGTTTGGAAAAGAGTGCTGAAAATGTGAATATGAAAAATCCACAATAAATATAAATATAAAAGGAAAAAACAAGTTGCAAACCATCGGTTTTGATTATTATTTTGTTCATTTGAACTTGTGTGATCCATATTTGATTTCACAAATTGTTGATTATCATTTTGAGCATTTTCATATTCTATCTAAATTTAAGCTTTAGCAATAATCAGAACTCTTGCTAATTGTCAGTAAAGAATCGAAATATTCCATGAAAATTTCATGAATCAGCAATTACAAGATAAACCGAAAAATTACATCACATGTTCATCATTAATTCTCAATTTTTATTTTGGTCAAAAAATAGAAATATTATTTTTATTTCAAATTGTCTTTTTCTTCCAAAGAGGTTTGTAATGAAGAAGCAAACTTCATAGTGAACGTTGAAATTTTTCATGAGAATAATGGCAACGGAATGAAAAATAATTAACTGCGATGGGACAAAATTTCAATTAATCACGACTTTTCAAAAAGAATTACACAGTTTTTTTAATAAAAATTGAAAAAAAAAAATCAGAATATTAGGCGAATAGAAATGTTTTCGAAATGAAGAAAAAGAAGTTGTCAAAATTCTCAAAAACAAAGAGAAATTATTCTCTTTATGAAAATAAAAATAATATTTGTAATGGATTGACAAAACTGTTGAACTGGATGAATAAAAACACGCACATCATTCAAACCAATAGAGTGAATGGAGATGCTCTCAAAGAGTAAAATAAAAGTCAGCAAAAATTATTTTCTCAAATAATAATTGCTCGCTTTGAATTTTAAAAAAACTATTAAAATTGACAGAAATCCTTTCAACAATTCGCGGAGTTATACAAACAAGTGAGAATAAAAAGAAAATGGATTGAAATGAATATTCTTTGAAGAATATCAAAAATACAAAAAAAGAAAAATAAAAAGACCAAGCAAAAAGATAAAAGTTCAGCAAATATCATTAAAATCGTTGAAATGATGCAAAGCTGCTGCCCAGATATTTGTGTGCCTGTTGGCACAAATAAAACTACAAGAAATCTTCGGATCCATAAAATAAACATTTGATATGAAAAATTCAATTTATCTTTTAAAGAAATGGCTTTGTTTCAACACGATTTTCTCTGCAATTAGCCGTTTTATTCCCATCAACATCATCGATTTCAATGCCTCCTCCCATCAATCTTTAAAGTTTGATCAAGATATATTTGATTCAGCACATGGTGATAAGGATAAAAAATAATGACTTTGTTAAACATATTGCATTATTCCTAATGATGTTCCGGCTTTATTCTAAATAATGAAATGCGTTCCCTCAATTCTTCAATCTGTATCAGTGTTCGGATGGCTGGTATATCATCCATATCGGTGGATCACTTCTCACATAGATTTCCCAAAATTCAGCCAAAATCCTTCCATCAGAATCAGCTTGCATAATGTTGTGTCTCATCCACTCTGGTGGCTCTGTCTTCACATTTTTGATCCACAACATAGCCATTGTTTTTCCATCCTTATCGGAAATTGAAGCATCATGTCGAATTTCGACAGGCGGTTCTGTTTTCACTCGTTCAATCCACAACATAGCCATTGTTTTCCCCTCGTTGTCAACCTGTATAATGCCATTTTCCATCCATTCTGGTGGTTCACTCTTAATAAGACTTCTCCAATGATCTGCCATCGTATTTCCTCTCTTATCGTTAAGTGTTACATCGTGTCTCATCCATTCTGGAGGTTCTGTTTTGATGTCTTGAATCCACCACATAGCCATTGTTTTACCACAGCTATCGGCAAGTGTAATATTGTGTCTCATCCATTCTGGTGGCTCTGATTTTACAGATTGGATCCAGTGCATTGCCATCGTCATTCCGTTATCATCCACAAGTGTTATGCTATGCCTCATCCATTCCAGTGGCTCTGTTTTTTTCTCCTCAATCCACTTCATTGACAATGTCCTCCCATCCTTCTTGCTTTGTGTGTTATCCATTATCATCCATAAAGGAGGTTCTGTCTTAACTTCCTTTAACCAATGCATTGCCATTGTTCGCCCAAACTTATCGGTAAGTGTGTTGTTGTGTCTCATCCATTCTGGCGGGTCTGTTTTAACCCAGAAAATCCACTTCATAGCCATTGTTTTTCCATCTTTATCTGCACGCGTTATATCATGTCTCATCCAATCCGGTGGATCGGTTTGAACAGATTGAATCCACCACATAGCCATTGTTGATCCAAAATGATCTTTTAATGTGATATCGTGTCTCATCCATTCAGGTGGTTCTGTCTTCACATATTCAATCCATAGCATAGCCATTGTTTGTTCCCAAATACCTCCTTTTATTGTAATATCGTGTCTCATCCATTCTGGTGGTTCTGCCTTGACATGAATGACCCAGGTCATGGCCATTGTCCATCCATCCTTGTCTGCAACTTCATTGTCATGTCTCATCCATTCTGGTGGCTCGTTCTTAACAAACTGAATCCACAGCATTGCCATTGTCCTTCCCCGCATATTCCTTATCGAAATATCATGTCTCATATATTTTGGTGGCTCTGTTTTGTTCTCCACAATCCAATTCATTGCTCTTGTCATTCCACATTCATCTATCTTTGGGTTTAAAGAGCCCGCTTCGTTTCCCATTCTGTCTGTGTTTTTGAGCGGATACAATGAAGTGCTGTTTGTTTTTCAATCGAAAAAGAAAAGATCAAAAAAATGAAATAATTTGTAAAGGGCGAAAAATATTTTAAATAGCGTTTTTTCAAAATATGACAAACATATTTCACAATATTGGTTAAACATCTGCGTCACCTTGAAATAGGTGGGCTCTCGTCAGTCAGTATCCGTTTGTTTTTTTTTTTTTTTTTTTTTTTTTTTTTTTTTTTTTTACCAGAAACAAACTATTTTTTTAAATTATGCTTAGAAAAGGATAAAACACTTTCCAATAATTCAAAATTTACTAAACAAAAATTTCATCACAATTTCAATCAATAAACCTTAATTAAATATTTATTATTTCAATTCTTTTTTTATAGCTCTAGAGAGTTCACAACTTCGCGATGAATGCACAACATAATTCTTCAATTATTCGATAATATTTTCCAAGAATTGTTATCAGTTTTTCATTTTCATTAATAAAAATTTTTTGAAAAGAATAAAAGTTGATTATATTTTTATGTGCAACAAGTTTTTATTTCGAAAGACATAATAATCATGATTTTTGTATTGCTTTTTTGCTATTAGCAAAAGACAATTTATTCCTTTTTATTTAACAATTGTTTATTTTTACAAAAAAATTTATTTCATATGTTGTTCGGAAAAAAAATGACATGAGATAATAATTATTCATGAATATGAAAAAAAAATTCATTGTTATGAAAATACTTTCAAACAATCAGATTAGAATAGATAGTCCACTTCAATTTAAGTCTCTTATAAATTTTATTTTTATTTTTCATTTAATTGTTGCTCTGATCCTTTGTGATTGTTTTAACTTTGTACAAATGAAAAGTTAGTAAGCATCACAGCGATTTTTATTTACCTTTTTGATTTTCTTCAAACCCTTTTTTATTTTTATTTAACTTTATCTTTATCTTTATCTGTATTTTCTTTCTCTTCTTCTCTTTCTTCTCCTTCTCCTTGTATCGATATAACTTCATCCAATTATTCATCTTCCATCAACTGATTTCAAATACTTCTTAAAAATTCTTCTTTTCTTCTTCTTCCATCAAATTATTTGCATGACTTTCTTTTTACTCTCTTCTTCTTCTTCTTCTTCTTTCACCTCCAGCATTTGGAAAATATTGCATAAAAGTTCATCAAAAGAATTAGAAGAGCTGACAGCTGAGCCATGAAAGATGGAGCAAAGTGTATCTGCTGCTCAACAAAGGCTGCTGTCGAGAAAGCAACAGCAACATGTTTGTTTCAAATAAATTGTCTTTCTTTATTTCTTTTTTAACTCTTCTATGTCATATTTATTTTCTCCTTCTCTCTTTCTCTTTCTATAGATATATATATGATCTTTCTCTCTCTTTTACCAATTTGATTTCCATTTCTTTGCATTTGTGTCAATTCAGAACAAAGTGTATGCGAGTTTATTTATTCAAATCAGCTTCAATGCATAACGCTTTTCTTAGCAATTATTTGTTGATTTCTCTTCTCTATTATAATATTTTCTCCCATATTTCTATTTCTTTTCTCATCTTCTCTCTTCTCTCTTCTTCTGTTCTCTTCTCTATCTTCTCTTCTCTATCTTTTTCATCTCCTTTTCCTCTTCCTCTTCATCTTCATCTTCATCTTCATCTTTTCATTCTTTTTCTTCTCATTTCCAACTATACCCAGCGCATTCCCACTACCCTCCGCCCTCTCCGCCTCTCCAACAACGCTGCTCCTCCTGTTTCTTGTGTGAATTACGTTCCTTCTCCGCCTCATCTTCCGCCTCGTAATTTTGTTCCTTCGAATCCTTCACGGACAGACCATGGATAGAGGAAAGAGGAGAGAGGGAAAGGGAAAGGGAAAGGGAAGAAGTTGAAGAGAGAGAGCGAAGAAGGAGGAAGAAGAGGAAGAAGAAGAAGAGGAGGAGGAGGAGGAGGAGTTGAGTTTGGGAATGGAGATTTGGAGAAGAAACAGAAGAAGAAGGAGAAGAGGAAGAGAATAGAAATAGAGGGAGGGGGAATATATGTGGGAAGAAGAGGGAAGAGGAACGAGAAGGGGGAGAGAATGAGAATAAAAAGGAAAAGAAAATTTTCATTGAAAATTCTCTTTCTGAGCTAATTCATTTCACCAACAGTCAAAAACCTCCTTTTCTTCGATCAACACAGCCAGCTTCTATCAGAAAACATATCAAATGTATCACCTTCACCTTCTTCTTCTTCTTCTTCTTCTTCTTCAGATTCTTCTTCTTCTTCTTCAGATTCTTCTTCTTCTTCTTCTTCCACATCTCCTTCTAACTCATCCATTAAAAATTCTTCCATTCGCTCACCTTCTTCTTCTCATTCTCCTTCTTCTTCTGCTTCTGTTGGGAAGACAATCACTGAGTCTGCTGTGTCGCTTGCCCTCAGACACTACAGCTATCTCATCTTCTCCACACTCTCTTCTGTCGTCTTCTCTTCTCTGCCTTCTCTTTTCTCTTCTCTCACATCATCTCTCTTCCCTTCTTCCTCTTCTTCCTCTTCTTCCTCCTCCTCCTCCTCTTATCTTCTTTTTCTTCTTCTTCTTCAACAGAACAGCGTGCTGCTTCGCCTTCACTTTCAATGTAGCCTTCTTCTTTATCCTCTTCCACATTTTTATCTTCATCAACATTCACTTCTTCTTCTTCTTCCCCTTCACTCACATCAGACAACTCTCCGTCTTCCGCCTCACCTTCTGCCTCACCTTCTGCCTCTTCTCCTCCTTCTTCTCCTATTCCATTGCAAACACCTCAATCACCTCAGCCATCTCAACCAATTCAATCTATTCAATCAATTCAATCATTAAATTCATATCAATCATATCAGTCATATCTATCACCACATGACCCTCACTCTTCCATTGCAAAAGCTGACTCCACAGGCAGTTTGCTGCTGAGAAGCAAAGAAACCGTTCAAAAACACTCCTCAAAGGAAACAAATAGAATGCTTCCTTTCTCTAACAATCAGCTCCATTCATCCACATCCTTCGTTTCTTATTAGTCGATGTTCTTGTCGTCCCCTTCAGCTGTGCCTGTGAAGGCTGCCTATGGAAGAACAAAGAGCGATGTGATTAATTCTCGTCCTTCTGTTTCTTCTTCTGTTTCTTCTTCTTCACAATCTTCACATCCTTCTCAGCACCCCTACACCCAACAAAGCACATACCAGCCTTCCTCTCTCAAGTCCTCCCTTCACTTTGACGAGCCGCAATCCCATTCAACATCCTTTTTCCTTCGCTTCATCAGCAATTCTTCTTCTTCATCATCATCCAAAAGACGTTCAATGCTCTTTGAAAGAACTCTTGTTCTGCAGTCGTCGCGTCAGCTGGTTGCGTCGCTTTATGTGCGTCTGCCGTCAGATGAGGTGGAAGTGCTGAGAGGAGTGACATCGCTCCTCTGGTTTATGCAGGCTGCTCTTTCTTCGCTTTCTTTGCTTGGCGAAGACAACAGCAGCAACAACAGTAACAGCAACAGCAGCGATGGAAGAAGCAGAAGTGATAGAAGTGATAGAATCACAGATTATCCTCTTTTTGCAGATGAAGATGGAAGCACAGCCAGACTCGATTGCCTTCTGCCTTCTTCTACTTTCTCAAAGCACTTGGCAATGCTTACAAAAGCGAGCACAGAAAGATTGTTTGTTTCACTAGGCAAAGCAGAGGGACAAACACATTCTCATTCGCAATCACAGACACTGATGAAAACACAGACACATACACAGAATACCACACAGTCAACGATATTCTCTCTGAAGAAGCGGGCAGAGTCGTTCACATCCTCAATGTTTCTGAGAGAAGTGTCCAGCTGCAGAATTCAGCTTCTGTATGAGACTGTCCTTCCGTTTGACCCGTTTCTGTTGCGTGTGATAGCATTGGTGGATGGGAAGCATGTGCCATATACCACACAAATCATATGCAATTCGCTAGTCCTCTGGAAAATCCAGTTGTCTTCTTCAGATGCAAACCTTTTGTCTTCATCAAGTTCATTGGCTTCTTCTTTAAACACAGATTCATTTGGTCTTTTGAAGAGAATCTTAAAAACACAACGCATAACAAAGCATTCAGTCAAACATTCAGAAACCGACATTGAAGACTCTCAGCTCAGCTATTCCAATCAAAAATGCAGAGGCAGATCAAATTCAGTTCCTATGTTTAACAAAACGCAATCAACAGCAAATATTTTTTCTTCTTCTTCTTCCTCAGAATCCTCGTCTCCCATCCACATCTCCCACCCAAACCGTATCTGCTCCTTTTTCACCACTGCCCCCAGATCTTCTTCCTGCGCATACGTATTCTTCCCCCACCGCGCCTCGTTCTTGCTGAACCCCAACGGCTTCACCTCCACATCCGTACTCACCGAGCTCTCCTCGCATGCAAAAACTCGCGTCGCCCACTGAACTCCGAACACAAGCACACTGAAGTTGTTCCTCCTGATACTGCTTGATTGTTTTTGCTTCAGTAACTTCGCTGCCCCAACATCCACAGCCAGCGCTCCGCCTTCTCCGCTCTCTGGCGCTCCGATGTTCGACATATTCACCCCCACAAACTCGCACACCATCCATACCACCTCCATCACAGCCTCCTCAGACACACTCCCCACATACTCCAACACGATGCTCGTGTTCCTCACCAGCAGTTTTAAGCCTGTGCAATGCACCAGTTGAAACTCTTCCGCATCGCATGCATCTGCTTCCACCTCTGCCTCCAGACTGCAAAAACACAACTTGATTATCCTTCAAATCCAGCGCCCCGCCTTCCACCATAAGCGCATTCTCTGCTCCATCTCCAAACAGGTTAGATTCTATTCTTCTCAAATCACATATTTCACCTTTTTCTTTCTATTTTTGCTCACTCATAATCCAGCGAATAAACTTCTATTTTCTTTCAAAATAAAAATAAATTGAATTCTCGAGCTGTGTTTCGGTTTTTTGTAAAAGTTAAAAAAACTGGCAAAAATAGAAAAAAATAAAATTTAACAAATAACAAGAAATGATTAATTTGTGTGTGTGTGTGTATATAAATATTGACATTTTCCACCAGACATCAGAGACGAAGAAGGGCATTAAGCGTTCTGTCAGACAATTTGTGACGACGATCTCCAATTATTCTACGAGCTTTTGAAAATATTCTTTCACAAAATGATTCACTACAAGGAGAAGTTGTTATGCAGAAAGCTATGTTGGAGAATATCATATGCATTTCGCTATAGGAACAAAAATCCTGGTAGAAAATGTAACCATCTTCCTCAACGACGTCATCCTTATCTTTTTTAAGCAAAAGTTCTTTGAGTAATCTTAAACACTGAGCCTTTATTTTGTGATGATTTTCATTCAACATATGATCCAACATAGCTCTAAAACATGCAACGATCCTGCCAAACCAATCAGAAAATGTGTAATCCCAAATAGTCTTCAATGTTTTGTTTTCTATATCAATATTGCTCACTTCAATTCTTCTGAAACGAGAAAATTTGCATATAAAATCCACATCGCTTTCGCTTTCGCTTTCGCTTTCGATTGTTTCTTCATTTTTCGTTCGTTCTTTTTGATTTGTTGTATTTTCTTTAATAATTTGTGCTCTTTCTGATATGTCTTCTGGAAAACTGTCCGATTTTTCAAAACGTTTGGTAGTTTTTCTTGTTCTGTAGAAATTGATAAGATTTGTTTGATTGCATTCATGCAGAAATTCATCATTCTTTTCTTCCTCCTCCGCCAAAATCAACCCAAACAAATCTTGCTCTTCAAAATCATCAGTTTCATAATGTTCATCAACTCCTTTTGCTTTTTCCTGTAAATTTGAACAAAGCGTTGATATGAAACAATATAATTCTTGAAGCTTTGTAATTGAAAACTCAACATTTTGAGTTTTTGTGCAGTTTGTTGTATCAGAAGCAGTGAAAACTGATACGGTTCCGGTCTCTCTTAATTCTTCATCCTCTTTTTCGGAGTTTTCAAATGCCTTTTGCAGTTTTTCTGTGGAAAGAAATGTAACGTCTTGAGAAAGTTGATCCGATAAAGTTTTGATATAAGGATTATGAATTGACATATATGGTGTTGAATCATGGAAAATGGAAAATGTGGGGAATGATGAAATATTTGTGGAGGATGGGGAAGAAGAAGACGATGACGATGACGATGATGATGATGACGACGAAGAAGAAGAATGAATAGATAAGTTTTGATTCTGACACATTGATCCAGATGAATCTTCCCCGCAATAATGAGATAGAGATTCGCTTGGTTTTTCCGCATCATTAAAAATGGTTTTGGAAACTTTAAAAAATATATCATCAAGAAAAAAGATAAATTATTATTGTTTTTAAAAAACATATATTTTTCTTTGAAATACAAACGTTCCCTTGGGTCGCAAGTGAATTTATGAGTTCTATGCTTATGTGATCCAATCGGTGTTAGTGCGTAAGATGTTGCAATGAGTTGTCCAGAAAAATCACAAAGTGTGTAATTATATAACAAAATGACAATATCTGTCAATGAGTTATGCCATTCTCCATCTGCGAAATACACATTTGTTGAAAAAGAATAAAACAAATTCATTGCTTGAATTATAACAGGAAAAGCATCTCCAAGTTTTGTCGATTCTTTTTCAAAAATTAGATGCATCGAATAAAGTGGATACAACAACAATTCAGTGAGTGCAATTTCAAATATTTCGTTGTCTGAAAGCATTCTGGTTTTGCTTATTATTGATTGATTCTGCCTGATAAAGAAACAAATGTTATATAAACACAGCCATCTTGTAGCAATAAATGTTGGGCATCTTTTTTTCAAACTGTTTCTGAAAATTGATAAATGTGCTTGCTGACTGAATTTAATAATCAATTCCTTCATTTGCTTCAGTTTTGCATTTTCTGAAAAAGCGTGACTGACAACTAAATTGATTAAATGATTAAGACATCGAACAAAAATTGGCCTTGGATAATTATATGCACGTGATGAACCACACAATTCCGTACAATCATTTGTCGATATTCTATTCAATGCCAAAACTTGCGGTTTTAGTCCATCCGAGCACCAAGCTCTAACGGAACATCCATAAGCACTTAACTCGGTCATTATTTCCAATCCTAAATTGAAATAATCGGATTCTGATCGACAACTTTTATACAATTTCCAAAAGATAGGTTTTGACGATTGATCCATCGTTATCAAGCCCACTGCAGTGTAGCCAACTCCCCCAACAACTCCTCCATCAATTACTACTCCTAGGGGATTGTTGGAAATAATTGAAATTGCTTTTTCAATTTTCTTTAAATTTGCTTCATGAAGCAGTTTGGTGACATTTCTCTCTGTTAGGAAAGGAAAAATATCTTCCCGGTGCATGTGCGGATTCTCTTGTGATGATTTTATTAATGCAGTCACAAAATCGTTAAATTCGTTTGTTGCTACAGAAAGAAAAGAAATATTACTATGGGCAACGATATTGATGAAAGATTCAGCGAGCTCTCCTTTCAATGTTGTTTCAGAAGAGGTATTGTTTAACTTCGAATAAACCGACCGTGTTGATAAATTGGACTTCTGTGAAAAGAACAATGATATCTGATTATTCTGAATTAAATCACATTTGTGATTACAAATCATTGAGTAGTCCTTTCGACCCGTCACTCCACAAGCAACACCATCTTTCTCACATGGACACATGAAAAGTCTGTGCAAATCCTTTTTCGAAGTTCTGTCTTTATACAAAGGAACAAATGCAATAAACAATTTGCGATTTACGATGTCGAGAGTCGGTTTGGAAATAACCAATTCTTTTTGATTTGGATGAAAATAACCTGTGAAAAAACATTGCGTTTAAAACAGATTAATTTCAACAAAAAATTTAATATAAAAACAGTTTGCGTATTCACCGTTTTCTATTTTTTCGAGTTTGATCCATTCACATCTGTGTGATTTAAATATCTCCTCTGTTTTTTTAAATAGTTGAAACTATTTTGATCAAAATATATATATAAAAACAATTGTTTAAAATAAAAAAAATTAAAAAATTTTCCTCAAACGATTTCTGGATTTTCTAATGAAGAAGCAAACACATGTGATGCATCCATGAATAACAAATAAATAAAAATTTTTAAATGCTTTATTATCTAAAAACACGTCAGTGACCAGCAGTGACGTGAGTGCCTTGGTATTTATACCACAAAAAATGATCACGACACAACCCATTGCTCATATAAAAAACGAAAATGAACATTTAAAAAAATGAAAAAAATATAAAAACCCTCTCAATTTTGAAAGACAAATTACAAAAAATATCAATTTTTCTTTGTATGTCTTGTTTTTTATTTTTTTATAAAAATTTTTTTATAAGTGAATGTGATTTTTTTCAGTCACGTCACGTCACTTCAAAAATGTTCGCGTCAAAAGGCATGTGACGCAGATGCTTAATATTGGTAACAAAATATTATTTATGACAACCGATAAAAATAATCAGAGAGAAAGAGAAAACGCAGAAAAAGAATGAGAAAAATACAACAACCGAAACGAAAATTCTGCCAATTGCAACAATATATCAGAAATTTGTGAACAAAATGTATGAGGGAGAAGAAAAAGTTGATGATGCTGTTGATGAGGTTGTTGAAAATGGAAGAGAGAAAAAAGGAGAGCGATGAGGAAGAGATGGAGATAAAGCATGAATGCAAATTATGTTATCAGAATTTTTCTCTTTTTTTTGGATCTTCTTCTTCTTCTTCCTCTTCCTCTTCCTCTTCTTCTTCTTCTTCTTCTTCTTCTTCTTCTTCTTCTTCTTCTTCATCTGCATCCACATAACACTCAGCCACAGCATTTGCATAGGCACAGGTGTTTGTGCAATGCTGACAGAATTCGAAGCACATGAGCTTGACAACAAAACATTCCCAGTGTCTTTTCAAAAGAGGCAGTTGTCTGTTCAATTTGTGTCGTCTCTGCTGCAGAAGAAGAAGAAAAAGAAGAAGAAGAAGTCACCACAGAAAAGTTCCTCTTTTCCCTCTTTCTCTTTCTCTTTCTCTCTTTCTCTCTCTCTCTCTCTTTCCTTCGGCTTTTGACAAGATTCGCCCTATGTGCCTTCTAAAACCTTCAAAAAAAATAAAAAAAAAAGAATGTCTTCTTCTCTTTTCCTTCTTATTCCATCCATCTTATTCCTCCATGCTCCCCTTCATTTGTCATGTCCTTGTCTCTTCAGATGCACCCAACATGTTCTCTTTCCTCATTCCTTGTTCATCCATTGCCATTCATCATTCTTGCAAAATAAACCTAATTTCATGAAAAATAACAAAAGATGATAAAAATCATTGAATAAAAATGCAAACCTATAACTTTGATGCAAATAATCTTCACAGACTTTCTTCTTTCTTCTTCTTCTTCTTCGCAAAATATCGTCCCTTTCTGCCTGCAGATTCCATCTGTCTCGTCTCCTCTTCTTTTCCACCTCTGCTCCTAAAAATAATACCCAAAACCCAAATCTTCGGATTTGTATCATGTGGAATAACTTCCACAAGCTCTGTTCGATTGAAATATCAAAATGTGTTCGTTCCATCAGAAGAACCCCTTCCCATCCCTTGTTGCTGCATCGCCTTCTTTTTTTTCTCTCTCTCTTCATTTTCCCTCATTGCAAAAACGCACATCTGCCTCACATCCTTTATCTCCTCCGCAAGCAATGATAATATTCTTTTCTCCTTCACTCTCATTCTCCCCATTCCCCTTCGCTCTTCTCCCTATAAAAAATAAATGCTCCCATCATTTTTCTGTATCGAGTGATCGAAGCCATCTTGTGGTCAGCTCCTCATCTCGCTCCATCCACGCAGCACATCTGCCTCCACTTCATCAATGCAAAGTGTCAGCGTTAATGTTCCTTCTTCCCATCTTCCTCCGCCTCCGCCTCCATCCCTTGCGCTGCAAACGCCAGGCGCAACCTAACAGTCCTCCAAATAATATGTGAAAGTTCAAAAACTTCCCTCACTTTCTTCTTCCTCTCTTCCACACAATTTTCCACCGAAGTTTCATCCCTAACCGCTCATGTTCTCACAATAACCCCCTTAACCTTCCACATGTGCCTCCTCTCTCAGTGTATTTTATAAAAACCATATCCTCCCATATATATCTCCATTTTTCATCAAACTTTTATCATTTCCTCCAATAAAAACATTTTCTATTCGCTCCACCCATCTTCCTCCTTCCTCTCCTCCATCTCATCCCATCTCCTCCACATCAAATTCCATTTCTCCAATAATAAGCAAGAACCCCCACCCCTCACTCCTGATAAATTCAAAAAAGGAAAACCTCCTTTCTCATCCACATTCATTCATTACACATCCTTCATCCTCAGAAAATTCTTGTTGAAAAATCTTCTCATTCATTTCAAGCTTCGATCATTTTTTCTCCTCCAGAATCCTGTTTCACCCACAAATGTCTCAATCCCTCTCCAACAGTATTTATAAATGTATCTTAAACCTCAATCAAATCCACACGCCCTCACAGCTGCGATGCATAAAGTTGTATCACTTTTTCCTTTAATGTCCAAAATTTTTAATGGATATGATCAACGAATATCTCACAAAATTGTGATTTAAAACTTTCTCTTGAATGGAATTTGAATTCAAATAGAGGTATCTGCACCAGACAAATGAATATCAGAAGTTATAATGGCCTTTATGACACATTTCAATGATTATTGCTTTTGTTTTATTTTTCAAGACAAACAAAATATTCATAATTTGAAAAAAAAATTGTTTTCGTTCAAGATATTTCGCTGCAGTGAGGATAATAGCTTTGTCAAGTTCGGTCTTCCATTTTGGTTAGGTTTTGAAAGTGGGAACGAAAATTTGTTCAATATTCGAATTATTTATTTGATTTGAAAAAAAAACGAAATTAATTTTTCAAAAAAAAATAATATACCACAAATAAATTCATTATTCCTCCATGCTGTCAGATGCACATAAACTTCAAAGCTTTCTTTTCACAAATATGATTATAAAACTCAAATTCACAACACTTTCTCCAATATAAAACTCCACCATCAAACTGGTCATCGCTTCACTCTTCTCACTGGTTAACTCCTTTTGCAACACTCAGCAGTTCCAAAAACATTTATCAAAATAAATTGTTCCATTATTGGATAAAACACTTTATAATCATCATTCTTCCTGTTCTTTTCACATCTCCTCCAAAATTCTGCCTTCTATTTTTTTCTCGGCTTTCTTCTCATTCTTTCTCTTGTCCATCTTAACCAAATACTTATGTGTTGTTATCCGCATACTTGAATCATAGATTATTCAACAAATGGGACAAAATATTTCACCTCAGGCATTTTCACTGAAAAATTCTGTACTTTTCATAAACTTTTTTATGTCAAAAAGCACACTAAAAATGTGTCCATTTTTTGTCATTAGTGAAATATCACAAAACTTACTGTTTTGATTTCAACGATGACTGTTTTCGGATAAGAAAATCAAATTTATTTTGAAATCTGGTTAAGTTAAAAATGTTATGAGTGAAGCAATTTTTCAATGCCTTGTGCAAAAAAAGCTTGAAAGTCCAAATTTTCCCCCAAATATCTAATATTCATCATTGTTTTTTATCATTCAACTTTATTCCATGTTCCTTTCTGATTCTTCACAAAATAGATATCTCCCATCATATTTTATTGACTTCTATTTCTTTTGTCCAAACGCTTGAAAATTTCACATTTGGGTGATTCTTTTTGATAAGCAACAAATTTATTATATCTGGAAAAAATTAAACAAAACATTTTTTGATAAGATTTGGGTGATTATTTTTGAATACATATTTTTTCTTACAAAAATTTCGGTTTGGGAATTCACTTTGAATTTTGACAAATGAACACTGAAAAGTTGTTCCTCCTTTCAATAATAATTTCAACATGATTAAAATATCAAGCATTGATTTTTTTAAAATTTTCCATGATTTTTTTCTTTCGAATATATAATTCCTCTCCAAAGAAATATGACATTTTAAAAATCAACACTCCGAAAAAAGTTATGATTTCAAAAATAATCACCCATTTTGATTCAAATCCATCAAATTTTCCATTATGAAAATATTCTCAAATCACATTGGTTTATTTTATCTAATCAGTGAAGAGATAAAGGTTGATGGATTAATTGTAAAAAATGATCGAAAAAAGTGCCTTTTTTATTTATCGGAAATAAAACATTTGCGACTTTTCAAAAAGAACAATACACATATTGTCCAACAATTGATAAACGTGGATATAAAAGCTATTCAAGCCAAAAGAAATGCAAATTTCAAATGTGGAAACAGTTTTGAATGTGAAACTATTTTGGCAATAAATCAAATAATTGCTTGATGGGAATTATTTTTGATATTCAATTTTTTCCAGAAAAAAATTTCAATTTAAAAATATGTTTCTGATGTTTGTGAATGAGCACTGAAAAGTGAATGCTCCAGTTCACGATGTATTTGTCTTTCTTTCAATTAAAGAAAGACAAACAACTGAAATGCCTGAAACATTTGCAAGAAAATTAAAAAGTCAAAGATGAAAAACTTTTGAGGGCTCTTTATCTCGAAACAATTGAGATTTCGAAAATAATCACCACATGTCCATCAATGATTCATAGGTGTTTCTCTTTATATGAACATATGTTTGAAAAAAATTGATGTTTTTGACAAATAATTGAAATAACAAAGTCAATATGGTTCTTCTGTTTCAATTTCTTAATGTTATTCTTCACAAAAAAAGTATCAAAAAACTGTTCAAGATAATTGTTGAATTAACATTACAAGAAAAATTATTGAAATTCAGAAAAAAAGAAATAAAGATATAGTTTATCAAATTTGAATTACACAAACCGATCAAATAAATTAATGCACTTTCAGTAAACTTTTTTTTAAAATTGAAACACACTTGTTTAATTCAGATGCTGTTATTATTTGATCCTTTCAGAAAATTATCAACGGTCGAATTTTTCCTTGCAGAATTATCAGTTGAAAAAGCAACGAAGAACTTTTTAAAGGATTGTTTTCCATTTTGCGAAATGATGGAAAAAGAAAGAAGAACAACTTTTGAGTCAAAAAAAAAAAAAAAATCGAAACATTTCATTTCCTTAAACATTCACAAAATAATCAGAAACATCCAACGATATTTGAGGATAATAAGACATGTTAATAAATCTGAATATTCCATAAAAGCTTGTGATGGTATCTTCATATCCGAGTTCTTCCATCTTTTCCAAAAACTCTTTTTTTGTTGCCTTTCTTTTCGCTTTGTCAGCCGTGCGATCTTTCTTTTCTTTCAATCGAATTGGAATCTCAATTAAAAATAACAAGAATTCATATGTTTCAAATTTATTCAATGTTTGCAGCTGCATCTTCTCCAAAACAGCATTAACAGCTCCTCCTTTCAGCAAGTCATCAACTTTTACTGCTCTGTTTTCTGCTTCCTTTAGCGCTAATATGCATCTTAAGCTTATTATTTCGTAATTGTCCCTTGCTGCTCGAAATACCCGAACAATACTGCTTAAAAGAACGATGAATTCTTTATTCAACAATTCGCACATGGAAAAGTAATCAAAAATCACATTAACCCATTTCCATATCATATATGCTTCTTTTGCTTCATCTTCTCCCCATCTTTCTTCTCTTCCCTTCCAATCCACACACTTTGCCAGCTCATCCAATTCTCTTGCTGCCTCTCTTCCGAAATGCAGCTCATTCACAACAACTTCCTCCAGCTCTCTATTCCTGTATAATCGGAGAATCGAAAACTTCCAAGCAGAATGATAAGCAAATCGCGACAGATTGTGATGTTCCTGATGATATTGGATAATTTCTCTGATTTCATGCAAATATAGTTCTTGTCCAACACACTTTGAAAAACGAGAAAGAAATCAACAAATCAACAAATCAACAAAAACAATTCTCTTTCTACCTCCCACTTATCAATAGAGCCCAATGTCACCAAAGCGATTTCCACTTTCTTTTTAGCTTCTTCGTTTTCTTCTTTGTCCGACGCAGCCTTCAAAATGCAAGGCACACTGATTGAAATCAATTCAGGTGAAGGTAATGGGTTCATCAAAAGATAGGATTCGCTCAGATCAACCAACAGCTTTTCGTTTTTTCCTTCTTTCTTATCATTTTTGTTATTCATCATCTTTTCAAATCTTTTACACAACGAAGATCCTTCAAAGCTTAAAATGAACAAAATTTTCTTCACTTTGCAATATCCAAGATGCTTCGACAAGCAAATAGCATTTTCCAAAGATATTTTCTTTTCTTCGATCATTTTATCAATTTTGTTGAATATTTCTTTTGTGAAAACAGATCTGAATTCATCGTTGCTCATTTCATCAATGACTCTTTTCATTTCTTCAACTATCTCTTTCTGCTCAATTTCGGTGCAATCTTCAAGCTCTGAAAGCAATCCTTCAATAAAAAAGAAAAGATAGAAACACAATCAACAAGAATTCAGAAGCAACCACAACTGCTTACCATTGAACTTTTTTGAGTTGTCCATGCCCTGCATTTTTTAAAGTTCATTGTGCCCAGAACACAATGCAGTTTTGCCGTTCACATTGAAAGCGCGAATGTTTGGGCAGAGGAAATTTGCGAAAAATATTAACACAAATGGAAGTCAAAGTGCGCGCACTCACACCGGCATCCTTCGTATATTATCTTTGGCAAGTAATTACGAAGAAAAAGAGAAGATTTGTGTTCTTTCTTTTATTTGTTATGGATTCAATGATTGAAAAGCATTATTTGAACTGGAATATCAATTGACAAAATGAAAGTTGACGAGCGAATTCATGCTGCGGAATTTAGAAATATTATTTCCTGTGGAAACTGCAGGCAGTGATGGCAGCGCACAAATATTGAAATTCTGTCAGTTGATTTTTGGTAATTGGATGGAAAAAGGAAATCCAACAATTTAATTCATAACACAAAAGACGTTGTGTATGCGTTTTTTATTGTTCTTTTGATTGTGAAGATATTTTCATCTGTATCCTCTCCAAAGTCGAGATTCAGGCAATTTATTTGAAAAAGTCAGTTTATTCGTTATTTTGGAAAACAGGGAAGAAGAGAGACAAATAATATCTTGCAAATATATTAGAGCCTGGATATTTTTTGTTACGAATGTTTATGGCAATTATTATGGACTCAACATGAGATGCATCGAAAAACGATGAAAAATGAATTTTGATGAAGTGGATATGAACGGAATTGGAAGATATTCAAGGCCAAAAGGAAGAATATCCAATCTCTATGAAAAGGAAGCGATTTTTGAAGAGAAAGGAGATATTTTCAAATTCATTTGTTGGAGAGATTGGGGCAGATGACTGAAACAGGAGATTGGCAGCAGCTACAGCAGAGCAAGGCACATTTCTTCGTATCGAAAGGAAAGAACATTGCTTTTATGGACTTAGGAGAGGGATGGAACTGAATTTGATTCCTTGACTTGAGAGCCACAAATACGAGTTAATCTGTCATTTTGGCGTTATACAGGCAGCTGGAGGCAAATGACAGGTTTAATGGATATGAGTAATTTTGCAATCGCCGTTGGAATTATAACATTGAAATATTATCCACAAGGGCAAAGAACGAGGTTGCAATGCTGAGAATATCCTTCAACAGAAGATATCCGATACTTGAGATCTTAAGTGCGTCTTCTTCTTCAACAACGCCATTGTCATCATCTTCTCCTTCTTCACCTTCTTCACCTTCTTCACCTTCTTCACCTTCTTCACCTTCTTCACCTTCTTCACCTTCTTCATCTCCTTCATCTCCTTCATCTCCTTTATCTCCTTCATCTCATTCATCTCTTTCTTCACTTTCTTCTTCTTTCCATGTGTTTTGCTCAGATGTATATGTTAATGAAAGAAACACTTTTTTGGGGATTGAAGATATATTCATTTCATTCGAAAAATATTTTGAATGAAAATGTGCGCTTTTCGAAATAGGAGCGAGAGAGAGAAGGGGAAAGAAGATATTGAGGACGAAGAAGTAGAAGAGGAAGAGGAGGAAGAAGAAGAAGATGATGATGAGAAAGAGGAAGAGGAAGAATAAGGAAAAAAGAAGACTTTTGTGATGAGAAAGACGAAGTTGATGAAAAACTGGGGAGGTGAAACCGAAGAATCAATCACGCCCAATGCTCACTCAAAGGATAGGAACATGCTGTTGATCTCCGTCTCTTGTTTTCACTCATAACTTGTTTTTTTCACTGCGAAGAAGAAGAAGAAGAAGAAGAAGAAGAAGGGAAAGAAGAAGAGGAAGAAGAAGAAGAAGATGATTGTTATGAAACAGATGACAAGACAGAATTCCTTCTTTCTCTCCTTTTCCCCTCGCCATATCCTCATGAAACTTCTCAACGTTCTGCTTATCACATTGAGGCAACCGAAAAGCAGATCTCTATTTTTTCATCATTCCTCCAAAACTGCATTGCAACAAGCTCTGTCAGCATCATCGTCATCCAAAACACCATCAGCTGCCCTTCTTTCTTTTGCGCCTTCGGCTGTTCAGCTTCCACAAAGAGAGAGAAAGAGAGAGAGAGAGAGACAAACAGACACATATCACTTCACCTCCACCTCTGCCAATACCTTCTCACAGACATCATTAAAAGCATACACACCTGGTTGTCCAGCACCTTCGTCAGTTGCTCAAAATGTTGGCGTTTTCTCTCTTTTCAATCGGATTGTCCTCTGAAGGAAACAGAAGCGCACTCAAATAATCTTCTTTGTACACACACACACGCACACACACACACACATCTGGATGGCTTATGAACAGCATGAAGAAGTCGTGGCAAAGACATGTCTCCAGCACAGATGCGAAGGAAAAGACAGAGAAAACAAAAGCAGCTTGCATTCATCACAGAAGATCCTCAACGGCAACACAGGATGTGTCTGTGGAGTCTGCCAATGGAACACACAGAAAAGAATTCGCCTCATCGAACACGATGACTCAACCAGCCACCAACAATAGCAATGAAGACGATGAAGAGGAAGAAGAGGAAGATGATGAAGACGATGAAGACGATGAAGACGATGAAGACGATGAAGACGATGAAGACGATGAAGACGATGAAGACGATGAAGACGATGAAGACGATGAAGACGATGAAGACGATGAAGACGATGAAGACGATGAAGACGATGAAGACGATGAAGACGATGAAGACGATGAAGACGATGAAGACGATGAAGACGATGAAGACGATGAAGAAGAAGAAGACGATGAAGACGATGAAGACGATGAAGAAGAAGAAGACGATGAAGACGATGAAGACGATGAAGACGATGAAGACGAAGAAGCAGATGGATCACCAGAACATGTGGCATCATTCATTGAATTTATCTCCATTTTCTGCTTATCTTCTTTTGTCCTGCTATAATTCAGCAGAAACCCCAGAAACACAAACACATCAGCCACTCCCATCTTTGGCTGCATCTTCTCAGACTCTCCAAATATCATCTTGATTTTCTTCTCCTCTGCCCTTTCAAGCGCCGTGTCGAAGAACAAGAAGAACGAATGCATCGTTTTTATTGAACTCCGTCCTCTTAATCTTCCCAAACAGCCACATCTGTGCAAAGCTCAACAAGAAAAGCTTTTTCCCCTTGTGGATCATCACCTTCCAGACTGCTTTGTTCTTCTTCTGCTTCTCAGCCATCTTCTTGAACACCTCCTTCTTCTCGCTTGTTGTCTCTTGTTGCACTTTCGGTAGTGCCATCAGCATCTTCGCTTCCTTCTGCATCCTGTTCATCTTCTGCCTCACAGTTCCCTAACCACTCCTCCTTCTCCTTCTTTCTCCTTCATCTCTTTCATCTTCATCATCTTCATTATCTTCTTCACTTTCTCCTTCTCCTTCTCCTTCTCCTTCTTCTTCTTCTTCTTCTTCTTCTGTTTGTTGTTCTTCTTGCTCGGCTGTGCCATCTTCCTCTGCAACATGAATGCGATCTTCCTCTTCTTCTTCTTCTTCTTCTTCTGCTCATCTGACTTGATTGTCTGCTTCGATTTAATTTCGTCTTCTTTTAATCTTTTGCATCAGAATGTCGATCTCCAAACACATCTTTTTATTCTTCTTCTTCTTCTTCTTCCTCTTCTTCCTCTTCCTCCTGTTAATCTGCTTCTTCTTTTCAGTTGTCCAAGTGAATGAATGAATGAATGAATATTTGTCCCTTCGATGCCTTCTGCCACACCCTCAGACACACACACACGCACACACACACTCACACTCACTCAACTGTTGCTGTGTCTGATCCAAATGAATGCATCCCTGAAGAAATTTGAAATGCGAATGAAAAAATGAAAAATAAAAAAGAAATGAGTTGGTTTAAAGAAATGACTGAATTCAATTTTTCGAATGTTTCTGAGAGTTTTGGTGCAAAAGCAAAAGAGCAGAAAATACAAGACTCATCATTAATTCACAGGTTTGATATTTTTCACAACTTGGCTTTTCATTTTCATTCACTTATAATTTGTTAAACGAACGTCAAAAGAAATAAAAATATGAATAATTAATATTAAATTTTTTTCTGTTTTGAAAAAAATGTTTGAATAACAAAATGCCACACTGCAAAATATCATACAATCACTTTATGCTCATTTTCTTATTTATTTAAATAATAAGTTTATTTCAAAATATTACAAACATTTATGATCAAATATATAATATTTATTTCAAATTATACTTTTTAACGATTGACATTTTTGCTGCCTATATTGCAGGACGAGCAGGGAATTCGAAGCGTTGAGCGGTAGAGCAAAATATACAACAGATATGCAAGAATTGGAAAGTTATCCATTGAAAAGGGACGAAGATGGAAGAACAGAAGCAATGCGATGGATTGTTGAGAAAAAGACAGAACCTCCGTTGGAAATGAGACATGAAACAACGCTTCATGATAATAAAGGTTGGACATTGGCAATGCTGTGGATTGGATTTACCCATACGGAACCTCCACAATGGATGAGACATAAAATAACTCTCAGAAATAATAATAGATCAACAATGGCGATGATGTGGATCACAAACATCAAAACAGAGCCACCAGAATGGATGAGACATGACATTAAACTTGCAAATAAAACTGGATCAATAATGGCCTTTTATTGGATTATTTACATCAATACAGAACCGCCGAAGTGGATGAGGCACGATATTGCATATACAAATCATAAAGGATGCTCAATGGCTATATATTGGATTGAATATGTGAAGACAGAACCACCTGAATGGATGAGGCATGACATTACACTTTCTGATCACGACGGATGGACGATGGCTATGTTTTGGATTTTCTTTACCAAGACAGAACCACCTGAATGGATGAGACACGATATTACGCTTGCTGATAAGGAAGGATTTACAATGGCAATGCACTGGATAAAGGAGGTCAAGACAGAACCTCCTTTATGGATGAGACATAATATTACACTTCGCAACAATTATGGTTGGACAATGGCAATGCTGTGGGTTGGATTTACCCATACGGAACCTCCAGAATGGATGAGACACGATACAACACTTAAAGATAATTTTCGCAGGACAATGGCTATGCATTGGATAAAGCAAGTTAAAACAGAACCTCCAGAATGGATGAGACATGACAACGAAATTACAGGAATATTCGGACAAACAATGGCCATGCTATGGATTGAATACGTGAAGACAGAACCACCAATGTGGATGATACATGAAATTACACTTGGAAATAAGAAAGGAGAAACAATGGCCATGCTGTGGATAAAGGAGGTCAAAACAGAACCACCTTTATCAATAAGGCATGAAATAACACAAAAAAATAACAAAGGAGAAACGATGGCTATGGGATGGATAAAATATGTGAAGGCAGAACCGCCGGAATGGATGAGACATGAAGAGACATTTTCTGATAAAAATGGAAGAACAATGGCCATGAAGTGGATCATTCATAACAGAAAAGAACCACTTGAATGGATGAGACACGAAGCTGAATTTGCAGACAACGATGGATGGACGATGGCAATATATTTTATTATTTTCGTAAGAGCTGATCCTCCAGTGTGGATGAGACACGATCCCACGCTTGCTGACAAGGAAGGAAATACGATGGCAATGAAGTGGATTCAATTTGTGAAGAAAGACCCACCATTATGGATGAAACACGATATTATACTTGGTAACAGTTATGGTTTGACAATTGCCATGCAATGGATAGAAAATGTGAAGAATGTGCCACCAGAATGGATGAGACATGACATTGAACGAACCTATATCCTGGGACGAACAATGGCGATGATGTGGATTCAGTTCACTGAAACTGAACCACCAGAATGGATGAGGCATAAAAATGAACTTAAGGATAAGGCTGGGAAAACGATGATTGACTATTGGGAAGAATATGCGAGAAGAGAGATCCCGGAATGGATGAAATACGATGAATTTGTTGTTGTTGTTGCAGATAATGATGGAGCGACAGATGCAATGCGTTGGCTCAAGGAAATGTTACAAAAGCATCAGAACGAAAGTGGAAAGGAAATACACTTGAAGTTGAAGATAGAATCGGGAACGGAATAATGCAGATTTATTGGTTGAAGTGAGATCCATTGCCATCACGAATGAAACAATGCATTTCAGCTGAAGACGAAGGCGAGAGGGCGAGAGTTGAATTAGATGCACCAGAAATGGAAGAAGGCTGATAATACCGCAAGAGTGATTGAATCATTTGCATTGAAGATATTATTTCTGAAGCATTAAACAAACGAACCGACTGATTTGCATGTGTGCAAATTAAGGCTGTTTAGCAACATTTCTTAATTCATGACTTTTCTTTCTTTCTTCTCTCTTTCTTTGAAGTTGGTTTTGTTCTATTGGCAGATGGTTGGACGTGCTTCAAAGATATCTCATTTTGATGTCCTTTCGATTTGCTTTCGATTGTTTTTTCATTTCAGCAGAACAATTGAAGCTGTTCACTTCAAAGTTTTTATTTTTGTTGATTTTTCAAAATATATCTTTTCAATTTTTATTTGATTTTGTAAACAATGAAAGAAAATCTCAATTCAAATCATCTTATTTTCTTTCTTTCTTTTTTTTCCAATTTGCAAATGTGACCGAAAACACACTTTGGCATTTTGAAAATGAAATGAGCATTTCTGTGATTTGGAGTTGAGAGAACTGTTATTTTCGGTTGTTGTGCTTTGACGATTTTGTTGCAGCCATTTTGATCAGATTCAACAGTTGCGATTCAGTTAATTATTGGCTCAAGTTTGTTCATTTTTTGGAATTGAGAGTGTTTCGTTGCTGTCTTGCAAAATACACAGAATATTCACAAAGACAACATGAACTTTGACGTTCAGATGTTTCATTTGATTTCACACGAAGTCACAATTTCTGAGAAAGACATAACAAACATCTGTCAGTGTCACATTAATGATTTATAAAAAAAAAAGCTTTGAAAAAATATTCATTTTTATATCGCATTAACAAATCACATTACACAATAATATGTGTGGAAAAAATAAAATTGATTATTATAAAAAGGAAATCCTTTTGTGAAATAGACTCCATTGGTGTTGTTGAAAACTCATTTATTGAAGTGTGAGAAATTCTCTTCAAACATATCTGAATGACAAAAATCAGAGTTCCGATTGAAAACTGTCTCTTTCGAATTGCGGAAGAATGCGAACAGATGAAGAGAAGAAAACCTCGAGGAGAGAGCGTGAATGATTCCATGAAGAAGACTCATGAACTGTTTAAGATGGTCACAATGGAAATGCCATTGAAGAAAGGAGAAAAATAAATGGATCAATCACAATCTTCTGAACATCTTATCCGCTGAAGAAGGTTCAGCGAATGCATTCAAGTTTAGAGAGTCAAACATTATTCTTTCAATCGGAGTGAGAGGATATCGCAATTTGAATGAAAAATCTTTCACAAATTATGTTATTATTGTTTGGAAAATAAAAGAAAGCAAAGCAGAATGTTTGTATTTGACTCTTTTAGTTATTTGCATTTGTTATTTCCTTTATTTAATTGGTTATTCGGATTTGTCAATAACAGCTTTTTATTTTTTACACGCAAGTTGATTATTTTAGTATTTTTCGTCAAACGCATCACCAAAGAACACAAGTCAACGTTGAAGCTCTTTTTTCATAGACCTTTTTTTCATCACTTTAACATTGTCATTTGACAAAAGGTTTGGAGAAAAAAAAACATCATAAAAAAATCAACAAACAAGAAGTCAATTATCAGTCCAAAACTCAAAACAGCAATCGCAAACGATGCCAACATCAAACAGAATGTTTCACAAGAACTGTTAAGGACGGATAAGGTGGTGAAGAAAGCGGAGCCAGCCCTGAAGGAGTTTTGTGCTTCAGATAGAGTGAAGAGTCGAAGCTGAAAGGCGACTGGAGCTCAGAAACACGAGGCGTTGGAAGGGAAGATGGAGGCAGCCGTGTGGCTGTGGAAGAGCTGCTGGCAAATTGGCTGCTGAAACCCTGCGATTGAGATAAAGTGGCTGGAAAATAAGGAGAGGAGGAGGAGGAGGAAGAAGAAGAAGAAGAAGAAGAAGAAAAGAGAGTGTTTGTGGATGGGCTTGCAATTGGATAGGATGTAGATGAAATTGTGGTTGATTGTGAAGAGAACTGGTTCTGAGGAAGGAAAACATGAGTTGGGTGAAATGAGTGATGTTGAATGTTGATAAGAAGAAGATGATGATGATGAAGGAGGAGAAGGAGAGGAGAAGGAGAAGGAGAGGTGAATGAAGAATTTCGTGCATTCATGTTGCATGGCGAAGAGTAATGATAAGGCAATGAGCCAACTGATGATGATGATGATGATGAAAAGGAATGACTTGTATTTTCACTTGTTTCATGCGAAGACTCCGAAAGAGTCGAGCGAAATGCATCCAGCGTCTGGTAAATTGGCACATTTTGAGAGAAAATGGAAGAAGAAGATGTTTCAATCATCTCAAAAAACGAAGGATCTGGCTGCTTCCCACTCGCCCCCAACATTCCCATCGGCTTCTCTGCCACTTGCCAATTGCCATCGAACGCACTTTTTGTTGCATAATTGTCATATCCATCTTCTTTTTCTCCTTCTTCTCCTTCTTCCTCTCCATCCTCTTTCTCTTCTTCATTATCCTTCTTTTCCCACTGCCCCAGCAGCACCCACAACAGGTCCATCGCCTCTCACACCACACTCCGATACCTCCCTCTCTTCAGAATCTGCGCGACTGCCTCGACACACCCAGCCTCCACAATCACCCCCTCCACCTCCTTCCCCAGCAACCCCATGTTCCTCAGTGCCCTCAGCGCGTGGCACTGGGCGCTGTGTGTGTCTGCCTGGGAGATGTGGCAGAGGGCGAAGACACACCTCGGCCGGAGGAGGGTGCATGCCTGGGAGGAGGTGCCGGCGCCGATGTTGCAGGCGAGGAGCGCTGCCTCGTGGCGCAGACAGGACGAGGAGGAGGACAAGTGCGAGGCGAAGACGTCGAAGAAAGAGGGCTGCAGCAGCAGACGCTGGATGTCTTTGTCGCTGCCACACGAGAAGTTCACAAAGAAGCGGAACGCCATCACTCGCAGAACAGACACAGAATCACTTTGAATGAAAGGGATGATCATTTCATTTGAAATGTCATTCATATTATAATTAATATTTGAAGAATATGTAAATGAAAGTTCAAAAAGAATATAATCAAATTGATCAAATAAATAGAAAGAAAAATAGATAAGGCAAACCTCATCAATTCCACAACCAGCCCAAGGAGCACAGGATCGATGAAGAACTTGTTATTGTTCGGATTCTCGTTGATGTTGGCGAGTATTTGCAGACAGCACTCGATGACTGCCTTTTCTGTGGGCAGCTCGTCGCTCTTCGTTCCTTCATTCTCCATCTTCTGCTCTCTTCTTCTGATCCTTTCTTCTTCACTCCTTTTTGCTTCTTCTTCTTCTTCTTCTTCTTCTTCTTCCTCTTCCTCTTCCTCCTTTTCACCTTCATCTTCTTCCTCTTCTTTATCCATCCTCCCTTTCATCTCATCCCCTCTTCTTTCTCCTGCTTTTCCTGTTTTCTCTTCATTCTGCCCAAAATTCATTCCATTTTCATGTTCATTTTCGCTTTCATTCTCAAACACATTTTCGTCTATCGGCCTAAAAAGAGGACTTTCTCCTCTTTTTGTGTTGTTTTCTTTGCTTTCTTTGCTTTCTTCTTCATCTTCTTCCATTCCATCTTCTCTTCTCTTCTTTCCTTCTTTTTCTTCTTTTTCTCTTTTTCCCTCATCCATTCTCAAATTGTCCTCTTCAGCTTCATTTTCTTCTTCTGTTCGAACACCAAACAGCCCTCCTTCCATATTAATTCCTCCTCTTTCTTCATCCAACTTCATCTTCCCCTTCTTCTTCTCTCCTTCCTCCTCCTCTTTCTCTTTCTCTTTTCCTTCTCTTCCCTCTCTTCCTCCCTCTTTCCCTCTTCTCCTCAGCATCCCCTTCGCCGCTCTCCTCATCCGCATTTCCCTCAGCACTTCCTTCACAAACATGGCGGCGTCGAAGAAGAGCTGGTCAGACTGAGAGGAAAGCGTCAGCGCTGCCAGAAGCTGAAGAGGAGGAAGAGGAGGAAGAGGAGGAAGAGGAGGAAGAGGAGGAAGAGGAGGAAGAGGAGGAAGAGGAGGAAGAGGAGGAAGAGGAGGAAGAGGAAGAAGATGGAGAAGAAGATGAATAAGTTGATGAAGCTATTGAATTGAATGGATTGGTAGATGCAAATTGGATTGGTGATTGTGTTGAAGAAGAAGAAGAAGAAAAAGATGTTTGTGTTTGTGAAAGTAAATGTGGAAGCTCTGATGAAAACTGAAGTGAAGAGGAATTTGTGTGAGATGATTGAAAAAGAGGAGAAGAAGAAGAAGAAGAAAAAGAAGAAGAAGAAACAGAATCAAAAAGAGAAATGGAATGAAATGAGTTCGACGATGCTCTTTGGACGAGCTGAGCGACAAAGGCGAACAAGACTCAATTGAAGAAAATGAAGTCAAAACGGACAGATTCGAATTTCATATCAGCCAACATCAGCAACAACAAATGGAAGAATTATTCCGTGTTGCAACATGAGAATTTGATGGTCAATAAGTTCTCAATAACGAAGAAGGTGCTCTTCATATTAGCCAAATAAAAAAAACCTCGTCAATGAAGATAACGAAGGAGAGTGAGAAGAAACCATATAATCAGCAAAAATGCAACTTAAAATTAATTGTTCCTGGCAATAGCGCTCAACATAAAAAATGCTGTTGGTCGGAATATAAAAATGAATTCAAAAATACATAAAAATAATTAGTTTTGCTTAAATTATAAAAATTCTTCTAAAGAACACACCTGCTCTTCCTATTGCAAATGCATAGGATTGTCCAATCGCCGATGCTTTCCATCTCCTTTTCCATTGTTTCACAGAGCTCCTTTCTTCATAATCCTTTTTTCCCACATAAATGTCCAACTTTTAATGTTGTCTTCCACTTTCTTTGTCAGAAAAAATATCTCTTCATTTTTCCTCTTCAAGAGCCATCCTATTGTTGTTATTCCTTTTCACTCTCATCCAAATGCTTTTCAATTCAATTCTTTTTAACCCCTATTTCAATTGAATACAAAAAAAATATGCAACTCTTATCTGATGATTGACTTTCTCTGTCCAGCTCTCTTCTGATGTTCTCCTCAAAAAGACAAAGAAATGACTATTTATATATTTTGTCATATTCTTGCACTCTGATAAGGCCACATCGCTGTATTTCCTTCAAAGATAATTTTCATAAAAATCATCTCGCCCAATTCCATCATCAATTCCCCGTCTTCTCTGTTTCGTACCACCACACAAAATAATATCGCCCGTTCTGCAGAAAATATTCGTTCGCTGGTCTCTCATCTTTCCAATAGCAAATTTCGATAATAAAACAAAATGATCATTTAATCCATAATAAATAAAGAAAATAGGATAAAGCATTGCTTTTCATTTCTTTTAAATTCTTGACCAGAATGTCAACAAAAGAAAAAACGGTATAAACACATATTTATATGACTCTTTTGAGTTTTTATTTTTCATCTATTTCTTCTTTTTAAACAAATGCGAATTCAATGTGAATGGCAAAACTACGTTGTATTCTGAATGTAATATGCTTCAAAAATGCAGACAACGAGTGCAACTGAAAGATTTAATGGTTTGTCCTCGTTGTTGCATTTGAATTGCTGGAGGTTACATTTTTTGTTTATTTTTTTAAAGAATTGTTTTCTGAAATGGAATGTTGCAATGCGGAAGAGCAAAAACATAAAATCGAAGAACTGAATGAATTGATGGATGAAATGGACAGAAATAAACAAAAACTAGTTTTCACAAAAGAGATGTTCAACACAATTGACAAAATGATTGAAAAAAAGAACTTTTCTTTGGAAAATGCAATTTTGTTTTTGAAGAATGTTGGATATTGCTGTGCGATGAAACGCATTTATGATCATGCATTTTGTGAATCTTTATTGAACGAAAGATTTAAGAAAATGATCATTGAAGAAGAAGAGAAAAAAGAGGGAAAGAACGAAAGTCTTTTGGTTGATCTTTGCGAATGCTTCTCTTTGTTAAATTTCTACTTTATTTCAGACGAATTGATATCAATTTGTGTGCCTTGCCTTCTGAAAGCTGTCTCAAAGAAAGAGGAAAGCGAAGAAACGCAAAAAGAAGTGGAAATAGCGTTGCTGGTTTTGAGCGAAATGGGATGTAGCGTATGGGCACTTCTATTTCATTTTTATTGTGTTTGCTTTTTCCTCCATTTATTTCTGATTAGAAAGTGAAACAAGAACTATATTTGAAGGAAATTACAGAAATCATCAAACATCAGCAGAAGCACAGAAATCTTACAAAACTTGCCTATCAGTCGGCTTGGCAGTTTATTATAGACCGATTATTGTTCAATTATATCATTGACCATGCTGTTATGAATGAAATTCATTTTGTAAAGGAGGCAACAAGAGAACTGGAAGAGCTGACAAAGTGCGTGAATTGGAAGAAGAAAGAAGAGGAAATGAGCAAAGAAGAAGCGAAAGAAGAACTTACATTGATGAGATGGGTCGAAACATTGAAGATTTATTTTCGCTATTGTTCATTGCAGAATGAAGAATATGTTTGCCTTTTTTGCAGAATTGTTCAGGTATATCGAGCAGCGAAGGATAATCACATAGAAATTAGTGACAAGTGCATTTATTCCTTGAGAAATGCAACACAAAATAGATTTATGAAAGTTGAAGATTTGTTGAAAGGAGGAGCTGTTGATGCTGTTTTGGAGGAGATGCAGCGACGAACAGTGGATGGCAAAATTGCATTTGAAAGCTTGCAATTCTTTTCGAATGTTTCATATCGATTGAAAGAAGAAGAGAGATATGAAATGGAAGAAGCGAAAAGAAAGGCAACGAAAATGAAAATGCTTGAAAAACTAGAAGAAGAAGGATTTGAAGATATTGTCATAAGCATTCATGATATATTCAATAATCGAAACAGACAAATTTATACTCAATTAATTGTGATTGTTTTGCACCTTATTTTAAAGGCTTGAGGAAATGCTTCACATTTTTTGACACAAATTTTTTATTTTTATTTTTTTACCATTTCACAAAAGAGAAAACAAGAGAGCATTTAAAAAAAAAAAAAAAAGAATATTTTTCATAGCTTCGAAAAGAAACAAAGCAATTAAAAAAGAAAGAAAAGAAGAATTCCAAAATCATATAATGAAATGCATTATTCAAGGTTCAACCTCGACTCACCACGCAATTTCATTCAGATTATTCAAGCAATTGAATGAAGAAAAAACAGAGTTGATACACAAATTTATATTCTCTTTCGCTTCTTTTGCTTCTTTTTTCGCGTTCGCATTTGGTGTCTTTGTCATAAATCTTCTGTAACAATTACCTGTTTTCTAATCATTTCCATTTGGAGCGTCTGTCAATAACAGATGTTGGGAGATACATTCTGATATCAAAGCCCTCAAAAAGTGGAGGAGTGAGAAGGGTTGTTCATGATTTCTTTTGTCCAATGTTGAAGAATGAATGGAAAAAAAACACTCGGAGAATTCGATTCAGTTAAGATTAAAACCAGGTTGACAAATTATCTCACTGGGAAGAAGGAGACGCAGAAATAAAAGAAGATGATGAAGGTGAAGAGGAGGAGGAAGTACTGTTTTGTGGGAAATTTGGCACCTCAATTGCATTTGGAAGCACGAAATGTGGTATGACTGCTGAAGTTGCTGTTGTTTGAGGAGGAAGAGGAGGAAGAGGAAGAAGAGGAAGAAGAGGAAGAAGAGGAGGAAGAAGAAGAGGAAGAGGAAGAGGAAGAGGAAGAGAAAGAGAAAGAGAAAGAAGAGGAAGAGAAAAAAGAAGAGGAAGAAGAGAAAGAATCATCAATTTTTGTTGTGTTTATTTGATGATTGGGAGATGAACTTAACAAATTAGCATATAAATTGTGGGGGCTATGTGTTTGTGAAGTCGAATGCTTGGAAGACACAGGTTGTGGAATTGATTCAGAACGAGGAAGAGGAGGATAATGAGAATATGAATTGGAGGAAGGAAATAAAGTGGAAGAAGAAGAAGAGAAAGGAAAAGAAGGTGGAGAAGGAAAAGATGATGAAAAATCGAATGAAAAAAATATTCTTGAATAACATTCAATTGTCAATCATTCGTTGAATTCACAATCTTCTTCATCTTCTCTCATAATAACCTCCAAATCCGAAAAACAAGAACATAAAAAAGATTTCATTTCTCCCTTGCCATTTTCCAACTGCAATAAGAATCTTATCTTTCTTTCGAGAATGGACATGTTTTCATCTCGTTTCATCAATCCGAATGCTTCAAAATCATCACATTCATCTTCTTCTTCCTCTTTTTCCTCTTTTTCCTCTTTTTCCTCGTCTCCAACCCTTCCTCCTCCACCTCCACTTTTTTTTTTTCCTCTTCTTCTCTTTCTCCATCTTCACTTTCGGTTAATGAACAAGATACGACCGGTCACAAAATTGTCATATGTCACAGCTATCATGATTCCACATTGTGCACATAAGTTTTTTCTGCCTATTATGTGCGGAAACTGTATAATAAGTTATTTTCAATTATCTTGAAAATTCTAAATCCTGTTCAATTTTAAAAAAAATAAATGAGTTTTTTTTTAGGGTTTTTATTTGTTCGCTTTTTTTATCACAGTATTAATGTTAGGGTTTTATCCAAAATCAACTTGTAAGGGTTTAATACTGTTGCATAAATTGCTTAATTTTATTTAATATCAAAATTATTTTTCATTGATCAAAAAATGCTCTTTACAAATTAATGTCAGGTTAAATTGAATATGTTCAAAGCATATTTGAGTGCATTCCAGTCGAATTTAAAATATTAATCTGTTTATTTAGTTCATTGTTGAATATGATTGATGTTAAATAATTTTTTTTGATCTACGCCAATTTAGAGTAAAAAAATAATTTGATTCATATGGAGAAAGAAAATAGATATTCAATTTTTTCTCTTCATTTTTGAGAGACCATAGTTTATTTGGAGCTTGACTTCTACAACCCATTTGAGTTTCTGCCGTTCATGTATATTCTGACTTCTCAAGTCTTCGTAACTGTGCTCTTGTTCTTATTATGAATGTGTCTGATTCCTGGTCCTTCTGCTCGCTTTTTGAAGTTGTTCTAGTCTGAATCTTACTTGATTTTTTTTTTTGAAAAGTCGAACTGTTTTGATCTTTTCGTCTTTCACAGCGGATCTTTGTGATTCTCCTAACTTCTATGTCTATTCTTTCCATTGATTCGCCTTCCGACTTAGTCTCTGAATGTATTTGTTTTGTAACTTCTGCATTCGTGTTTTCAAATTCTCCATTTTCTGAGTGGCTTCCTTCTCTTTCCATTGTTGTCTCATTCATTGCTGCAACAATAACGTTTGCCATTGATTTGGATAATCGACTCTTGAAGTCAAGTTTGACTAACTTATTAGTCCTCGGTGAAAGACGAGCGAATTTTGCAATTTGCGCCTGTGGAATATCAGCCATTGTTACCGCGTCAGAGTTACCGATTTGAGAGAATAATATGTGAATGTTTTTGAAATGCTCACTTCTTCCATTGCATCCTTCGCCAGCCTTCTGATTCCAAAAACAGTGAGAGGCTCAAAAGTTTGTGTGTTAAGCAACAAATGAGAAGTACCACAATTTTTTGTTTGAACAATTTCCCATAACGTTCAAATTGCTGAAGCTGGGCAAATGAAAGGTTCTTCTGACAGAAAGTGAACTGCGATCTCTGTTCTGGTATTTGATGTTTTTAAGGAGGTATCCAAATATACACCATCCTCTGTAATTCCAAACTGGGACATGTCCATTCTTTCCAATTCAGTGAACCTACAGGCAGAAAAAAACATTGTGAGGGAAATAACTTTCTGTGAAAGTGCTTTGAAAGTTAGATCGATATTTGGCCCCAGTTCAATATAGTATTCAAGCAATTTTTTTTGGATTCCATATCTCAGGCTCTGTCTTTTTCCTTGCAGCATTAGTCCTTCTGAACAACCGGAAAAGTGTTCTTATTATTGGGATCTCTCCCTCGGTTGTGTTGAATGCAAGCGATGAGAAAAAGAAAACCGCTGCTCTGATCATCCGAAGCACAGATTCTTTAACACCTTTATTCTTAAAGGATTAAAACACGTCTGCACATTTTGCAGTCCACTCTGGTAGATTGTCTGGTATTACTGAGTGCCCGCATAATTTCCATTGTTCAGCAAAACGTGCAAATCCGAAAAGGTATCCATCCCATGTGGATTGTGCAACGCCTTTTCTGCATTGCTCACCAAGCTCCTCTGAAATCTTTCGTTCCTGCACAGCTTGTTTCCAAAACAGTTGACATTTTCTTTTGAGGGATTCAGAAGAATTAGCCTGAGCTTCCCAGGAGGAAGATATGCTCCTATCTTCTTCATTGATGTTCGTTCCATCAGTTCCTGGATATTGAAATTCAGCTCCCAACTATAGAAGTTGCTGTGGCGCAAAAGAACTTCCCAGTTCTGGCCTTTCCAGTTCGGCAGAAGAAGAACAACTTGAGCTCTCTCCTGCTGTGCTTTCCGAATCACCATCGGAATCAGCGGAATCGGAGGATGAGCAAAAACACATTCCTGACTCCAAGGAACTGACAGCCCGTCTTCGTGCATGGGGCTTCCTATACTACACCATCTTTCCAGCTTGTGATTGTGATGAGCCGCGAACGCGTCGAGAGTCGGTCTGACTTTGATGAGCGATATAACTTTTTTGAAGGTTTCTTCTTTTTTGGTGTAGTCTCCCGCTCTTTCGAGTCGAGATAATGGTCTTCTCTGCTGTTCCGTGTCCCTGAAAGATGTTGAGCTTTCATCTGCACCTTCATTGCTTCTTTCCACTTCCATATCTTTCGAAGAACTGGCCTGAGATTTTTCCCCGCATTCCACCGATTGATGTTGAAGACAACAGAGCTGTTGTCCGATCTCAAGAGAAGTTGAGATATTTTGTTGGTTCTGATTATTTGTGAGAAATGGTGGAGTGCCAATAACACAGCCAACTGTTCCCTGTTAAAAGACGATTTGCTGTGAGCATTCTGCGAAACTTTGCACGCCAGTCCAGAATCATGTTGTTTCTTCGAAGTGTCGCTCCCATAGCTAGCTCCGATGCATCCGTTGTGAGTGTCGCTTGGGGAGAAAATACTGTTTGTAATTGTCGAGGCTTGTTCAGGTTCAGAATCCATTTCCATTCCAGTAACTTTTTCAGAACAGAGGCATTCATCTTCATCATCCCGCTCCATCCTGATGTCCTCACATTCTTCTGGAGCAGACGATGCAAAGCCACCATCCGGAGTGAGGCGTCTTGTCTGATAAAGCGAACTGCATTTATCTTCCCAATTAGTGAAGCGAAATCTTTCATACGAACTTGTTTGGCTTCGACACATTTTCTCTCCCAGAGACTGAGGAGCGCTTCAAGAGAAGTGGCTTTGTCTTTTCCCAATCTCGCTGTGAACTCCTCTGTATCCCAGTCGAAGCCCAAATATGTGAATCTCTTCGTTGGTTCCAACTGGCATTTGTTTTTGTGATTCATTAATCCCAAGCTTCCCAAGAACAACATCATTTGGCTTTTGATTATTTCCAAATACGCTTTGTCGTGGTGGAGTATTGTCATATCGTCGAGATATGCAATCGCTCTCACATTCCATCTTTTCTTTGTGGCTCTTGTAACATTCCTCATAATCTTTGTGAAGATCCTCGGAGCATCCATGAATTCATATAATATTCCTTCAAATGAATAATCTGTTCCTTCGGACCTGAAACTGAGATACGGTTTTAATTCTGGTGACACGGGGATGAGGCAATATGCTTGAGCCAGATCCAACGTTATTGCATAATTATCTTTCTGAATGAGGTATTCAAAAGTTCTCTCGCTTTTGAACTTGAAGTGCAACATCATCATTGCCGCATTTAGGGGACGACAATCAAGGATCTGACACTAGGCTCCCGACTTCTTTTTGACAAAAAACACATTGTTTCTGAATTTGAACTGATTCACAGAACTTACGCTGATTATGCCTGAATCCAGTTGCTCCTTTTGCACACTTCTGAAGGCCCTCCGCTGTTCCTCGCTCACTCGCTTTGCTCCATCTTCCCAGTCTCTTTCCTCTTATTTTTCTTCAGCTCTTTTGACCTTCCAGCAGGCATGTGCTCCAGGTCTGATTAATCTTCCTCCCTTTATGTTGTCCCATTCCTGCAAATACATTGCAGCTCGGACTCCAATTATTTTCTGCGTGCTCCTTTATATTTCTTTCCTCCCTCGGAAGGCCCTGAAACTCCCCTGCTCCAAGTCTCCGCTGACCTTCTTTAAGGAGTTTCGAAAAGTGAGTTGACTTCGAGGCGTCCGGGGCAAACTTCTAAAAAACATCTTCCTGCTGGAGCCCTTAGCCTGCGTTGTTTTGAATAATGATCTTCCAACGTTATCTGTTCTCTTGCAATTAATCGCCTCTGTGGCCTTTTGGATTTGCTTCTGTTCAATACGAACCTCCTCCAAAAGGTCTTGCTGCCTCTTTGTTAATAAACCTCCCGTCGTATCTGCCTCCATCTTTCTCGCTGCTGAAAACCAATATCTGCCTTGTATCCGAGCTCTTCTGGCTTCTTGAATTGTCTGAGTCATTAGTAACAACGCATCTTTTGTCATCTCACTAGCAAAATCTTGTTTCAGCATTATGTTCTGAATGGATAATAACATTGACTTGTAAGCTGGAAATTAATTACTTTCGAACTGCTCGCCTGCCTTGTCCAATGCGTCGCGATACCAGAATTGTGACCTAACTGCTGCTGGTTGGCTCTTGCTAATTACAGGATTAAATCAAGCTCGTTGAAAAATGGTGCAACCTCTTCCAATTCAGATCTTGATAACTTTAAATCAAAGAGGGAAACTGTTGGATCTGTTAAGCAAATTGCTGTTAAAATATCATCCATCGTATCTATTTCTTCTTTAGCACCTTCTCCGTCATTTTCCTCTTCTATTCTTCCTTCGTGGCTCTGATCAACATTTTGCGGAGGCAGCGTGAAGATAGAAGGGGCAATTGGTGGCGGAGCTATATCATTGCTTGCGGAAATTGTTGGCCCACTTCCAAGTGTTGCTTGTTCAGTTAAAAGCGCAATTCTGGTAGCTATTGGAGGTTGGGAGGCGCTATTCATTTTGATCGCGAAAGAAACATGCCCCATCAAAGTGACTTCTCTCAAATTTGAAGAGAAGAAATTGAATTGATAATTTTCTCGAAGATTAAAATGCTCTGCATTTTAATTAAAATAAAAATTTCAGCACAAAAGAAAGACATAATAACTTAACGAAACAGTTAACAATAACGTTATAATCATCCTCACAAATTTTTATTAACTGTCGTATATAGTGCAATAACCCTTTCATATGTTATTTTGGAAAATGAATTTCCTTCAATTATGCGTTTCATATGAAACATCTCCACCAATTTTATCATCATTTCCCCGTCGTTGCTGTTTCATTCCAACGCACAAAATAATATCGCCTATCCTGCAGAAAATATACGTTTGCCGATCTATCATCTTTCCAATGCTTAATTTCGTTCAAAGAAAAAAACTCGATCAGATCATCCATAACAATAAACTTGAAAAGTTAAATCATTGTTTTATTCTGTGAAATATCTTGCCAAAAATGTCATTATTCAGTTTGATGACGTGAATGCATATATTTTCATGACTATTTTGTGTTTTCTATTTTTTGTTGTTTCCGCCTTTGAAGGATGTTCTTGTTGAATGCGAATGAGAAATTGGGGATGGCTTCTGTGTTTCTGTGGATTTGCAAAAATGCAGGAGAAGGGCGTGTTAAAAGCATTCACCGGTTTGGAAACATTGCTTCCCTCGAATTCGTGATGATTGGGATGATATTTCTCTCTGTCTCTCTTTGCTTGTTTTTTTGAAGATAAGATAAATGAGCTGGCGCACGGGGATGAGAAAGAATAGAAACAGAAAATGGAAGAAGAAGAGCAATTTGTGCCTGTTTTGATTACTGAAATGCTTTACAAACGAAAATGGATAATTTCAAATGGAGAAAAGAAAACAACAATGGAAAATTCAGCGCAGCAGTTGAAGCATTTGAGTTATTGCAAAGAGCTGAATGGGATAAGGATAGATGGTTTTGTAAATCGTTCAGTAAGTGGAAAAATTGGAAAGATGATTGTTGATGAAGAAGAGAAGGATGAAAAATCACTGATTGTTCTTTTCGAATGATGTTTTTCATTGAATGATTGCCTTTGCAATTTGTTGAAAAATAGCTTGAATAAACGTCAAAAAGCGGAAAGGACTGTTTTGAGGTTGTGTGACGCTGATAAATAGAATGTACTATTTCACTTGTTTCATAATTGATGATTGCAATATTTTTTTTTATTTTTTTGTGTTGATTAATTAGGTTTCTTCAAAATGATGGCATTGAACGAGACGTCATCAGAAGCGCCTCGGCCACACTGAGCTTGGCATTGTTTGCTTAATTGAGGATATTTTTTGTGAACAGATGATTCAATGAAAAATATTTGGAAGAGACCGTTGCAGAGCGGCTGTGCTTGGTGAGAGAGGCGACCAGAGAATCGGAAAAGAAAGGGAATGGAAATGGCTTTGGAATAGGATTGTTGGAGGAAGAAAACAAAATGAGAAGAAGAGAGAGTTGAAAAGATTGAAGTTAGAAACAGAGGAAGGATATGAAGAAGAAGGAAGGATGTGAAGAAGAAGAAGAATGGAAAGAATGATCGCATCTGCAATGAGGGGTGATGAGCCGTAGAAAATGAAAGTGAAAGAGAAGCCTCCTCAGAGGAATGAAGAGAGGCAGAAACTGGAGTCAGGACTGTGAGAGATAATGATTGCAGCAGAGATGCAACCACAGAAATTCATGCACTCATAAACGAATATGTGGAAGAACCGAAAAAGCGAAGGAGATAAAGATGAAAAAATAGAAGACAAAAGAAGAAGGAAAAAAAACATGGCGAAGAGAAAGAGGCGTTTGAAGGAGAAAAGAAGGAAATGGTTGGATCAGTTGTGCAGACGATAATTTTCCATATTTCTTGTTTATTAATTCGTTGGCCAGATTGAGCACCAAAGTCAACAACAGAACAGACACGAATAAAAGATGGAGCGTATCTGCCAACATTTCTCCCACAAAAGTGAACAAGCAGCATCAAATGCTCTGAAAGGATTGTCCAGATTGAGCATATCACATCCTCCTTTGTTATTCACATCTTCATTCCCATCACCAGCTCTGGCATCTTTCACCTCAAATACTGATGAGGGCAGAAGGATTTCGTCCTCCTCCTCATGATCACTCATGGATGGCATGGCTGTTGATGAAGAGATGGATGAATACATCGCATGCTCAGAGAATTATGAAGTGTGAGAATATTGATAAGTCATTGAAGATTATTCTTTGTCTTCGTGAAATGAATGGAAGATATTATTTCCCACCACAAATGGGAATTGAACAGCTGTTTTCGTTTCATTCATCTCGTTTCTTCCACCCAACAACAGAAACAGCGAACCCCTCAAATCCACATTCAAGTGATTGGTAAAATCAGATTCAACACGAATGAAGTGGTTGGATATAAATTCTCCTGCATGGCAAATGAAGATTCTGTTTCTGTTGTTGAAGTGAATGGAAAAGAAAATCTTTTCCAATTCTCATCAAAAGATTCATGTCTGAACATTTGGCTAAAAATGCATCCAGCTGAACATTGTTCAGCAGAAAAGATGTTCAGATGATTGTGATTGATCCATTTATTTTTCTCCTTTCTTCAATGGCATTTCCATAGTTTCCATCTCAAACAGTTCACGAGTCTTCTTCATGGAATCATTCACGCTCTCTCCTCGAGGTTTTCTTCTCTTCATCTGTTTGCCTTCTTCCACAATTCGAAAGAGAAAAAATTCGATTCGAACTCTGATTTTTGTCATTCAGATATGTTTGAAGAGAATTTCTCACACTTCAATAAATGAGTTTTCAACAACACCAATGGAGTCTATTTCACAAAAGAATTTCCTATTTTAATAATCAATTTTATTTTTTCCACACATATTATTGTGTAATGTGATTTGTCAATGCGATAGAAAAATGTATATTTCTTCGAAGCTTTTTTTTTTATAAATCATTAATGTGACACTGACAGATGTTTGTTATGTCTTTCTCAGAAATTGTGACTTCGTGTGAAATCAAATGAAACATCTGAACGTCAAAGTTCATGTTGTCTTTGTGAATATTCTGTGTATTTTGCAAGACAGCAACGAAACACTCTCAATTCCAAAAAATGAACAAACTTGAGCCAATAATTAACTGAATCGCAACTGTTGAATCTGATCAAAATGGCTGCAACAAAATCGTCAAAGCACAACAACCAAAAACAACAGTTCTCTCAACTCCAAAATCACAGAAATGCTCATTTCATTTTCAAAATGCCAAAGTGAATTTTCGGTCACATTGACAAATTGGAAAAAAGAAAAAATAAAAAGAAAAATAAAAAGAAAACAAGATGATTTGAATTGAGATTTTCTTTCATTATTTACAAAATCAAATAAAAATTGAAAAGATATATTTTGAAAAATAAGCAAAAATAAAAACTTTGAAATGAACAGCTTCAATTGTTCTGCTGAAATGAAAAAACAATCGAAAGCAAATCGAAAGGACATCAAAATGAGATATCTTTGAAGCACGTCCAACCATCTGCCAATAGAACAAAACCAACTTCAAAGAAAGAGAGAAGAAAGAAAGAAAAGTCATGAATTAAGAAATGTTGCTAAACAGCCTTAATTTGCACACATGCAAATCAGTCGGTTCGTTTGTTTAATGCTTCAGAAATAATATCTTCAATGCAAATGATTCAATCACTCTTGCGGTATTATCAGCCTTCTTCCATTTCTGGTGCATCTAATTCAACTCTCGCCCTCTCGCCTTCGTCTTCAGCTGAAATGCATTGTTTCATTCGTGATGGCAATGGATCTCGCTTCAAATAATAAATCTTCATTATTCCCTTCCTATTCGATCTTCATCTTCAAGTGAATTTTCTTTCCACTTCTGTTCTGATGCTTTTGTAACATTTCTTTGATCAAATCCATTATCTCTGTCATCCCTTCATCATCAGTTTCACTTGAAACTTCAACATCAATTTCATCAAGAGCTTCATCAGTGGAAATTAATTCATCACACTTCATCCATTCCGGTACCTCGCTTTTAACATATCTTTCCCAATATTCTTCCACTGTTTTTCCATCCTTATCTTTAAATTCATTTTTATGTCTCATCCATTCTGGCGGTTCTGTTTCAGTAAACTGAATCCACTTCATCGCCATTGTTCGTCCAACTTTATCTGTGATTTCATTGCTATGTCTCATCCATTCTAGTGGCTCTGTCTTCACATTTTCTATCCATCGCATGGCCATCGTAATTCCATTATTGTCTGTAACCGTATTCTCGTGCCTCATCCACTTCAGAACATCTGTTTTAACTAGCTTTATCCAGTGCATGGCCATTGTTCTTCCATTTTTATCAGGAAATGTAACTTTATGTCTCATCCAGACTGGTGGCTCTGTCTTGGTTTCCTTTATCCAGTGCATGGCCATTGTACACCCATCCTTATCAGCAAATACAGGATCATGTCTCATCCATTCTGGCGGCTCTGTTTTAACGTCTTGAATCCATATCATAGCCATTGTCCATCCGTTATTGTTGCGAAGTGTTATATCGTGTCGCATCCATTCTGGTGGCTCTGTTTTGACATATTTAATCCACAGCATGGCCATCGTCCTTCCGCTCTTATCAGAAAATGTGGCATTATGCCTCATCCATTGAAGAGGCTCTTTTCTGATATGAATGATCCACTTCATGGCCATTGTTTCTCCATTCTTATCATCAAGTGTAATACCGTGTCTCATCCATTCTGGCGGTTCTGTTTTTGCATGTTTTATCCAGTACATTGCCATCGTCATTCCGTTATCATCCACAAGCGTAATGCTATGCCTCATCCACTCAGGAGGTTCTGTTTTTTTCTCCTCAATCCACTTCATCGATAATGTCCTCCCATCCTTCTTGCTTTGTGTGTTATCCATTATCATCCATAAGGGAGGTTCTGTCTTGACTTCCTTTAACCAATGCATTGCCATTGTTCGTCCTTCTTTATCAGCAATTTCGTTGTTATGTCTCATCCATTCTGGAGGTTCTGTCTTGACATGTTGAATCCACTTCATTGCCATTGTTTCTCCTTTGTTGTCTTTGTGTGTAATGATATGCCTTATTGATAAAGGCGGTTCTGTTTGGACGAATTGAGTCCACAGCATGGCCATTGTTATTCCGCTCTTGTCTGCAACTTCAATATCATGCCTCATCCATTCAGGTGGCTCTGATTTTACAGATTGGATCCAGTGCATTGCCATTGTTCGTCCAATCTTATCGGCAAGTGTGATGTTATGTCTCATCCAATTTGGTGGCTCTGTTTTGTTCTCAATAATCCACCTCATTCCCGGTGTTTGTCCATTTTCATCTTTCAATGTTTCATCAAATGCCATCCATTCTGGAAATTCAGTTTTAACATATATTTTCCAATGATCTGCCATTGCCCATCCTTTCTTGTCTCTAAGTGAATTGCGGTGCCTCATCCATTTCGGTGGATCGGTTTGAACAATTTGAATCCATATCATAGCCATTGTTAAACCATAATTGTTGCGAAATGCATTATCATGTCTCATCCATTCCGGTGGTTCTGTTTTGACATTATTAATCCATAGCATGGCCATGGTTGACCCAAATTTGTTGCTAAGTGTAATATTATGTCTCATCCATTCTGGAGGATCTGTTTTAACACAGATAATCCATAACATGGCCATTGTGAATCCATTCTTTTCACCAAGGGTGATGTTGTGCCTCATCCAGACTGGCGGTTCTGTTTTAACATTATAAATCCAATTCATCGCCATTGTCAAACCTTTTTTATCATGAAGCGTTATTTCATGTCTCATCCACAGTGGTGGTTCTGTATGAACATATCCAATCCACAGCATTGCCAATGTCCAACCATTCTCGTCAGAAAGCGTGCTGTTGTGTCTTATCCACTCTAAAGGTTCTGTCTTCTTCTCAGCAATCCATCGCATTGCTTCTGTTCTTCCATCCTTGTCCCTTATCAATGGATAACTTTCCAATTTTTGCATATCTGTTGTATATCTTATTTTACCGCTCATCACTTCGGTTTTGCTGCTCGTCCTGCAATATAAGCAGAAAAAATTTCAATCGTTAAAAAATATTATTTGAAATAAATATTATATATATGATCATAAATGTTTGTAATATTTAGAAATAAACTTATTTTTTAAATAAATAAGAAAATGAGCATAAAGCGATTGCATGATTTTTGGCAGTGTTGCATTTTGTTATTCAAACATTTTTTTCAAAACAGAAAAAAATTTTAATATTGATTATTCATATTTTTATTTCATTTGACGTTCGTTTAACAAATTATAAGTGAATGAAAATGAAAAGCCAAGTTGTGGAAAATAGCAAACCTGTGAAATTATGTTGAGTCTTATATTTTCTGCTCTTTTGCTTTTGAACAAAGATTTTAAGAAACATTCGAAAAATTGAATTCAGTCATTTCTTTTCACCAACTCATTTCTTTTTTATTTTTTATTTTTTCATTCACATTTCAAATCTCTTCAGGGATGCATTCATTTGTATCAGCCACAGCAACAGTTAAGTGTGTGAGTGTCTGAGGGTGTGGCAGAAGACATCGAAGGGACAAATATTCATTCATTCATTCACTTGGACAACTGAAAAGAAGAAGAAACAGATTAACAGGAAGAAGAGGAAGAGGAGGAGGAAGAAGAAGAAGAAGAAGAACAAAGAAAAGAAGAAGAAAAGGATGTGTTTGGAGATTACATTCTGATGCAAAAGATTAAAAGAAGACGAAATTATATCGAAGCAGACAATCAAGTCAGATGAGCAGATGAAGAAGAAGGAGAAGAGGAAGATCACATTCATGTTGCAGAGGAAGATGGCACAGCTGAGCGAGAAGAACAACAAAGAGAAGAAGAAGAAGAAGGTGAAGAAGGAGAAGGAGAAGGAGAAGAAGATGATGAAGATGGTGGAGATAATTGAGATGATGAAGATGAAAGAGATGAAGGAGAAAGAAGGAGAAGGAGGAGTGGTTAGGGAACTGTGAGGCAGAAGATGAACAGGATGCAGAAGGAAGCGAAGATGCTGATGGTGCTGTCGAAAGTGCAACAAGAGACAATAAGCGAGAAGAAGGAGGTATTCAAGAAGATGGCCGAGAAGCAGAAGAAGAGCAAATCAGTCTGAAATGTGATAATACACAAGGGGAGAGAAGCTTTTCTTGTTGAACTTTGCACAGATGTGGCTGTTTGTGTATCTTGTGAGGAAGGAGTTCAAAAAAGATGAGGCATTCGTTCTTCTTGTTCTTCGACACGGCGCTTGAAAGGGCAGAGGAGAAGAAAATCAAGATGTTATTTGGAGAGTCTGAGAAGATGCAGCCAAAGATGGGAGTGGCTGATGTGTTTGTGTTTCTGGAGTTTCTGCTGAATAATAACAGGACAAAAGAAGATAAGCAGAAAATGGAGATAAATTCAATGAATGATGCCACATGTTCTGGTGATCCATTTGCTTCTTCGTCTTCATCGTCTTCATCGTCTTCATCGTCTTCATCGTCTTCATCGTCTTCATCGTCTTCATCGTCTTCATCGTCTTCATCGTCTTCATCGTCTTCATCGTCTTCATCGTCTTCTTCTTCTTCATCGTCTTCATCGTCTTCATCGTCTTCTTCTTCTTCATCGTCTTCATCGTCTTCTTCTTCTTCATCGTCTTCATCGTCTTCATCATCTTCCTCTTCTTCCTCTTCATCGTCTTCATCGCCATTGTTGGCGGCTGGTTGAGTCATCGTGTTCGAAGGCGAATTCTTTTCTGTGTGTTCCATTGGTAGACTCCACAGACACACCCTGTGTTGCCGTTGAGGATCTTCTGTGATGAATGCAAGCTGCTTTTGTTTTCTCTGTCTTTTCCTTCGCATCTGTGCTGGAGACATGTCTTTGCCACGACTTCTTCATGCTGTTCATAAGCCATCCAGATGTGTGTGTGTGTGTGTGTGCGTGCGTGCGTGCGTGTGCAAAGAAGATAATTTGAGTGCGCTTCTGTTTCCTTCAGAGAACAATCCGATTGAAAAGAGAGAAAACGCCAACATTTTGAGCTGCTGATGAAGGTGCTGGACAACCAGGTGTGTATGCTTTTAATGATGTCTGTGGGAGGGTATTGGCAGAGGTGGAGGCGAAGCGATATGTGCCTGTTTGTCTCTCTCTCTCTCTCTTTCTCTCTCTCTTTGTGGAAGCTGAACAGCCGAAGGCGCAAAAGAAAGAAGGGCAGCTGATGGTGTTTTGGATGACGATGATGCTGGCAGAGCTTGTTGCAATGCAGTTTTGGAGGAATGATGAAAAAATTGAGATCTGCTTTTCGGTTGCCTCAATGTGATGGGCAGAACGTTGAGAAGATTCACGAGGATATGGCGAGGGGAAAAGGAGAGGGAGAAGTATTTCTGTCTTGCCATCTGTTTCATAACAATCATCATCTTCTTCTTCCTCTTCTTCTTTACCTTCTTCTTCTTCTTCTTCTTCTTCGCAGTGAAAAAAAACAAGTTATGAGTGAAAACAAGAGACGGAGATCAACAACATGCTCCTATCCTTTGAGTGAGCATTGGGCGTGATTGACTCTTCGGTTTCACCTCCCCAGTTTTTCATCAACTTCGTCTTTCTCATCACAAAAGTCTTCTTTTTTCCTTATTCTTCCTCTTCCTCTTTCTCATCATCATCTTCTTCTTCTTCTTCCTCCTCTTCCTCTTCTACTTCTTCGTCCTCAATATCTTCTTTCCCCTTCTCTCTCTCGCTCCTATTTCGAAAAGCGCACATTTTCATTCAAAAAGTTTTTCGAATGAAAATAACATTTCTTCAATCCCAAAAAAAGAATAACTTTCTTTAACATATATATCTGAGCAAAACACATGGAAAGAAGAAGAAGGTGAAGAAGGTGAAGAAGGTGAAGAAGGTGAAGAAGGTGAAGAAGAATAAGAAGAATAAGAAGGTGAAGAAGGAGAAGATGATGACAATGGCGTTGTTGAAGAAGAAGACGCACTTAAGATCTCAAGTATCGGATATCTTCTGTTGGAGGATATTCTCAGCATTGCAACCTCGTTCTTTGCCCTTGTGGATAATATTTCAATGATATAATTCCAACGGCGATAGCAAAATGACTAATCCATGAAACCTGTCATTTGCCTCCAGCTGCCTGTATAACGCCAAAATGACAGATTAACTCGTATTTGTGGCTCTCAAGTCAAGGAATCAAATTCAGTTCCATCCCTCTCCTAAGTCCATAAAAGCAATGTTCTTTCCTTTCGATACGAAGAAATGTGCCTTGTTCTGCTGTAGCTGCTGCCAATCTCCTGTTTCAGTCATCTGCCCCAATCTCTCCAACAAATGAGTTTGAAAATATCTCCTTTCTCTTCAAAAATCGCTTCCTTTTCAGAGAGATTGATCATTCTTCCTTTTTAGTCTTGAACATCTTCTAACCCCGTTGATTTCTGCTCCATCAAAATTCATTTTTCATCGTTTTTCGATGCATCGCGCATGTTGAGTCAAAAATAAGTAACATAAACATTCGTAACAAAAAATATCCAGGCTCTAATATATTTGTAAGATTGTGTTTGGATCTCTTCTTCCCTGTTTTCCAAAATAACGAATAAACTGACTTTTTCAAATAAATTGTCTGAATCACGACTTTAGAGAGGATACAGATGAAAATATCTTCACAATCAAAAGAACAATAAAAAGCACATACACAACGTCTTTTGTGTTATGAATTAAATTGTTGGATTTCCTTTTTCCATCCAATTACCAAAAATCAACTGACAGAATTTCAATATTTGTGCACTGCCATCACTGCCTGCAGTTTCTACTGGAAATAATATTTCTAAATTCCGCAGTATGAATTCATTCGTCAACTTTCATTTTGCAAATTGATATTCCAGTTCAAATAATGCTTTTCAATCAGTGAATCCATAACAAATAAAAGAAAGAACACAAAACTTCTATTTTTCTTCGAAATTACTTGCCAAAGATAATATACGAAGGATGTCGGTGTGAGTGCACGCACTTTGACTTCCATTTGTGTTAATATTTTTCGCAAATTTCTTCTGCCCAAACATTCTCGTTTTCAATGTGAATGGCAAAACTGCATTGTGTTCTGGACACAATGAACTTTAAAAAATGCAGGGCATGGACAACACAAAAAAGTTCAATGGTAAGCAGTCGTGGTTGCTTTTGAATTCTTGTTTGCAATGATTTTTTTCTTTGTTTTTCTTTTTTATTGAAGGATTGCTTTCAGAGCTTGAAGATTGCACCGAAGTTGAGCAGAAAGTCAAAATAGAAGAAATGAAAAGAGTCATTGATGAAATGAATAAAGAAGAATTATATGCTTTTTTTAAAACAGATCTATTCAACAAAATACACGAAATGATTGAAGAAAAGAAATTATCTTTGGAAAATGCAATTTTGGTGCTGAAGCATATTGGACATTGCAAAGTATTGAAACATATTTGGAACAATCATTTTAAAGAATCTTCGTTGGACAAAAGATTTGAGAAGATGATAATAGAAGAAGAAAAGAAAAAAGAGGAGAAGAATGAAAAACTTCTGATTGATCTTTGTGAATGCTATCTTTTGTTGAACAGGTGGGCTTCTGAGGAATTGCTTTCAACTGGCGTGTCTTGCCTTTTGAAAGTTGCACTGAATAAAGAAGAAAACGAAGAGGCACAAAAAGAAGTGGAAATAGTTTTGCTGGCTTTGAGTGGATTTGGATATGGAGTGTGAACATTTCTGTTTCCTTATTTTATATTATTGATTTTTCATTCCTTATTTTTTCATTAGGAAGTGGAGCAAGAACTTTTCATCAATGAAATCAAGGAGGTCATTCAATATCATCAAAAGCATCACAATCTTACACGACTTGCATGTCAATCATCTTGGCAGTTTTTGATAAACGGATTGCCATACTACAAAAGCTTTGAAGGAGTAATTGTTGATGAGCTGCATTTCTTAAGGGAGGCGGAAAGAGAATTGGAAGAGCTGATGAAAAGTGTGAATAGGAAGAGAGAGAAAGAAGCGGAGAAAGAGGAAAAAGAGACAAAAAAAGAGCTTGTTTTATTGAGATGGCTAAATACCTTGGAACGTTATTTTCTCTATTGCACAATGTGGAATGAAGAATTTGTCGGACTTTTAAACAGTATTGTTCGGGTATTTCTGGCAGCTAAGGATAATAACAGAGAAGTGAGCCTTCAATGCATTCATTTATTGAAAGAAATAGCAGATAATAGGGTTGTGAAAATTGAAGACTTGTTAAAAGGAGGAGCTGTTGATGTTGTTTTGGAGGAGTTTCAACGACCAACGTTGAATGACGAAATAACAAGTGGATTCTTGGAGTGTTTTGATATTATTTCAAGTGGATTGTACAAAACAGAAGATGAAAAAGAGGAGGAGGAAAAAGTGAAAGAGGAGGAAAGGAAAGAGATGAAAATGAAAATGTTCGAAAAGATGGAAGAAGAAGGATACGAAGATATCATCACAAGCTTAAATAAACTGCTTGACTTTCTTTCCTATGAATATTATTATTATTCATTTTCATCGGACATTGCAGACTATTTTGTGAATGTTTAGAGAAAATATAACTTTATATTTTATTTTTCAATAGTTCGAATTTTCTTTTCTCATCATTTCACAAAAAGGAAAGCAATCCTTTGAAGAGCTTTTCGTGGTTTTTTCAACAGAGAATTTTACAAAATGGAATTATTCTGCCGTTGATAATTTTCTGAAAGGTTCAAATACGAACATCGTCTGAATTAATCAAGTGTGTTCCAATTAAAAATAAAAAAGTTTATTCTGTCACTGCTTTTATTTATTTGATTGGTTTGTATTAATCAAATTTGATAAAATATAGCTTTATTTCTTAATTTCTTAATTTCAATTATTTTTTCTTGTTAAGTTAATTCAACAATTATCCTGAACAGTTTTTTGACACTTTTTTTGAAAAGAATGACAATGAAAATTTGTATGAGGAGAACCATATTGTCTTTGTAATTTCAATTATTTGCCAAAAATATCGATTTTTAACATATGGGGGAAAATACGGACTTTCAAGCTTATTTTGCACAATCATTGAAAGTTTTGTTTCACTTATTACATTTTTAAACTCAACCAGATTTCAAATAAATTTGATTTTCATTTTTGAAAGCATACGCCATTGATATAATAACATTATGTTATGTGACATCACATGTATTTCAAAAAATAAACCCATTTTTTTCAAAAATTTTAATCACAAAAAGATAATCTTACATGAGTAATTATTCAATGAAAATGCCTGAAGTCAAATATTTTGTCCCATATGTTTGCGCATTTGTAGAAAAGCACCCATATAATAATCATAGACATTTGTGTGATTATTTTCAAAATCAAAACTGTTTCGAGGCTCATCAATTCAACGTTTTTCACCATTGGGATTATTAATTTTCTTACAAATGTTTCAAATATTTCAGTTGTTTCAAAAGATAACATTTGATCGAAAGAAAGACAAACATGTCGTCAATTGGAGCTTCCACTTTTCAGTGATCATTCACAAACATCGGAAACAAATTTTAAAATTGAATATTTTTTAAAAAATAAAAGAATATCAAAAATAATTCCCATCAAGCAATTATTTGATTTATTGCCAAAATAGTTTCACATTCAAAATTGCTTCGACATTGGAAATTTGCATTTCTTTTGGCTTGAATAACTTTTTTATCCACGTTTATCAATTGTGGGACATGATGTGTGTTGTTCTTTTTGAAAAGTCGCACATATTTTATTTTCTGTCTCATCAAACAGATTATTTTTTTCATTTCAGAAGTTATTTCGCATCAATTCCATTCTTTTTTATTGCAAAAATGAAATAAATCAGACTTTTTTTTGATTGTGATAATTGGTCTCTTTGTTATTTGAAAGTGAAATTTTATTATGAAGTGCTTTTAACCCATTAAAAAATGATTGTGTTTAACAAATTAAATGAAGTCTCATTTTTAAACAAAAGGGGTATTTTTCTTGAAGAGATGCAAATATAAAAGATCTTGATTAAAAAATTGAACCATGTTTGATAATCATTAAAGATAAAATCGTCAAACTTCAACATTTTGCAAATTTGATCAAAGAAAGGAATATGATTTGAGATTATTTTTATTGTGGAGTAATTTGAAGGTTTTGAATCAAAATCTTATCAAATATGGTTTTGTTTAATTTTTTCCAGATATAATAAATTTGTTGCTTATCAAAAAGAATCACCCAAATGTGAAATTTTCAAACGTTTGGACAAAAGAAATTGAATAATAAAAAATATGATGAGAGAGAATTCTTTTGCAAAAAATCAGAAACGAACATGGAAAAAATTCGGATATCAAAAAACAATGGTGAATATTAGATATTTGTTGAATAATCTTTTGATTCAAGGATGTGGATAACATCACACAAGTATTTGGTAAAGATGGACAAGAGAAAGAATGAGAAGAAAGCTGAGAAAAAAATAGAAAGCAGAATTTTGGAGGAGATGTGCAAAGAACAGGAAGAATGATGATTATAAAGTGTTTAATCCAATAATGGAATGTTGTTTTTGTTTTTGGTTTTTGGAACTGCTAAGTGTTGCAGATGGAGTAAACCAGTGAGAAGAGTGAAGCGATGACCAGTTTGATGGTGGAGTTTTATTTTGGAGAAAGTGTTGTGAATTTGAGTTTAATAATAATATTTGTGAAAAGAAAGCTTTGAAGTTGAGGTGCACCTGACTGCATGAAGGTGAAATGTATTTATTTGTTGTATATTATTTTTTTTGAAGTCACTTTTATTTTTTTTTCAAATCAAATAAATAACACGTGGGAGATTATTTTTGATATCATATTATTTCATTCAAAAATTTCTATTTGAAAATTTCACTTGAATATTAACGAAAGAATTGCATAGAGTGAAAAGGCTTATAAAAGATATTTTCATCTTTATTTCAGCTTAACATTTGTTTTTGAAATGGTTTTGATGAAATTTTCATTTGTATGAAAAACTCTTCCCAAAGACAAACATCCTTTGAAAAAATAATACACCGAAAAAAGTTATGATTTCAAAAATAATTACACACGCGTTTTGAACAAATTTTCGTTCCCACTTTCATAACCTAACCAAAATGGAAGATCGAACTTGATGAAGCTATTATCATCACTGCAGCGAAATGTCTTGAACGAAAACAAAATTTTTTCACAAAATATTCATTTTTTGAATTTTTTAACAATAAAATGAAAGCAATTATAATTTAAAAATGTGTCATACAGTCCATAATCAATTCTGATATTTATTTGTCTGGTGCAGATGACTATATTTGAATTCAAATTCCATTCAAGAGAAAGAAAGTTTCTTTGTTTTGAACAAATTCGTGGATCATATCCATAAAAATATTTGGATATGAAAAGAAAAAGTGATACAACTTTGTGCATCGCAGCTGTGAGGGCATGTGGTTTTGATTGAGGTGCATGAGATAATTAAAAATATGTTTTGGAGGGATTGAGACATTTGTGGGTGAAACAGGATTCTGGAGGAGAAAAAATGATCGAAGCTTGAAATGAATGAGAAGATGTTATAACATGAATTTTCTGAGGATGAAGGATGTGTAATGAATGATTGTGGACGTGAAAGGAGGTTTTCCTTTATTGAATTCATCAGGAGTGAGGGGCGGGGTTCTTGTTTATTACTGGAGAAATGGAATTTGATGCAGTGAGATGGGACGAGATGGAGGAAAGGAAGGCGGAAGATGGGTGGAGCGAATAGACAATGTTTTTATTGGAGGAAATGATAAAAGTTGGATGAGAAATGGAGATATATGGGGAGAAGATGGTTTTATAAAATACACTGAGAGAGGAGGCACATGTGGAAGGTTAAGGGAGGTTATTGCGAGTACATGAGCGGTTAGGGATGAAACTTCGGTGGAAAATTGTGCGGAAGGGAGGAAGAAGAAAGTGAGGGAAGTTTTTGAGTTTTCGCATATTATTTGGAGGACTGTTAGGTTGCGCCTGGCGTTTGCAGCGCAAGGGATGGAGGTGGAGGCGGAGGAAGATGGGAAGAAGGAACATTAACGCTGACACTTTGCATTGATGAAGTGGAGGCAGATGTGCTGCGTGGATGGAGCGAGATGAGGGGCTGACCACAAGATGGCTTCGATCACTCGATACAGAAAAATGATGGGAGCATTTATTTTTTATTGGGAGAAGAGCGAAGGGGAATGGGGAGATTGAGAGAGAAGGAGAAAAGAATATTATCATTGCTTGTGGAGGAGATAATGGATGTGAGGCAGATGTGCGTTTTTGCAATGAGGGAAAATGAAGAGAGAGAGAAAAAAAAGAAAAGGCGATGCAGCAACAAGGGATGGGAAGGGGTTCTTCTGATGGAATGAACACATTTTGATATTTCAATCGAACAGAGCTTATGGAAGTTATTCCACGTGAAACAAAACCGAAGGTTTGGGCTTTGGGTATTATTTTCAGGAGCAGAGGTGGAAAAGAAGAGGAGACGAGACAGATGGAATTTGCAGGCAGAAAGGGACGATATTTTGCGAAGAAGAAGAAGAAGAAAGAAGAAAGTTTGTGAAGATTATTTGCAACAAAGTCATAGGTTTGCATGTTTATTCAATGATTTTCATCATCTTTTGTTATTTTTCATGAAACTTGGCTTTTTTTTGCAAGAATGATGAATGGCAATGAATGAACAAGGAATGAGGAAAGAGAACATGTTGGGTGCATCTGAAGAGACAAGGACATGACAAATGAAGGGGAGCATGGAGGAATAAGATGGATGGAATAAGAAGGAAAAGAGAAGAAGACATTCTCTTTTTTTATTTTTTTGGAAGGTTTTGGAAGGCACATAAGGCGAATCTTGTCAAAAGCCGAAGGAAAGAGAGAGAGAGAGAAAGAGGGAAAAGCGGAACTTGTTTGTGATATCTTCTTCTTCTTCTTCTTCTTCTTCTTCTTCTTCTGCAGCAGAGACGACACAAATTGAACAGACAACTGCCTCTTTTGAAAAGACACTGGGAATGTTTTGTTATCAAGCTCATGTGCTTCGAATTCTGCCAGCATTGCACAAACACCTGTGCCTATGCAAATGCTGTGGATGAGTGTTATGCGGATGCAGAAGAAGAAGAAGAAGAAGAAGATCCAAAAAAGAGAAAAAGTCTGATTTCATCATTTGCTTTCATGCTTTATCTCCATCACTTCCTCATCGCTCTCCTTTTTTCTCTCTTCCATTTTCAACAACCTTATTAGTTGCATCATCAATTTTTTCTTCTTCCTCATTCATTTTGCTCAAAAGTTCCTAACAATCTGCTGCAATTGGTATCATTATCATTTCGGTTGTATTTTTCTCATTCTTTTTCCGTGTTTTCTCTTTCTCTCTGATTATTTTTATCGGTTGTCATAAATAATATTTTGTTACCAATTTTGTGAAATATGTTCGTCATATTTTGAAAAAACGCTATTTAAAATATTATTCGCCCTTTACAAATTATTTCATTTTTTGATCTTTTCTTTTTCGATTGAAAAACAAACAGCACTTCATTGTATCCGCTCAAAAACACAGACAGAATGGGAAACGAAGCGGGCTCTTTAAACCCAAAGATAGATGAATGTGGAATGACAAGAGCAATGAATTGGATTGTGGAGAACAAAACAGAGCCACCAAAATATATGAAACATGATATATCGATAAGGAATAAGTGGGGAAGAACAATGGCAATGCTGTGGATTATGGAGATAAAAACAGAACCTCCAGAATGGATGAGGCATGACAAGGAGCTTACAGACAACGATGGATGGACAATGGCCATGTGGTGGATAAGGGAAGTCAAAACAGAGCCACCGAAATGGATGAGGCATCGCAATTCTCTTGAAGACAAGAATGGGTTGACAATGGCAGATTATTGGAAATTTTATACAAGAGCTGCATTTCCAGAATGGATGGCATTTGATGAAACATTTAAAGATGAAAATGGACAAACACCGGGAATGACGTGGATTATTGAGAACAAAACAGAGCCACCAGAACAAATGCGACACGACAACACACTTGCCGATAAGTGGGGAAGAACAATGGCAATGCTGTGGATTATGGAGATAAAAACAGAGCCACCAGAATGGATGAGGCATGATATTGCGCTTCGCGATAGAGGTGGAGAGACAATGGCCATGATATGGATTGCAAATGTCAAAACAGAACCTCCCAAATGGATGAGGCATGACAAGGTGCTTGCAGACATGGATGGGTGGACAATGGCTATGATATGGATTATCTATGTTAATGCAGAGCCATCTGAATGGATGAGACATGGAGCGGAACTTCATGATAAGAGTGGAAGGACAATGGCAATGCATTGGATAAGACATGCAAAGACAGAGCCACCAGAGTGGATGAGGCACAACGCAGCCATTAGAGACAAGGAAGGAAAAACCATAGGGGATCATTGGAGAATTCATGCTGACACAGAGGTACCATCTTGGATGAACGGTTGATTATTTCATTTCATATGTTTGCTTTCTGAGACAGAAAGGAAATCATTTTTTCATCTGAATCAGATGGCATGGGAATATCTGAGCTGCAGTTTTACCACAGTTCAACAATTCTCATGATATTTGCTGATCTTTGTCCTTTTCGAAGGATTTTTATATCCTTCAACAGGAAATTAAGGATTCACTTCAAAGAATGTCTATTTCAATCCATTTCCTGTTATTCTTCACTTGTCTGTATAACTCACCAAATTGTTGAAAGGACTTTTGTCGATTTTTATAACTTTTAGAAAGCGAGCAATTATTATTTGAGAAAACGATTCTTTCCGACTTTTTTCTCCCATTTGAGAGAATCCCATTCACTCTGTTGGTTTGAATAATTTGTGCACTTTTATTCATCCTATTCAACAGTTTTGTCAATCCATTTCAAATTTTATTTTTAATTTCATAAAGAGAATAAATTCTCTTTGTTTTTGAGAATTTTGACAACTTCTATTATCATTTCAAAAGCATTTTCACTCACCTGATATTCTGAATTTTTCTCCATTTTTTGCAAAAAATCTGTTAAAATAACTTGGAAAAAAAATGAATTATTGAATTAAATTGTTAAAAAAAAAAATCTCTTTCATATCGAAAGCTGGAAAAGAAACTGGGACAAATTTTTTTCATTTATGAAAAATTCAAAGATCTCTTTCAAACATTTTCTGCAATCGAATGATTATTATTCCAACATTATCGTGCAATCTTAAATATAAAAATATAAAAAACGAAAAAAAAACTTTGAAAGAACTGCTTTGAACAATATTCATTGAACAGAAAATTTTGTTCCAACAGTCGGGAGATGAGAAGGGAATTTATGGGAAAGAGAATGGAGAGATAATTTTCTTTTTTTCAAGTGAAAAGGAAACAAAATTTTAACATTATTAACAGAAATTTTTGTTTCATTTTTTTTTTCATTTTTTTTGTCTCTCCTTTCAACAACAACAACTACTACTACAACGAAAAAAAAAAAAATTAAATGCTTTTCAGTTCATGCAAACTTCTTTTTGTGAAAAAAAATTTGAAACAAAAAATAATATATCGTTCATTTTGATCAAAGTTAAAAATATATGTTTTATTATGAAATTAAGTTTTATATGCTTGAACTATTCTGCAATTGCTGCTTCATGAAATTTTTAATGTGTATTTATATTATCTTTCTTATTATTTTTTGAATTTGATAATTATTCAAACTTGTAATAAATCAGAATTTTTCCACACGCAGAATGAATATCAACGATTCATGCTAGCAATTATGACATATGCAAGTTAAAATGAACAGAATTATTATAAAAAATGTGGTTTGCTATTTGTATTTTCTTGCATGCTTTATTTTATTTTGACTAAATTTTATAAACTTATTAGTTGCAAGATTCTCAATACAGCAACTTTATCCTATAATCCATTATGTGAATAGCCCAATTATTAGAGGAAATATATTTCGGAATGCCAACAGAATCAATGAGCATTTAAATCCCAATAATGAAGTTCATAAATCCTGAAGAAGCAAGCGGATTGAGGATATCAAAGGGTTCAAGAGGAAATAAAATGAAGTTGATCAAGATGTCGTTATTGAGTAGAGTTCATTCGAAGCATTCATACAGAACGCAACAGAAACCATTCACATCATCCAGAATATTCAAAACGAGCCTTTGAAAATGGTTGTTTGTAACGCAATGATGAAGGATGTGACGGATCGAAATGCTAATGGAAGGGCGATGCTTACTATGTTGAACGAATAAGGATATTTTAATTATTCGTTTTCAACTCTTTCTGAGTGCTTCTGCTCAACTACTGCAGGAGGTGGCTTGTTATTTCTGGTGAGCGCCTCACATGCAGTTAACTCAGTGCCCCTCAACTCGTCCATTCTCGCCATCAAGTGTAGCCACTTAACTTCAACAACTTCTTATCAGCACCTCACATTCGCTCTCACACTTTTCCTCCTCTCCTCCGCTTTACAACTTTCCATTGCAATTATCAGCCTCCAGCACATCCTGTTGTCTGTCAGCGCCTTCGAGTTCAATCAATGCAGGAGCGCATCATCACACAGCATGGCTGCAGAGCATCTTGCGTTTTCGCAGGGCAGAATCCTCTGCCTTAACACTGCTGCATCAAAATATACAGCATTTTTTGTTCATCTTTCCGTAACTGCACAAACGCATGCGCAAGCTTATCCTTCGGCTGATCTGCACTTTCTGTGCATTCCCCTTCTACATGTTTAGCCCTGCCAAACTGCACCTGATCGCAATGCGTGTTAGCATCTGGCAGCAAAACAGATGAACAGACACAGCCGTAGGCACAACAAGGGAGCATTGTGAGTGTGAACTATGCTGCTGACATTCTCTGGGGATGCATGTGTTCAAGGAAGCTCAACAGAAACCGCTGCATGCGTCAATGCAAACAGAAACAGAAATAGACACAGAAACAGCGCAGACAGTATCTGCTTGTGGAACGTGTCGCTTGCCCATCTGTGCCACACAACAGCAGCCATCACCGATTTCATTGTGGCAAACATATTTGATGGGGCATTGTTTGTCTCTGACGACACTCTCAGCACCGACACACAGCTTCTCTTCAACGCCCCCTTGGCAAAGAATTCTTTATCCAACTACAAGCTGATCCAACAAAGGTTAACCATCTTTTGTATTTGAAAGGAAGAAAAAAAAAAGCAAATTTGACAAGAATAGCTTTTCTGGTGTGGAAGAGAAGCAGATGCTGTTCAGAGAGCCTCAGATATCACCTTTTTTACATAATTCTGCTAACACATGAACTTCGATAACTACGATGATGGAACCAGAGTCACTGAAAGATTTTCTTCAAGAAACCGAAAAAAAATCTTGTGAGCCAACAACAATGGGAAATCAACAACAACAAAGTACGTTGAAGAACAGCACCATTAAAACTCGACTTTATTCTATGATTGCCTTTCAGAAACACCTTTTTATTCTTAAGAATAATTATTATCCAATTTTGTAACAGACATCCCTGCCGGCAGAAATATCCCCGATTCATCTGATTCGCACGTTCTGGATGAAGAAGAGCCATCAAAAGATCATTTTCTTCAGAATCTCTTCTCTTCGTTATCATCAACTTCATAAACTTTATCTTCCTCTTCTTCCTCTTCCTCTTCCTCTTCCTCTTCCTCTTCCTCTTCCCCTTTCTCCTTCCTCTGCCTCTTCCCGCTCCTCAAGCACTACCAGCGCAATCGCTTCATGCAACAGAACCACATCCTCCTCCATCCTCAGCCCCTCCACCGATTGTACCTTCTCCACAATCTCCCCCACTTCATACACTGCAACCCCCCCTCCCCCCCTCTCCATCACTTCGCCATCCAGCTTCACCACCAAATATTTCAATTGAGACGATCACCATATCTGCAGCGACGTGTCAAACAGGTCGTAGATCGACGTGAACGCATTCACATCTGCTGCCGCAAAGATTCACTTGCCCCCCGACTTCGTGCCCACCGATACTGCAAGTGACGGAAGCGGCGCCACCAGCGGAACCGAAAGCATCGTCGAAAGCGCCACATCGCATGCACACGTAACACTCCCACACAGCAACGCTCTCCTAGCCACAACATTACTCCGCAGCAGCATCGACAGCGGACACATGTGCTTCACATTTACTCCAACCGCGTCATGCACCACAATCCGCAACCTTCTCTCTATGTAGTTCACCGCTGCTGTAGACGTGTATAACGAAGCCACCACCGAGGCATCCGAAGAGTCAGTCACAGGCGCTGATGATGAAGATGAAGATGAAGATGAAGATGAAGATGAAGATGGCTTATCATCTCCTGCTGCCTCCTTCTCTTTGCTTCTCCGCCTCCTGAATGGCGAAGTTGGTCGGCGTGCTGCTCCAGTTGAAGAAGACGAAGAAGACGAAGACGAAAACGAAGAAGAAGAAGAAAAGAAGAGGAAGAAGAAGAAAAAAAAGAAGAGAAAGAAGACGAAGAACATGAAGAATACTAATGCGCTGAGCGAAGAGACAACTTCTGTGCTGCCCCAGCAACAAGAAGCTTTTTCGGATACCCCACCGCGTCTGCCTCCTGTTCTACAGGCGAAACAAGTTCAACATCCACATTCGGATCAGAAAGATCAACCAGCTGCGAAAGCTCTCCGTTCTCGAGCGATGGGAACAGTTGGAGCAGGGTTTCTTCAGCTGAAGGGGTGAAATGTGAAGAAGAAGAAGAAGAAGAAGAAGGAGAAGGAGAAGGAGAAGGAGAAGGAGAAGGAGGAGGAGGAGGAGGAGGAGGAGGAGAAGAAGAAGAAGAAGAAGAAGAAGAAGAAGAAGAAGAAGAAGAAGGAGAGGAAGGAGAGGAAGGAGAGGAAGGAGAGGAAGGAGAGGAAGGAGAGGAAGGAGAGGAAGGAGAGGAAGAAATGGAGGGATTTGTTGGATCTGTTGTCAAAGACTGAGAGTGTTATGATCGAGAAAATAAGCTCCGGTGAAATGTCAATGTTCTTCACAAGCTTTTCATCAACAGGCTTGTGCGTGTATATTGAATGGATGATTCGTTACTTCTCTTCCGAGTGAAGGAATGTGAATTAGAAACTCATTCGCTCTGTTTGAAGATTTCCAATCAAAATAGACATTCATCTGCAGTTCGAGACACATCTCCCTTCCGCTCTTCTTGAATCTCATCGAATAACTGATGAAACAGTTGTCTTGTCTGAAATGTCTTTAGCCTTCTTTGAATGACAGTTGCTTCCTTTCCTTTCGGAGATTCTCGATGATACAGACACATTTCCAGCCACAACCCGCACTGCTGACTGGATGGTGGTTACTTCTTTGTCCTTCTCTGTTTCATTGCTTGATGCGCTTGAAAAAGGAGATTATGACACACCATCACGAAATCGATGTTCACAAGGCAACTCAACATTTGCTCTTCTTTTAGAAGGACATGTTCAATGTGGGTGGAAAAATGAATTGTTGGAGCTGATAGTAACAGAGACAAGACAGATGAAGATGGAAAAAAAAAAGGATGAGGAATTCGAAGAAGTGAATGTTGATGAGGAAGAAGAAGAAGAAGAAGAAGAAGAAGAAGAAGAAGAAGAAGAAGAAGGAGGAGGAGGAGGAGGAACCATTGAACTTAGTTATGAATGCAAAAGCCAGTCGCTGAGAACAAGTTTTATCATCTTCTCACCAATTCTCAGACACGATCAGTTTCTCATTGATTCTTGTCATGTAATCTTTGAACATTAATGCAAAGGAATCGAGTAACCGATGTGTTTACAACTGCTCTGCCCTTCTTCTTTATTGCGTCTCAAAAAGAGGGACAATTCACAAGTATGTTGAATCTTCGATTCTGAAAATGTACTTCTTCTTTTTGAGTGCTTATTCTACCTTCGATCTTCATTTTTCATATTTTTGTTGGCCTTTCTTTTGTCCACCCAAAGATCTTTCAAAATTTCTGTTGAAGATTAAAATATGGCTGAAAATGTGGTTGGAAACATTTCAATCGTTTTCCTTTCGTTTTTATTGACAAATGCATCACAGCTTCAATGATCTCGATAACTTGAATTCGCTTCACTCAATTTAACAAAATTTGATGTTGAAAATTAATTTAACTTAAGCAGTATCCGCATATCTGAACCATTTCACAATCGATCGTGTTCTCATAAGAGAAAATTTCATTCATGTGCTTTTATTTCTTTTGATTTTTAAAATTTCGTTCAATTGTTTTTGGTTCAGAATAGTCGCAAAAAAAGAAAGAAAGAAAGAAAGAAAAAAGAAACATCAAAAAATTGAGAAAAATATCAGAAAACATCGCGAGGAACAAAATTCATAAAGCATAAAAAAACTTCTCAAATATTGCAGAGACCCATAACAAAACAGAGTTATTGAAAGATCGAACATATTTGTTGAATCGCTTGTTTGCAAGCAAAAAGTGTTTTCAGTTTTGTAGAGAATAGCAAGGAAATGGGAAATAAAGTTGATGCGATGAATCCTGATAAAGATAAATGGGGAGATACAAAGGCAATGAACTGGATCCAGTTATATCGAACAGAGCCTCCAGAATGGATGAGACATGATATTACACTTAAAGATAATTGGGGAAACACAATGGCCATGCTCTGGATAGAAAATGTGAGGACAGAGCCACCTGAGTGGATGAGACACGACAACACACTTGCTGATAAAGAAGGACGGACAATGGCGATGAAGTGGATTCAGTTTACTGAAACTGAACCATCAGAATGGATGAGACATGAAAGTTCACTTCGCAACAATTATGGATCGACAATGGCAATGATATGGATCTCACATGCCAAAACAGAACCACCTGAATGGATGAGACACGACATCACACTTCGCAACAATTGTGGTGCAACAATAACTATGATATGGATTGAATATGTGAAGACAGAACCACTTGAATGGATGAGACACGATCCTGCACTTAACAATAAGAACGGATGCACAATGGCTATGTTCTGGATCGAATTTGTGAAGACAGAACCACCTGAATGGATGAGGCATGATAATGCTCTTAAAGATATTTTGGGAAGAACAATAGCAATGAATTGGATTATTTTGAAAGAAAATACTCCACCGGAATGGATGAGGCACGATCCTGCACTTGCAGACAATGATGGCTGGACGATGGCCATGCTGTGGATAAGTAAAGTTAAAACAAATGTTCTGGGATGGATGAGACATGACATCACTCTGCGCAACAAGGACGGGTGGACGATGGCGATGATCTGGATTGAAAATGTGAAAACAGAGCCACCGGAATGGATGAGACACGACGTTACGCTTGCGAACAATGATGGATGGACGATGGATATGCTGTGGATAAAGCACATCAAAACAAATCCGCCGGAATGGATGAAGGAGGACAAAGCACCTCGGGAGAAAGAAAAGAAAGGAGAGGGAGCAAGCTGTGAAAATGAGAGAAAATGTGAAAGATGTGAAGAAGGAAAGAATAAAGCGAAAGTTTTTGACAGAAATGGAAGAACAGAAGCGATGAACTGGATTGTTGAAAAAAAAGCAGAGCCTCCAGAGGAAGTGAGGCACGAGGCGACAGAGGGAGACGAGGAAGGAAGAACAATGGCGATGCTGTGGATAGAGAATGTGAAGAGCGATCCGCCGGAATGGATGAGGCACGATGTGGGGCGTGGAGACATGTATGGGAGAACGATGGCCATGCGCTGGATTGCGAATGTGCAAACAGAGCCGCCAGAGTGGATGAGGCACAGGGGGATGCAAGTGGACAAGGACGGGTGGACGATAGCGATGTACTGGATCAGACACGTCAAATCAGAACCACCGGAGTGGATGCGGCACGAGGTTACGGTTGGGGACGGGAACGGATGGACGATGGCGATGCATTGGATTGGAGATGTTCAAACAGAGCCGCCGGAGTGGATGAGACACGAGGCAGTGTTTATTGACCAGAATGGAATGACGATGGCCATGCACTGGATTACGTGGGTGAAGACAGCTCCGCCAGAGTGGATGAGGCACAGAACAACACAAGTGGACAAGAGCGGGAGGACGATGGCGATGCTGTGGATTGCGAATGTTAAGAGCGAACCGCCGGAGTGGATGAGGCACGATGCAAATATCAGCAACAAGGAAGGGTGGACGATGAAGACATTTTGGAAGAACTATGTTGAGAGCGAGGTTCCGGAATGGATGAAAGGGGATTGCTAAGTTTGAGTGATTGCTTTGATTGTTCGGCTGCTGTGTGGATGGCTGAACAAATACCATGCAACGATTGAAATGAACGTCATGTCAATGTTTTTTGATTTCTTCTTATTTTTTGGTGCAACTTTTCATTTTTTCAGAATAATAATTAAAGATATTTTATTGCTTGATATTTTTCATTTTTGTATCTCTGCATTCAATTTGTATTTGTTTGCTGATTTTATTGCTTGTTGATTTGAGACACACTTCAGCATTTTCCAACGTTTTTGCTTTGATGACAAACAAAAGACATCACTTCATGATGATTAAAAGTTTGCTGTCTTTCAAAACCTGTTATTTCTATTTGTCTGAAAAAATCTTCTAAAAATATATTTCAAAAGATATGAAAACATTTCCATTCATGATATTGCTTTTTAATTTTTTTTTTTTTTTTTTTTTTTTTTTTTTTTTTTTTTTTTTTTTTTTTTTTTTTTTTCGATATGTGTGCTTTTATTCATCACTCGATGTGTTCGAAATTCAAACTTTGAATTCCAACTGTTTTTCAATATTGAAAAAAAATATTAAAGCTTCAAAAAAAAGTCAAAAAAAGCAATCAGAAACATAATTTGAGGAATGAGAAAAGAAGAGAGAGAAGCGTTATTCTTTTTATCAAAAAGGTTTCAAATGAAACTGTGCATTTAAAGAAATCTTTTCTTGAAGAGTTATTTCATTGTCTCTCCTTGAAAAATAAATAATAATGAACAGACAACACATAATCAACAAAATATATTTCTCGAATGAAATGTATTTCAAGTTGCTTGAAAATATTTAATTCGAAATTTTAAAAAAATTGAAAGCAGAAAAATGAAAAATCATAAAATCTGAAGATTCTGATATTTTAAAAAATTAACTCTACTGAAATTGTTAAACATAAAATTATTCATTTTGAAACACATAGAAAATGTATATGCGGCTTGAGAAGTGTCCTTTGATCAGATTTTAGAGAATTATCCATTCAAAAGAAGTTGTGAATTTTTTAGGAAATGAAGAGATTTGAGTTGAATAGAAGGAATTTCTATTAAAAAAAAGATAAACGGATGGAACATTCGGAATCTTTTGAATATCTTTTTGGTTGGAAGAGGATCAGCTGAATGCATCTTTGAAAAAGGCTTTGAAAAGATTCTTTGAATGTGGATTGGAAGAAGAAGAAGAAGAGACAAAAAAAAAGAAAGAAAAAGAATATCTTTGCTTTTTAATTCAGCCACAAACACAGGGTTGTCATTCACTCATATTGATAATTTGTGGACCACCACTTCATCTTCAGCAAAGCTGGCAGATCTGCTTCAATTGCTTGCTACATAGCTGGACACGAAGCCTGGGAGCAAGCGGTTTTTGCCAGCTGCATTTGTGAATGATACTTTGAAGGAGTGAAAATCGTTTTCATTGGAAGACGTTGTTATCTGTGGGTTGGTTGCGGTTGTTGCCATCTTTCTGTCAAGAAACAGAACGGAGTGAAATGGCTTAGAATAAGAAAGTGATGATGAGGAAAGTGATGAGTTGATTGTGATTGTGTTTGCGAGTTTGGTTGAGGAATGCCTTTGGAGGTATTGGTGATGGCAGTTGTACCATTTCCAGTGATTTTTGTATCAACAGCGCTGAAGGTGAGTGTTTGAGAAGGAACAAATGTTGAGGTGAGGAGAGTGAGAGAGGTGTCTTGGAAATCTGTTATGCGAACAACGGCAAATTCAATTGTTTAACATGGACTGAGTTGTGTGATTCCGCAGAGATTTGTGTTTGTTCCATTATTTGACACGATTTTGAATGTTGTTATGAGGGAAACCATCTTTTGTACTCGGCATTATCAGCTTTATTGTTATACCAAACACTTTTTATTGGAGTCGTTGATCTCAATTTTCGAACGGAGGCGAATGATGATGTTTCTTTGAAGAATAATTTGTTTCCTTTTCTTTTTCCTCTTTTCCTGTTTCATTTTTAATTTTTAATCTTTTTCCATTTTCTTTTTTTGAAGAAATTAATTGATTATTATGGCTGTTGATCATACACAGAAAGATTTCTTGTTTTTGACAAAAACAAGCATAATTTTATCAGTGGTTTGATTTTTTGATCGACATTATAATTGAAGATTAACTTTCCTGAAAAATGAACGGCTTTTCCCATTTGTGAAGGATTTATGATATTTTTGCTTGTTGTCTTTTCGTTGTTTTTTGCCCAAAATGAGGACAGTACAACACTGAAAGAGATGAGATTTCAAGATGATAGAGAAGCGAATGAGGAAAATTTCACCTTTGAAGGACAAGAAAGAGAAAGTATTTCCATTGATAAAGAAAATGAACTTCATGAGGATAACAAGCAAGATTTTTCTGTTGAGATGTTGGATGAATCTCGACTCGAACAGATTCAGAAATCCAATGAATTTTGGATGGTTTATTTGTGTGCTCAATTTTATTTTTCTCTTTTATTATCTTTCAATATTTTCAGTTCAAACCCATTGTGTGGACTGTGCAAATCGGTTCATCCTCGTTTTTTGGAATTTGCCCAAGAAGTGTTAAATGATAATACAATTCATATTGGAGAAGTTGATTGCCCGCAACAAATATGTTTGAAGGAATATAATCATTTATCATTTTTGTAATTATAATCTTTTTTTCCCCTCCTAAAAACAGACACTGCGTTATGTCCAAGATACAACATACGAAAAGTTCCAACAATAATTTTGTTTGCATATTTATTTTATTTTTTTATTTTTGTATCTTATTTTTGTTATTAATTTTTTCAACGAAATATTTTTTAAAAAGCTTTTATAATGACAAAAAGATGGAATATGACGGACGCAATGATGCTGATGACTACAAAAGTTTCGCCAAAAAGTTAAAGAAAGAATGGAAAGTTAAATAAATTTCATTAATGCAATAACTTTTCTCAGAGTATTTATCTTCAATTAAAACAAAATTTGTGTATTTGTAAAAGAGATGGCTTTCTCATTTTGGAATTATACACGATTCGTTTCATTTTTGAATCGTCGTTTTTTGCTGTTTTTTTAAAGACTTCTTTATCAAAATCTGTAATTTTATGGAAATTTCTTTTTTTTCTCCCCATCTCATTTGATAATTTTTCAATCCTTTATTCAGAAAAGAAGCAAATTTGCTTTCTTTTATAAGACAAAAGTGTTATTATTCAGAAAAAAATTGGCTTTCAAATTTCTTATTGGTTTACTCAGCTTTATCGTTTTCAGGGAGAAAGATAAAAACGAATTCTTCTTTGCTTATTAAGCAATTTATCAAAAAAGAAAAAAGAAAAAAGAAAAAAGAAAAAAGAAAAAAGAAAAAAGAAAAAAGAAAAAAGAAAAGAAAAAAGAAAAGAAAAGAGAAGAGAAGAGAAGAGAAGAGAAGAGAAGAAAGGAAAAGGAAAAGAAAGAAAGTTATAATTGCTTCCTTGTTCATCTCAAATAACAAATCATTTCAACATTTTTGCTTTTTATTATATTTTATTTATTATGTTTTTTTATTTTTTATTTTCCCCCATTAATCATTCTACTTCTCAAAGAAAACATTAAAAAAAAGGAATTCTGGGGAAAAAAAAAACTTGCATTCAAATGAATAAAATGAACAACAATAAAATGATAATAAAATGAAAAGTTTTATCTTTCAGAGCTAAGTTGTGAAAAAAACAATGGGCAAACATCGTCCAACTCATCATCTCTGTATTCTTCTCCTTCTCCTTCTCTTTCTCCTTCTCCTCTTTCTCCTTTCTTTCTCTCTCTTTCTCTTTCTCTTTCTCTTTCTCCTTCTTTTTGAATTCCCTTTCTTCCACATCTTCTTTCCCACTCTTCAATTTTCTCTTCTTTCACACAAAACCCAGCTGCTTTGATATTCTTCTCTCTTTTTGTGAATCGATTGAATGAAGAAGAAGAAGAAGAAGAAGAAGAGGAAGAAGAATTTAAAGAAGAAGAAGAAAGAGAAAGAGAAGAAGAAGGAGAAAGAGAAGAAGGAAAAGAAAGAGAAGGAGAAGGAGAAGAAGATGATGATAAAGAAGAAGATAAAGAAGAAGATAAAGAAGAAGAAGAAGAATTCTTTGGAGAAAGCAGCTGAGAAACAGTTGGTAGCTTTGAGCTTTTGTGAGATGAGTTTTGAGAAGAAGAAGAAGAAGAAGAAGTTAATTGAGAAGAAGAAGAGGAGGGGAAAGAAGAGGAAGAGGAAGAGGAAGAGGAGGAAGAAGAATTCAAAGAAGAATTCATTTTGTTCTTCTCCTTTGAAAAAGCAATGTTTGAAAGAGAAAAAATGTCACTTTTGATTGTTTTGATGATGTTCATCAGATGTGAATGAGAAAGAGTGATGCAACAGAGAGGGAGAGGGAGAGGGAGAGGGAGAGGGAGAAGAGGGAAAGGAGAAGGAAGAGGAGAAGAAGAAGAAGAAGAAGAAGAAGAAGAAGAAGAAAGAGAAGAAGAAAGAGAAGAAGAAGAAGAAGAAGAAGAAGAAGAAGAAGAAGAAGAAGAAGAAGAAGAAGAATACAATAAATTCTTTTTCTCCCCTGAATTCATTCCATAGCTATCAAAATACAAATTTGGAAGAAAACCGATTTCTCCATTGAAAAAGAACGGTTTTCTATTGACAACAGCAAAATCACCGAAAATGCGGAAAGACGCATCAAATAGGCTGTTTTTGTGGGAGGAAGAAAGGAAAAGAGAGGAAGAGGAAGAGGAAGAGGAAGAAGAAGAAGAAGAAGAAGAAGAAGAAGAAGAAGAAGAAGAAGAAGAAGAAGAAGAAATCGACGAAATACGACCAATATTCCCCTTCTCCCTCTTCACCTTCACCTTCTCCTTCTCCTTCTCCTTCTTCCCCTCAATATCTGCATTGGTATGCTTCTCCGCAATCACAGTCTCAAACACTCCATTTCTTTCTCTTTCATCATTGTTCTTATCTTTGTTGTCATCTTTTCTTTCTTCACTTGTTTCTGCTTCTTCCATTTTCCCCTTTTCTTTAGAATTTCTTCTATCTTTCTCTTCCTCCTCTTCCTCTTCCTCTTCCTCTTCCTCTTCAATTAATTCTTCTTCTTCTTCATTATCATCTTCTCTTTCTTCTTCTTCTTCCTCTTCACTTCTCATTGAACATGATATTTCTCCTTCAAATGCTGTCCGATGTGTTTCCGGCAAAAGGGAACGATGAAAAAGGGCGGCGGAGGGAATATTTACAGAAAATGGCATATGATTAATTGTGGGTAAAGAAAAATGGAGAGAAGAAGAAGAAGAAGAAAGAGAAGAAAGAGAAGAAAGAGAAGAAAGAGAAGAAAGAGAAGAAAGAGAAGAAAGAGAAGAAGAAAGAGGAAGATGAATTAATAGGCTATTTATTAAATCAATTTCTTCTTTCACTTCATTTTGACACGAATTTTGCATTTCTTTCAAAATATTCACATTTTTCAGTGTAACATCAGCATCCAACAAGATTTGTGGGAGCGAAAAGGGAAAAGGCAATAAATATTCCGCAAGTGGCTGGATGTGGTGAAAAGCAGGAATTATTGTCAGATGAGAGAAAGAAAGAAGAAGAGAAGACGAAGAAGAAGAAACTGAGTTTTGAGGCAATTTGAGAGATTTTTCTGGCTTTTCAAGTTTTTCTTGTTGATTTTCTGTTTTGCCTTTTTCAGAAATAAAAAACGTTTGCTTTTTTTTCATATTGGGTTTCGGCTTTCTTTTTCCAATTTCATTTTTTCCTTCTGTTTTGCGATTATTTTGATCAAAAATCCCAAAAAGAATATTTTCTGCTTTTTCCCTTTGCGAATGGATAGAGGGAGTTCGCAAAACCATCCGGAACGGAGTATTTTCCGCATTTGCCTCCGAAATAATCCAATTATGGGTTTCAAATTTCTCCGAACATTTTTCTTCTTCAATATTTCTTTCTTCTTCTCCTTCTTCTTTCGATTCGAATTTTTCCGAAGAATTCTCAGTTGTTTTGCCTTTTGGTGATGTTTTTGGAATTGTTGTGGATAGTGAAACAGAAGAAGAAAGAAGCTGAAGAGCAAAAATAGGAGAAGGAGAAGAAGAAGATGATGAAAATGAAGATGATGATGAATTTAATGGAGAAGAAGAAGAAGAGGTGGAATTTGAGAAATTTGAGGAAGAAGAGGAAGAAGAATTTGAAAGATGATTTGAATCCAATTCATCAGAAAAGCCATTCGAAAACTTCATTTGAAGATGAAAATCCTCTCCTTTCAAAGAAAAGAGAGTCAAAATATCAGAAGAAGAAGAAGAAGAAAGAGAAGAAGAAGATGATGATGACGATGATGAGAAAGAAGATGATGATGGAATTGAAGACGAATTGGAATCTGAAGAAATAGAATCAGAAGAAGAAATTGTGGAAGAAGAAGAATTTAAAGAAGAAGAAGAAGAAGCAGAAGAATTAGATAAGAATTCATTTGAATCAGAATATTTCTCAATCATTGGCATAGCAGGAAACATCAAATCCAACGAAACATCTTCAAATGGAACCTCAACATCCACATTAAACCTTATCTTCTTCTGTTTCTCATGTTTCTTCTGTTCTTTCTGTTGTTTTTGATATTTTTGATTTTTTTCCTTTTTTTCTCTGTTTCCCAAAATATCTTCTATTTCTTCTTTTTTTGCCCCATTTTTATTTGTTTCTGCCGGAAAATGAGAAATATTCGGAGAAATCGGAGAAACGGAGAAAATCGAAAGCCAATCAACGAGATAACTGACAAAAGAATGGAAGATGTCGGTGGGAAGAGAGAGAAAGAGAGACATTTGAGGGAAGATGAAGGAAAGAGAAGAAGAGAGAGAAAGAGAAGGAGGAGGAAGAGGAAGAGAAGGATGAATAGGAAGAGGAAAAGAAGAAGAAGAGGAAGAAGAAGATGATGATGATATTTTTGAATGGCCCATCATTTCTGATTCAATCAGAGGAGGTGAAATGGACAAAGATTGATTTTGTGAATGAAATTGGTCTGTTTTTGAATGAAGTGAAGAAGAAAGAGAAGAAGAGGAAGAAGAAGAAGAGGAAGAAGAATTTGTTAAAGAGGAGGAATTTAAAGAAATTGAAGATGAAGATGAAGATGAAGAAGAATTTGAAGAAGAAGAAGAAGAAGAAGAAGAAGAAGAAGAGGCAGAACCTGAAGCAAACAGAAAAGAAGTACTTTCTTTCTCTGAAGAAGATGAAAATTTTGATTTTTCATTCAAAATTTTGAAATCCTCAAAATTTTTTGAATTTTTGAGGACATTTTTGTTTTCATTGAAATTCTTCATTTCAAATAAAATTGAGCCATTTTTATGTTGAGGAGAACGAAAAGAAGAAGAAAGAGAAGAAGAAAGAGAAGAAGAAGAAGATGGTGATGAAATAGATAGAATGTTATGTTTCCCCACAAAAATGTCAATTCCATCAAAAGAAGTTGAAAACAAACGAGAAAAAAGAGAAGAAGATAAATTTGAAGAAGAATTTGAAGAAGAAGAAGAAGAAATGAAATGAGAAGATGAAGAATCAACAGATGAAATACAAATAGGTTTCACATTGATTGCGAAAAGAGGATAAAATTTGCGTTCATCAATTTCATTTTGAATTGGCAAAGAAGACGAAAAATGGGAAATTCGATCAAAATTGCTGGGTTTTTTGCCGGCAAACTGCAAAAGATGGCTCGATGGATATTTTGAGGGATGAAGAAGAGAATTTATAAATGGGTTCGGAGAAATTGTCTTCGGAGAAATAGAATTTGAAGAAGATGAAGAAGATGAAGAATTTGATGGGTTTTCAAAGAGATTGATGGAAAAGTCGTTGAAGAAGAAGGAGAAAGAAGGAGAAATGGAATTGATGTGATTGAGAAACAGAGGAAGAAATAAGGAAATAAGTGAAGTTGAGGGGGAAGAGGTGGAGGAAGAAGAAGAAGACGAAGAGGAAGAAGAAAGAGAAGGAGAAGAAGAAGATAAATGTTTATTGGTTGTTTGGAATGAGGCACAAGAATTGACAGATGAAAAAGGATTAATTTTATTTTTTGGTTCAATTTTATCAGAAGAATTTGAAGAAGAGGAGGAGGAAGAAGAAGAAGAAGAGGAAGAAGAAGAAGAAAGAGAAGAAGAAGAATTAATAGAATTTATAGAAGAAATGGAAGAATTAAAAGAAGAATTAAAAGAAGAATTAAAAGAAGAATTTAAAGAAGAAGAAGAAGAAGAGAAGGAATGAAGAATATTTTGAGGAAAAGAAAGAGGATTATTGATGGAGTTGATACAAAAGAGGAAATATGAAATGTCCAATGAAGAAGAAGAAGAAGAAGAAGGAAAGGAAAGAGAAGGAGGAGAAGGAGGAGGAAGAGGAAGAGGAAGAGAAGGAGGAAGAGAAGGAGAAAGAGAAGGAGAAAGAGAAGGAGAAAGAGAAGAAAGAGAAGATAAAATAGATCTGATGACAGGCAAATGAATATTGAGAGAAGGAAAATTGAAATGCAAAGAAGAAGAAAAAGAAGAAATGGAATTTGCTATTTGGAAGAGATGAAGAAAGAAAGAAAGAGAAGGAGAAGAAGAATAAGAAGAAAGAGAAGAAGAAGAAAGAGAAGAAGAAGGAGAAGAGGAAGAAGAAGAATTTAAAGTGAATTTTATCTTTGGAGATAAAGAAGAAGAAGAAAGAGAAGAAGAAGAATTTTTATTTTTATTTTTCAAAGAAGAAGAAGGAGGAGGAAGAGAAGAAGAAAGAAGAGAAAAAAATGAATTTTCTAATGAAATTTCAGAAGAAGAGGAGGAAGAAGAGGAAGAAGAGGAAGAATTTGAAGAAGAAGAAAGAAATGGAGAAAAAAGAGGAAGAAGAAGATGACGAAACATTTTGAGCAAGTTAGAAGAAGAAGGAGAAGAAGAAGAAGGAGAAGAAGGAGAAGGTGAAGAAGAAAAATTAAATTTTGAAGAAGAAGAAGAAGAAGAAGAAGAAGAAAGAGAAGAAAAGGAAGAGGAGGAGGAGGAAGAAGAAGATGATGATGAATTCAAAGAAGAGAAAAACGAAGGAGGAGGAGAAGAAGAATTTAAAGAAGAAAAATATGAAGGAGAAGAAGAAAAAGAAGAAGAAAATGAAGAAGAAGAAGAAGAATTTGAAGGTTTTTTATAATTTTGAAGGGAAAATTGCGTTTGAGAAAGAGGAGGAGGAAGAGGAAGAAGATTATTATTATTATTATTAGAAAATAAGAAGTTGATGGAAGTTTTGAGAGAAATAAAAGAAGAAGAAGAAGAAGAAGAATCACAAATATCTTCATTTTCCTTCCATTTTTTCTCTTTCTTCTCTTTCTTGTCTTTCTCCTTCTCCTTCTCTTCCTTTATCTTCAAATTCTTCTTCTTCTCCTCTTTCTCTTTCTCCTTCTCTTTCTCTTTCTCTTTCTCCTTCTTCTTCTTCTTCATTTCTCCATCCAAATCTTCAGAAGAAATAAAAGAATCGCTCAAAAATGAAGAAAACAACGTCTTTTTTGGAAGTTTTGGGTCAAAATTTGAAAAATGCGGATTTTCAAAGAGATTTCTGTTTGTCCAGCCAGAAATGGAGGAGATGAGGAAGGAAAAGGAAAGGGAATAAGAAGAAGAAGAAGAAGAAGAAGAAGAAAGAGAAGAAGAAGAAGATGATGATGATGAAGATGGTGGTGATGGTAGCGATGGTGAAGAAGAAGATGAAAGAAATGGCGAAGAAGAAGAAGAAGAAGAAAAGGAAGAAGAAGAAGAGGAGGAGAAAGAGATTTCAGATAGTTTTGAGGAAAGAAGAAGATTGGAGAAGGAGAAGAAGAAGAGGGGACGAAGAGAAAGAGAAGAAGAAGAAGAAGAATTTGAAAAGGAAGAAGAAGAAAGAGAAAGAGAAAGAGAAGGAGGAGGAGAAGGAGAAGGAGAAGGAGAAAGAGAAAGAGAAGAAAGAGAAGAAGGAAAAGAAGAAAGAGAAGAAGAAGAAAATAGAGGGAAAGAATCGAATGGAGAAAGAAATGGAATGAAAGAGGGAGATAAAGGAGAAAGAGAAGGAGGAGGAGGAGAAGAAGAAATTAATGGAGAAGAAAGAGAAGAAGAAGAGGAAGAGGAAGAGGAAGAAGAAGAAGAAGTCGAGGAAGAGAAAGAAGAAGAAGAAGAAATTGAAGAAAATATTTGTGAATTAGAAAGAGAAGAGGAGGAAGAGGAAGAGGAAGAAGAAGAAGAAATTGAAGAAAGAGAAGAAGAATTAAATGGAGAAGAAGAAAGAGAAGAAGAAGAAGAATTTTCATTGTTTTCTATTTTCTCTTGTTTTGTATGATATTTCATAGAAGAAGGACAAACAACTTGATGATGAGCAAGAACGAAATGGGAGAGAGAGAAAGAGAGAGAAAGAGAAGGAGAAGAAGAAGAAGAATTAAATGAAGAAGATGATGATGACGATGAAGAAGAAGAAAGAGAAGAAGAAGAGGAAGAAGACAAAAAATTCGTTTTTTTCCTCTTTTTTCTAATTTCTTTATTTATTTCTTCTTCTTCCTCTTCCTCTTCCTTTTCTTCTTCCTCTTTCTCTTTCTCTTCTTCTTCTTCTTCTTCTCTCATTTCTTCTATTTCTTTTGATAAACTCTCAAATTTCTCTTTTGAAATGGGGAAAAACCGCTTTTTTTTGAATTTTGCTCTTCTTTCGAGCAATTTCTGCTTCAGAACATCAGAAGAAGAAGAAGAAGATGGAGAAAGAGAAGAAGAAGAAGAAGAAGAGGAAGAAGAATTAAATGAAGAAGAGGAAGATAATGAAGAATTTGATGAAGAAGAGGAAGAGGAAGAAGAAATTAATGGAGAAGAAGAAGAAAGAGAAGAAGAAGAAGAAGATGATGATGATAAAGAGGAATTTAAGGAAGAGAAAAGCGAAGGAGAAGGAGAAAGAGAAGGAGAAAGAGAAGAATTCAAAGATGAGAAAAATGAAGGAGAAGAGGAAGAGGAAGAAGAAAGAGAAGAAGAAGAGGAAGAAGAGGGATAAGAAGAAGAAGAAGCAGAAATAGATGAAAAAGGAGAAGATGAGGGAGAAGAGGAGGAGGAAGAAGAAGACGATGATGATGTTAAAATTGGATAAGGAGAAGAAGAAAGAGAAGAAGAAAGAGAAGAAGAAAGAGAAGAAGAAAGAGAAGAGGAAGAGGAGGAGGAAGAAGAAGAACTATTTTGTGTGTGGCTGAAAGGGAAGTAATGATGAAGGAAATGAAAATGATGAGAAGAAGAATAGAAAGTGAATTCAGACAGGAAAAGAGAGAGAGAAAGAGAGAAAGGGAAAGAAGAAGAGGAAGAGGAAGAAGAGGAAGAGGGAGAAGAAGAGGAAGAAGAGGAGGAGGAGGAGGAAGAAGAAGAATAAGAAGAATTTAAAGAGGAAAAATATGAAGGAGAAGAAGAAGGTGATGATGATGATGATGTGGAAGAAGAAGAAAAAGAAGAAAAAGCAGAGGAAAATGAAGAAGAAGAAGAAGAAGAAGAAGAAGAAGAGGAATTTAATGCAAAAATAGAATTTTTATTAGAATTCATAGACTTTTGCAATATGTCTTGTAATTCTCTTTCTTTTCTCTCTCTTCCTTTTTCCCTCTCTTCTTTCTCTTCTTTCCTTTCTTCTTTCTCTTCTCTTCTTTCTCTTTCTTCTTCTTCTTCTCTTCCTTCTTCTCCTATTTGATATTCCCTTTTCACTGAAGAACAATGAATCAATTCAAACTCCTCTTTTCCATTCAAAATTGGCGTTCCTCGTTCAGACAGAGACACAAAACAGAAATTTTCTTTATTTATCTTTTCTCCTTTTCTGTTATTTTTCTTGTTTTTCCTCTCTTTCTTCTCGTTTGTTTCTTTTTCTTTTTCTTCTTCTTCTTTCTCTTCTTTCTCTTCTTTCTCTTCATCAGCTTCTTCTTTCTTCTTTTCTCTTCCTCTTCCTCTTCCTCTTCCTCTTTCCTTCTTCTCTTTCTTCTCTTTCTTCTTCTTCTTTTTCGTGTCATTCAATCTATTTCTGCTATTTTCTCTATGAAAACACGTTAAAACAAGAGAAATCGCATTTGTAGCTGCAAATTCACTCATTTTCCCCTTCTTCTCCTCTTCTTTCTTCTCTTTCTTTTCTTCTTCTTCTTCTTCTTCTTCTTCTTCTTTTTCTTTTCTTTCTTCTTCTCTTTTTTCATTTTCTTTCTTCTTCTCTTTTTCCTCTTTTTCCTTCTTTTTATTTGAAGCTTTCTTGTTTTCTGGAGGATTATGAGGAATTTTGTGAAGTGGCTGAGAAATATTTGAAATATCTCTTAAATTCAATGAAGAAGAAGAAGAAGAGGAAGAGGAAGAGGAAGAAGATAATGAAAGAGAAGAAGAAGAAGAAGAAGAAGCAGAGGCAGAAGCAGAAGGCAGTAAAGAAAACAAAGGCAAACGAATATATCTTCCTTGATCACTTCCTCCTCTTTCTCCTCTTTCTCCTCTTTCTCCTCCTCTTCCTCTTCCTCTTTCTCCTCCTCTTCTGTCTGAATCACAGGGACAAACCAGCCAATGACTCGCAAACACAACCAGATCTGCCTTTACTGCCTCAATCGTCACCCATTTTTCGCTCTTTATCAGCTCATTTCTGTGATTTTCTCTTGTTTCGTTCCTTTTCCCTTTCCCTTTCCCTTTCTCTTTCTCTTTCTTCTTCTCCTTCTTCTCTTTCTCTTTCTCTTTCTCTTTCCCTTTCTCTTTCTCTTTCCCTCTCCACACGTGAAAGTTCTCAATCACAATAGAAATTCCAATTTTCTCCTTCTTTCTTTCCGGGGGTGGCTTAAATGAATGCACATCTAATACGATCCGGTTGATCACAGCTGCCGAAAATAACTCCACGTCCAAATAACGCTGCATCCTGAAATGCTCGAAGGATAGAAAGAATATTGGAAAAAAAAAAAAAAAAAAAAAAAAAAAAAGAGAGAGAGAGAGAGAGAGAGAGAGAGAATGAAGAATCTAAAAGATAAAGTAAAAAAATAGTCAAACAGTTTCTCAATTTTCTTCAGGAGGATATCTTCATCCAGTTGCTGCTTTGATGTGTCTGCTTCTTTGCTGCTCGTTTCTTTGCTATCCGCATTTTGCTTTGAATTTTGTGCGCAGGACAAACAAAAAGGCCAATTCACTCTCAATCTTATCAATTCAACATAAAGCTCTTGCTGCCCCGAAACTAATCCTTTCCAAAAACTTTTCTGAAATTGAAAACACAACAAATTCAAAGTTCAAAATATTTATTTAAAAAATGGATTGTACTGCGCACCAGGTGTATTCCGTGCAGCTCAATTTTCTCAATAACGTTTCCTCCAAGTTCTCTATTTATAATGTCCAGCAATTGGGGCGCAATCTCTGAAATTGTAAAAATCAAAACAATCTAAACTGCAAAAAGAAAAAACTCATCAAAACCAGCATAATCACATGTGACTGGAAAAAGCGTAAGATGATGAGGAATGATATATTTTTCAATCAATTTTCTGAATAGAAACTGCATTCACAACAAAAGGTTAATTTCTTTTCTTTCCTTTCTCCTTCAAAATATGGAAATATTCAACGCCCGTGATAAAACGAGATCGATTGACATTTACGAAGTGAACAATCCATTCGAAAAAGAACTGTTTGCGAATGTTCTTCTTCACAAAATAATCCATAAGCACGATGTTCAGCATTCATTTTTTCTATAAAAAATTAGTTTATCATGTAAAACATCTCTTCAACGAAGTATTTCATAAATTATCAACTTTTATCCAAAAAGCTAAAAATATGATTAATTGTAATATGGGAATGTCTTTTTGAAAAGTTAACATAAACTTATATTAAAAAAATCACGATAAAAAACAGTAAAGTGAAACATATTGTATCACATATTTGCAATAGAAAAAGCAACTTCCACTTCCTATTTTGTTTATTTTGTTCGTAATTAAGTTTATTGTTATTGTAACTTTCATAATAGGTTGCCACTTTCCTAATGGCAGGACAGTAGCCTTTTCTCAGCAGCTAATGAATGAAGAATTTTGATTTTTTCCAACATCAATCGTAAGGTGAATATGAGTAATGAAGCATTCTGAGAATACTTCATTCTTGTTCATTCATTTTTTAAAAATAAATTTTGTATTTCGGAGGAATTCGAAAAAACAAATGATTTCCTATTTCTCCGAAAAACAAAATTTATTTTTAAAAAATGAATGAACAAGAATGAAGTATTCTCAGAATGCTTCATTACTCATATTCACCTTACGATTGATGTTGGAAAAAATCAAAATTCTACATTCATTAGCTGCTGAGAAAAGGCTTCTGTCCTGTCATTAGGAAAGTGTCCGCCTATTATGAAAGATACTATATTCGAAATGTGTGATAATTGGGTTTGAATCGAGTAATTTGAAGAAAATAGAAAGGAAAATTAATTATTATTCGGTGAAACCTGAAGCAGAAGAGCCATTGCAAGCACCTAAACAGTTACTGTCAGTTTCTCCACTTGATGAATATGTATCTTCAATTATGTCGTCAGAAATCCGCAACACCTGATGTGATAACCTCTGTATCAACTTTTTCTTAAATTATCAGATGATCAAATTAACAAACCATTCCAAATATCTGAATTTGATCTTCTTTAAATACACTTTTAACAAAAAGAGTTAACAAAACAATATTAAAAAAACTCATGACAAAACCCTTATTAATGAAAGAATATTTTCATCTTGAGACACACTTATTGAACGGTTTAAGGACAAGCTCATGAAATTGGAACTCTAAAGAAACTTTTACGTGTGACAATCTTGTGTTCATTATTCAAATTATTTTAAACTTTACATGGAGCCCATTCATTACTCATTTTTGAAAATTCTTTTTAAATGTGGGCTTGAATAATAGGTTACAGGAGCATTCTTTTTCCCGATTTTTCAATGCAAATCATTTTTTTCTGAATGTTCCATCTATTTTCCTCTCAATAGCTCCAAATACACATAGCTTCCATTTTGAGCGACCTCTTTTGGACTTTCTCCTCCTAAAAATTGCTTCATCGATTTCAACAACGATCCCAGTTCCACCTGAAATTATGGGATGCTCAATCAAAAAATTCGAACACGCTACGCCACAAATAATATACCAATAATTAACGCTGTTATATGATAGATCCAATAGATTCTTTGCAGTTTTATTTTGTATCCCCATAAAGAAATAAAGAATCAGCAGCAGAATCTTTCATAACCTTTTTTTTAATGTTTGGAAAAAAGTTGTCTCAATTTTTTGAAAAGTTCCTTTTGTCAAAAATTAAAGAAAAAATCATTGAAAATTCAATATTATCATCAAACCTTCATTCTTTCTCACCAAAAGTTTCAAGAATGGAAATAAATGCTTGATGAAGTTATTATTTCTATTCTGAAAATTTATGGTTTATTAGAACGAAAATTTCAACAAAATACACAATTTTGGTTTTCATCAGAAATAAAAAAAGGATCTTTTCAAAAAAAATTTACACATATCAATAAAATATATTTGAATTTTTCATGGTTTCAAAGAAAACAAAATAAAGAAAACATTTCGAAAAACTTCATGGCTGATTTTTCTTGAAATTATTTTATCATTCGAGTTTTGAACAAAATTTTAGTCTCAATGGGATTTTCGTAATAATTATGTTTCTGCAATAACAACATCATTAACAGTGTGTACAGTCTAAACCGAATATAATCACGTCGAATATAATCACATTCGTATATAGTCACATTTTTCCATGCACCGACATTTTTGGCCTAATTTTCATTCATTTTCCATCGCATATAATCACAGGGCTGAAAATATATAATCACATTTTTTATTATTATGGGTGATTTCTTCAATGAAAAATCGACTTTTTGATCAAAAATTTCAATTTTTCGTTTTTTCAAAAATGTGCTCAAATTAGTCAAAATAATATGCGTTTGTGAAAAAAATTAATTTTGCAAGTTAAAAAAGTGTATTTGGATAGAATTTACAAAAATGAAAAAATCGACCCAAAATTAATTTATTATTTAATTAATTTTTAATTTTTTCTGTGTGAAGCAGTATCGGATATTATCACAATCGGATATAGTCACAAAAAGTTGTGCAAAAACCGATGTGATTATATCCGGTTTAGACTGTATTAACTTTTTCACTCATTTTTCAAAAATCTCATTGAGAAAAAAATTTTGATGAAAACTCAAACAAAAGTGTGATTTCAAAAAGGATCAGCCATATTCATGAGAATTATATACAAACAAAATGGTGATGAGAATAACCAAAAGCTTTTGAATGATATGAAAAAATGAATAAAACAAAATCAGAGATACAAAAATGTATTTGTTAAAAAAGCATTCACAATTATAAAAAAAGAAAGATAGAAAGCTCCCACTAAAAGAAAAAAGTTCAGCAAATTCTTTTATTCATAAATTCACTTTCCTGATTCTTCGCAAAAGTATTTTAATTATTTTCCATTTCTTTTATATTCACAACCAAAAAGACTTTTCAATATTCATTCATACAAATTACTCAATCTTTGCATTCTCTGTTCACTTATGATTACAGTTCTTCATTTTTCTGTTCCATGTGTTATTTTATGTCTCATCCATTTTGGTGGATTTGTTTTGACAACCGCAATCCACATCATTGTCATTGTTTCTCCCAACTTATTTCTAAGTGAAATGTCATGAGACATCCATTCTGGTAATTCAGCTTTCACATTCGAAATCCATTGCATAGCCATTGTAATTCCACTATTATCATCAATTGCTGGATCGTTATTCGCTCTCTTTTTCCGGCAGTTCCATTTTTTCCTCCATTTTTGGGTCATATTTTTTTAGAACCCAGATTTTTCGAAATGAAAAATTTCAAAAAATAAATTCTAAAAAAAAATACAAAACTCCAATTTAATTTTCATATGACTTTTCTTTTTCTCTTTCCTCTTTCAATTTCATCAGATGATTCTTTCTCAATGTTGTTCTCATCTTGAAGTATTTTGTATTTTCTTTTAAGCTTTTTTGTGAAATTCATTGTTTCATCATTTTCTTTATCCGAAATGTTTCCTTTTTCATTTTCCATTTCGCTTTTCTTATTTGAATAATCATCCAACTCATTTAGCACATTTTCTTCTGTAATTTCTATACCGTTAAAGTCAAATCGATTTTTATGTGAAGGAAGGGGATAAGCCGATGATTGAGAAAGCTTCATCAGAACTGGTACAGACAAGTGTTTCAGCACGTCGCTTCATATGAATGCTCTTTTGATGAATGAAGGTGATAGAGCTGAATGAATTGATTGCTGGAGAGCTTACACCAGAGCTGTTCTCTTTGCAACTGAAGATAATGAAGAAAGTGCTTCATCCTGTGAACTCATCTCAGACTTCATGACTGCAAATATTCCAAGGTCAAGTGGCTGGTAAATGTGTGTGCTGTGAGGGACGAATGTCTCAATATCCACATTTTCTTTTTTAATTTCTCTCCAGATTGTTGGATCTGAACGAAAAACATTGGAGTTGATCAGAAGCAACCAGTGTGATTCATCGAGTGACATGCCTTGTCTTCTTTCTTTAATTGAGGGAATAAGAATTGTCAGTGCGTATTTTCTGAACGTCGAAGATTCTATCCATCCTAATTTGTTCTCCAAAATCTCGAGATTTGAAGACTGAAAAGGCTTCGAGTCATCAGGAAGTCTGAGACTTATTGGCAGTATCACTTCCTTTTGTTATTGACATTGAGAAGCAATCGATGAAATCAATGTGGAATTCGCTATTCACACCGCAGATTTTGCGACACCTGGTTATGCATTTGCTGGATGAACAATATTCCGATTGGAGCTGTCGGTAACCCTGAGTGAAAACTCGTCCACGTTGAAAATCAGTGCGTTGTTGAAACTGTTGTTCTGATGAAATCCGTTGAGCATATCATACAAGGGCTTCAGAACTTGATGGCATGACACCTCAACCCTGTTTGCGTCAACAATTTTTGGCTTTGATTTCTTCAGCTTGGGATGTCATTTGATGAAATCTTAGACAACTGACACAGAAACTTTTTCTTCTGAAGTGTTTTCTGGTTTCAAATCATTTACAACATTTTCAATCCAATTAATATTTATTAATACATTTCAAAGAATATTATTGCAAACCAGTTCACGCATTTTCTTGATGATTAGGTCTTCTCCAGATAGTTATTCGAATTTTATTTCAACCCGCTCTGTTTGTTCTTTTTCTTCATCGACAATGGCTGGACAAATAATTTTTAAAACCAATCTTCCTTGCCGAATAGCCTTCACCGCACGCTTGATTCGAATTTTGCTTAATTTTTTGTTGTTACATGAATCCACCATACACACAGCTCCATCGTTAACTATATAAGAAATACGTTCCAGCGAAATCCTTTATTGTCTGTATTTGAATGATATCATCGTATCCCGCAGCTTTAGCTGACACGCAGTAGATTTTTCAGCTGCTTCAGTTCTTATTTTTTATTTTTTGAGTCATGATCATTGAGCCAATTTATTTATTTTTTTATTATAAATTTCAATTTTCATTGAAATTTAGTTTTTTGTACATTAATTGCATATTTTTATTGAATTTAATTCATTAGAACCAATCTGTAATCGATAAAAAATTCAACGGGAGGCTTTTAACTCCCTCATTTTCTCCCACGAAAACCAGGCGATGAATTAAAATGAAATTGTTCAGCTGATAACGTTTTTTCTTAAATACGAAAAAAAAACTTTCAATCAATCAAAATGTGTGTGGCTGAATTATTGATTTTTAAAAAAAATAGGATCGAATAAAAATAAATAGGATCTTTCAAAAATATGAACCTGCAATGCACAGCCTCTGCAATATCACAGCCATCCCTCTTTGAATTCATAGCATTCATTTCATTCCCTTTTTTTTTGACATTAGAATAGCGTTGTTCAATTATTTGCTCAAAAATGATTTATGAAAATACAAAAGTATTCCAAAGTCAAAAAAACATTGATTATGGGCTCTTTTAATTCACGTTATGAAATTACTGAAAAATGAAATGTTAATGTTAATGTGTTATGTGTTAGTCATCTTGTAATGATCCGATCATATCGGCACAACCAAAAATGATTATTATCATTATATTTCAATTTGTTATATATTATCATTAAAGAATATACAAATAAAAATCCACAGAAAATTTTATTATTTGAATGAAATTTTGAAGAAAAATATTTTCTCTCATAATAATTTTTGTTAATTATTTGTATTAAGTGTTCGTATTTTTTTTTTGATCTTATGGCACGCGAACGAGACCTTCATGATGAAGAAAACATTTCTTCGCTGAACAAACTCTTCTTCAACGAAACCAGCGCATGGGAATGGTTCAAAAAAGAAATAATAGCCATGAACCTCCCAATGTGCAGAGTTCACAGATGCTATCAACGAATATATCATGAAAAGAATTATCACTATTATGCTTGTCCAAAATGCAAGATTAAGAAAAGCATTCTTTCAGGGACATCTTTTTGCAGAATAAAGATTGGACTAGGAGTCACTCTTCTGATTTGTTTATATTACTGGCTAGGGATTCAAAACAAAACAATTTCTTTGCTTCTTTCTGTTGATAAGGACACAGTCGGATACTGGGGAAGTGTGATTCGGTGCGCTTGCTCACAAATGTGGAACGAAAGACAGCAAGTTATTGGAGGCGAGGGAACAACAGTTGAAATTGATGAAGCAATTTGGCGAAAACGGAAGTACAGGAGAGGAAGAAAGAAAAAGCAAGTGTGGATTTTCGGAGGGGTGGAAAGATTAGAGGGTGTGGGAGCGGGGAAACGGTTTATGGTTGTCGTTCCAAACAGAAAAAAGGAAACTTTGATTCCAACTATCCACAAATACATAAAAGCTGGAATAATAATAATTTCCGATCAATGGAGCGCTCATTCTTCACTGGAAACTCTTGGATAAAAACATCAAACTGTATGCCATGATAGACATTCCGGAATACTGAAACTGGTGTGCATTCAAATACAATTGAAGGATTGTTGCAACATTTGAAATGCACTTACACTAGGGCATAGGTGTAACTGCGTCCCTTTTGTAATTCTTGTTTTTAGACATTAATTTTGTGATATTTGAAATGCAAAAATTATTTAAAAACTTTTGTATGGACTGGTTTTTCGAAAAATTTTTTGTTTCTCATGAAAAAACCATTTTTAAAAATGACCCATAAATATGAGTATTTTTACAAATTTTCAATAAAATAAGATAATTATGAAACAAAAAGTAGATGAAACGTTATTAATTATTATATACTCTTATTTTATTGATAATTTTTCAAAAAATAAAACATTAAAAAAAATAAATTATAAAATTAAAATATTTTGATCAATCCCACAATTAAATTTTTAATATCAAAAAAATAAAAAATTAGTTTCTTTCATCGTGAATTGAACCCTCGTTTGCGAACATATAACGAATCATATATATAAATATAGTTTTAAAGTGTGTGATAAATAATTATCAATATATCATTCAAATCTTTATGAATTTTGTTTATGATTTTTAATATGAAAATTTTAGTGCAGTTTGAGGATGTTTATGTTACACAATTATGATCATGAATAAAGAAGAACGAACAAATCGTGTGAAACATTCTTTTTAATTATTAACATTGTTTTATTAAAATTTTTCGCAAAACACATTAAATATCATTTATTTTCTTATGAAATTAAATAGATGCTAAATGATAAGCATTAATCAATGCAGCAACATAAATGCGTATGGAGGAATGGTGTATTTTCAACAATAGAGATCGTGAAGTTTTGGTTTATATCTATTGAAGAAAAGTTCAATGCCACAACAGCAACAGTTGGAAATGAATTTTTTGTTGAATATTTCAACATCTCAACGCAGATCAATGAAAGCCAATTCCAGTTTGATTTTCGAGAAGGAAACTTCAATCAATTCAATGCAATATATGGAGGTGACAGTTGTGAACACAAAGAATACACAAATCTGATTGGATTTGTAACGATTCATCAAAGTGACACAATCATTGTGAGCAGCGTGAATGGAACGAATGACAGACAACGTGGAACAAACACACTTTCATGTGATTCAATTGAACGGGGTTTGATTCACTTGACATCAGAGCTGATAAGTCAGATTCTCATTGTTGAAGAGAGTGTGATTGGAGGAGATATAAATCCGAATGAGATGGGTTTTAAAGGGGGAGAAGGAATGGAGAAAAACACATCTCTGCGGATATTGGATGAGGGATGCAATTGGGAGGAATAGCGAGTGAAAGAGGATCATCATTTTTCATCCCTGTCTTGGAAGAAGTGAAGAGCACAACACAGGCGAGTGGGAGCATGGACTTGAGCATTCGTGGGAAGCTGCTTCTTCCTCACAAATTGTCACAAGAGATAAGTATGAAAGATGGGGATGAAGAGGAGATTGTGAGAAAAGGGATTGAAGAAGAAGGGTTTGTGTCAGAGAATGAGATTCACTCAGTTATTTCATGTTCAGAATGGGAGAAAGTGAGAGAAGAGACAGAAGTGAGTGTGTGGGTTGTGTTTGGGAAAGCAGATTCACTGTCATCAACAGACCGATTTATTGTGAAGAACAAGAGTGAAAGTATTGGAAAAGGAGATGAAAGGATTGTTGAAGGAGGGAAAGAAGGGAAGTCTTCTTTGTTGTTGATTATTATTGTGCTTGTTGTGATATTATTGATAATTCTTATCTCACTTGTGATATTTGTTGTCAGATGGAGAAAGGCAAAGAATGAAAACAAAGATCTGAGAGAGATTGTGAATGACACTGTGAGGAAGGATCCGAAGGCATTCGAGATGGTGACGATGGAGATGTCACCAGAGGAGAAGTGGAGGAGAGCGGAGAGAGAGGCAGAGAAGAAGAATGAAGAAAGGATAAAGAAAAGAATATATGAGACGAATATGGAACATTCAGAGTCATCTGAGCATCTTCTGTCAGAGAGCGGATCGACTGAATACATATTGGGAAGAGATTCAGACAAAATTCCTGATTGGGCATTGGAAAAGGTGGATGAAAAGGAAGAGGAGGAAGAAGCAAGAAAGAGATCGCCTTCACCTTCCATTTCATCCAATTGTTCAACTGATTCAGACTCAACGTTTGTTCGATCGGAGAGTCTGTGCCCAACCACCTCATCTATGTCAAACTTAGTGGATGCAATGGCCTGTTCATCGCCTCATGAGAAGCTGATTGTAGATCTGAGGGATTCGCTGTTCATGCTGCTGCATGGAAGGAACGAGAAAAAAGAGATGGCAATTGGCACCTTTCAGGAGAGAGAAGCGACAGCTGCGCAGATCCTGTTCTGGGTGGCTAATCTTGCTCTCCACTCCTTTGATGAAATGGACAATCCGTTCTCTTCTCTTGCCAATCTGAGTCCGCATATTGTGCTGTTCTCCGAGCATATGGTCATCTGCATTGTGATGCATTCTGACTTATTATCTGATGATAGTTCAGATTCATCATCCATCTCTTCATCGACTGTTGTGACATCTGCAAGTGATGATGATGATGAAAGTGACTCTCTGCCCTCGTCAGCCTTTGAGGATGAAGATAGTTTCAAAAAAGAGTGCCTGAGGTGGAAGGCGCCAGAGCTGATGATGAACAAGAAGATGGGAGCAACAAAGGAATCAGTTGTGTTTTCGCTTGGGATGATGTTGTGGGAGTGCTTGACACTGGAGATTCCGTTTGGGGAGTATGAGGCAGAAATGGAAGGACAGAAGATTGTGAATGGGAAGAGGCCAGACATGAAGGGGGTTTCAAGGAACACATTTGAGGCAGTTATGAAGATGAGTGTGTTATCGGATCTTGAAGACGGACTATCGCACGTGGAAATATAGTGTGTGCTGATTGAAGATTTTCCGGAATGTGCAACTGTGAAGACAATGACTGATACAATGGGGATTGCAGCAGAGTCCATTGGAAAGAGTGCATTGTCTGAGCATTTTTGTGTCTTGTGCGTGAAGATGGAACAAATAAGTGAAGCAAATGTCAATGCCAATCTGTGTCTCTGAAGCATAATTGGAACAACATAATGAAGCAAATGATAATTTATATGTAGATGGATATACGTATGGACTTATTTATGTTTACGATCAAAAGAATGTTTGCACATTTATATCGAAATGTGTAATTCACATTTCACGAAAAGGAAATGAAGTTTGTTTTTATTTGAAATTCATTTACGAACACTTGTGTTAATCAGTTTTTTTTTTGCAACGAGATCATTATGTGATGTGATTGATAGTGTTGTGAAATAAAAATTCACAAATTTATTGGAGACTGTTCTGTTCCAATATTTGTTGATTTAATAAAACTTCTGAGTATTTTTCGATTAAGAATTGCACTTGTTTTATCTTTTTCTTTTTTCTCCATTTCTTCAATCTTTCTCTCTTTTTTTTCACAAAACTATAGGGTTTCAAACTCTAACGTTTTTGACTGTTGGCTGTCGTTGCTTTTCGAAAATCTTCCTTCGCATGATCTATATCTTTTCTTTTTCTTCTTTCTTGCAGTTTTGTAATCAAAGTCTGATGAAAATATATCATCTTCAGTTTCAACTTTTGTTTCTGTTTCTTTCTCTTCTTTTTCTTCTTTCACTTCTTCATCATCTAATTATCTTCTTTTTGAATTTGTTGATTCTTTTATTTTTGATATTAGCTTTGATGATCTTTTTTTCTTCAACATTTCATCAAGTTCATTTTCATCACACATTTCATAGTTGTTTCTTTTTCTCAATTCCAATTTCTTTAATAAATAAGAAGACAGTTTAAATTTCCTTTCTTTCAGAAGAATGCTTTTCAAACTTGCAACGCTTTCGTTGTAAGAACGAAGAAAAATATCCAAACTTTTCTTGCTGATTTTTGAAAGTTCCTTTATATACGCTGTAAGTGTGAGTCTGTTGTTGAATTTATATTGAAATTCATAAACATATTCTTTCGTCTTAATGAATGTTCTTCCTTTTTTTGGAATGTGGTTTTTCAGATGAGACCACACACTTTCGATTGTTTGAGTGAAAACTTTAGGATTTTCAGGCTTAACGAAATTGAGAGAATGATAAACACTTTCAATGGTGAAGCCGTTTTCACTAATTCAGTTATATGCTGACCATTTATCAGACATAATAGTTGAAGATCTTTCAATGTTCTTTTTAACAAAATATAATATGGTATCAGCTTTTCGATCTGGAAGAAATTCGACAATCAATTTTTGTGGCTTTAGAATTTCTTTTCTCTCTACTACTCCACATAGCCATTGCTGTTCTCTGCATCTCCCAACACCGTTCTTTCTTTTGTGAATTAAAGTTTCATCTATTTCCATTATTCGATCTTTTCCGATTTTTTCCATTTCGAATGTTTCAAAATAACAGCATATTCTTCTTAACTTTTCAAATAATTTCATTACTGTTTTGTTTGATATTTTCGATTCAAAAGTGACTTCCTTTATTGAGTGTTTGTACCAAAAATGATATAACAATGATGTAAGTTTGAATGGTGAAAGATGAAATTCCATAAAAATTGAATCATAATTCAAGCTGTAATTTTTCCCACATTTCGTGCATTTATAAGCATAGAAATCACTTTCTTTTTTTGCATCCTAAATTCCATTGCTTTTTCGCATTTCCAGCACATTCGATTCCTTTTTATTATCCCAAATTTGGAAAGCAATTCAATAGCCAACTGTTTTTTCCCATTCGATCGCATTTAAAACTCACTGAATGTTAATTCTTTTTCAAATGATTTGTTTTCAACCATTTGTGATATGGATCGACTTTGCAAAAGTTTTAAAAATTTGAATTAATATATATTAATAATGGCTCTCTTTTTTTATGTTTTCGAGTGAAATATGCACTTTTTCATTTTGAATTTTTAAAGAAAGAAAAATATATTTTATTTAAATATTATTTGCACATTTTTTTGTTGTTTCAAAACACATCAAAAAAATGAAAATTCAAAAAATGCTTGTGGTTTATTCATAGCATCAATTTGATTCATCAATTAATATATAATTAAAGAGTTAGTCCAACGAAACGATTATACAAATTCGAAACAATAATAAACATCATCTCATTTCAGTTCGATTTGAGGTATATATTTTCATGCAACGATCCATGCATAAATGCACTCACAAATACACATTTCATTTGTTTCAAAATTGTCTTTTCAATTTCTATCGCTTTTGTTGTTTGTGCTGTTCCCGTTGCCAACAACGATAATGTCTTTGTGCTCATCTATCAGAACACACTCCACTATTCTGTTGTCTTTTTGAGCAAAGAAATCGATTCTTTCTTCTCAAATTCCCCCTGCATAGCACATCGCATTTGACACTATCAGCATTGCTGCCTTCGCAAGTAATTACCAAATAAATTCTCCTTTCATTTCTGAAAATGATACTCTGCCTGGCATCTGAACCAGAACACTTTTTTCCACCATTCCTTTCAGTCGAAACCACTCGACTTTTTTCACATTCGATCTCTCTCCATTCAAAATCTTCTGCCCAGCTGCTTATGCTGAATCCTCCCCAAACGGAACTTTGAGTGTCAAGCACTCCCACAACATCATCCCAAGCGAAAACACAACTGATTCCTTTGTTGCTCCCATCTTCTTGTTCATCATCAGCTCTGGCGCCTTCCACCTCAGGCACTCCTTCTTGAAATTGTCATCCTCATCCTCAAAGGCAGACGAGGGCAGAGAGTCCTCCTCCTCCTCCTCCTCATCACTGGCAGATGTCGCAACAGTTGACGAGGAGATGGATGAGGAATCGGAATCATCGTCAGATGAGAAGTCGGAGTGGAGGGCAATGCAGATCACCATGTGCTCAGAGAACAACACAATGTGTGGGCTGAGATTGGCAAGAGATGAGAGAGGATTTTCCATCTCGTCAACGGAGTGGAGTGCGAGATTCGCCACACAGAACAGGATTTGGGCAGCTGTTTGTTCTCTCTCCTTCAATGAGCCAATCGCCATCTCTTTCTTCTCGTTCCTTCCATGCAGCAGCATGAACAGTGAATCCCTCAAATCCACAATCAGCTTCTCGTGGGGTAATGAACAGGCCATTGCATCCACTAAGTTTGACATAGATGAGGTGGTTGGGCACAGACTCTCCGATCGAACAAACGTTGAGTCTGAATCAGTTGAACAATTGGATGAAATGGAAGGTGAAGGCGATCTCTTTCTTGCTTCTTCCTCCTCTTCCTTTTCATCCACCTTTTCCAATGCCCAATCAGGAATTTTGTCTGAATCTCTTCCCAATATGTATTCAGTCGATCCGCTCTCTGACAGAAGATGCTCAGATGACTCTGAATGTTCCATATTCGTCTCATATATTCTTTTCTTTATCCTTTCTTCATTCTTCTTCTCTGCCTCTCTCTCCGCTCTCCTCCACTTCTCCTCTGGTGACATCTCCATCGTCACCATCTCGAATGCCTTCGGATCCTTCCTCACAGTGTCATTCACAATCTCTCTCAGATCTTTGTTTTCATTCTTTGCCTTTCTCCATCTGACAACAAATATCACAAGTGAGATAAGAATTATCAATAATATCACAACAAGCACAATAATAATCAACAACAAAGAAGACTTCCCTTCTTTCCCTCCTTCAACAATCCTTTCATCTCCTTTTCCAATACTTTCACTCTTGTTCTTCACAATAAATCGGTCTGTTGATGACAGTGAATCTGCTTTCCCAAACACAACCCACACACTCACTTCTGTCTCTTCTCTCACTTTCTCCCATTCTGAACATGAAATAACTGAGTGAATCTCATTCTCTGACACAAACCCTTCTTCTTCAATCCCTTTTCTCACAATCTCCTCTTCATCCCCATCTTTCATACTTATCTCTTGTGACAATTTGTGAGGAAGAAGCAGCTTCCCACGAATGCTCAAGTCCATGCTCCCACTCGCCTGTGTTGTGCTCTTCACTTCTTCCAAGACAGGGATGAAAAATGATGATCCTCTTTCACTCGCTATTCCTCCCAATTGCATCCCTCATCCAATATCCGCAGAGATGTGTTTTTCTCCATTCCTTCTCCCCCTTTAAAACCCATCTCATTCGGATTTATATCTCCTCCAATCACACTCTCTTCAACAATGAGAATCTGACTTATCAGCTCTGATGTCAAGTGAATCAAACCCCGTTCAATTGAATCACATGAAAGTGTGTTTGTTCCACGTTGTCTGTCATTCGTTCCATTCACGCTGCTCACAATGATTGTGTCACTTTGATGAATCGTTACAAATCCAATCAGATTTGTGTATTCTTTGTGTTCACAACTGTCACCTCCATATATTGCATTGAATTGATTGAAGTTTCCTTCTCGAAAATCAAACTGGAATTGGCTTTCATTGATCTGCGTTGAGATGTTGAAATATTCAACAAAAAATTCATTTCCAACTGTTGCTGTTGTGGCATTGAACTTTTCTTCAATAGATATAAACCAAAACTTCACGATCTCTATTGTTGAAAATACACCATTCCTCCATACGCATTTATGTTGCTGCATTGATTAATGCTTATCATTTAGCATCTATTTAATTTCATAAGAAAATAAATGATATTTAATGTGTTTTGCGAAAAATTTTAATAAAACAATGTTAATAATTAAAAAGAATGTTTCACACGATTTGTTCGTTCTTCTTTATTCATGATCATAATTGTGTAACATAAACATCCTCAAACTGCACTAAAATTTTCATATTAAAAATCATAAACAAAATTCATAAAGATTTGAATGATATATTGATAATTATTTATCACACACTTTAAAACTATATTTATATATATGATTCGTTATATGTTCGCAAACGAGGGTTCAATTCACGATGAAAGAAACTAATTTTTTATTTTTTTGATATTAAAAATTTAATTGTGGGATTGATCAAAATATTTTAATTTTATAATTTATTTTTTTTAATGTTTTATTTTTTGAAAAATTATCAATAAAATAAGAGTATATAATAATTAATAACGTTTCATCTACTTTTTGTTTCATAATTATCTTATTTTATTGAAAATTTGTAAAAATACTCATATTTATGGGTCATTTTTAAAAATGGTTTTTTCATGAGAAACAAAAAATTTTTCGAAAAACCAGTCCATACAAAAGTTTTTAAATAATTTTTGCATTTCAAATATCACAAAATTAATGTCTAAAAACAAGAATTACAAAAGGGACGCAGTTACACATATGCCGAAAATTCAATATGCAATTATTTCGCCTGTGAAATAACAAGTCTCAATATCATCAACACCTCATTATGAATATGCTGACTTAATATCATCCCCTTCAGCGGCTGTCCACTCCTCACTGCCAAACGCAACTCTGCTGCCTCCATCTATTCCTCCACTTGCACCATCCACCCACCATTCCCCAACCACCACCACCACCGCCACTGCCCCCTCTTCCTCTCTGCCCATGCCTCCATCACCCTCACAAACTTCTCCCTCACAACCCACCAATCTGCCATCTTCTCCTTCCCCCTCTTCTCCACCCCAAACAATCTCCTCCCAGATGTCCACTCCCCAATCCCTGCCTCCTTCTCCATTTCCCATTCCTCTTTCTCCTTCTTCATTCTCTTCTTCCACATCTTCCTCTTCTTCTGCCATCTGTCCCTCTTCTTCACTCACCCCATCTCCCGGCTACGCTGACAGCCCATCTTCCATCACTTCCTCTGAACAGTCAAACTCACCCAACTCTCCCTCTGCCTTCCTCAGCTCCCTCTCTGTGCATAAGTCTCTCTCTGTCCGTGCTGCTTCCCTTCCACTCAGAAGATCAGCTGATTCTTATTCAGAAAGTGGACTGCAGCTTGAACCGTAAACACTTTTGGACAGAATTGAAGTAATTGACGTCACAGTTGCAGTGCTGGGGACACTTAGCGAGGTCGACGATGCACGAAGTCAGGGTTCAAGGCAAGCACAAAACAGTTCGATTATCAATCTGAAAATGTCACAACACTTGCCACTCTTTCGGTAGAAGATGGGCATTGCAGTGCAGATAGAAAGAGTGATTCTTCTTCATCATCATTCAAGACATCACCATCACATGCTTATAAACCAATTCGTGCTCCATCCTTTTCTTCACTTCAGATTTGAGAGCTTTTAGAGATACCACACAAGTTCTGAAACACAGGTTCATATGCAGTTGTCTCTGCCACAACTGCCCTGCATCTGTCTGTCCCCCTCTTCTCCACCTCAAACAACCTCTTCTCCTCTCACCACTCACCAAAGACATCAAGCTACTGGTCAATCCAATCCTCTCCTGTGCATCACAGCAGATGGAGAGCAGAGCAGGCAAGACAGCCAAGCAGCACGATATGTTCACCACAAACAGCAGCCAGCTGCAATCTTAGCTGTTCAGCAGTGCTGGCTGGATGCTCAGCGGGCACTGCATTCGAAAGATCAGCGAGGCATACAGCGCAGCCCCATCGTCTCTGATGCGGACGATGATGGACGAAAGCATCATCAACAGTGGACCACAGAAGGTGTTCAATCTGCTGGTTGATGCAGTCAACCCGATCTTGTCTCCACTGGCATTCTTCAAGGAGATGACTTCTTTGGCGCAGAAGAGGCTGGGTGTGAAAGCAGTGCTTTGGATTATTCACATTCTGCTTCATCGTCTTCTGTATTACTGGCTCCTATAATGCCAACTTCTCCTTCATCATCTTCCTCCACCACGTCATCCTCCTCTTCTTCGACAGGCGCGGCTTCTTCTCGTTCAACTTCAATGGCCAAATTAACCAACACTTTATCTGACAATACATCCTCTCTTCTAAACTCTTTTTCCACTTTATCTGTTCACTACGTACGAGTGGCAACTTTTGTGATGCATCCAAGCACATCCACAAAGCCTCCCTCTTCTTCGAGTGAAGAAAACAACACTTCTGGTATCTCCCTCCGCCCAATTCCAACAACCACACAGCTTTCACCCTATTCCTCTTCCTCATTTGCTAATCATTATGCAGTCAACACATATCATCACACTTATCTCCTCCCTCTTCATCCTCCTCTTGTTGACTTCGGTCGCCCTTTTGTTATTGAGCAGTTCACCTCCTTTGCCACGCCCAGGCAGCAGGTGACAGTGAAGGAGTCTTTGGAGCGATGTGAGCAGTCGATGGAAACGCGCATCACAGCCATGCACCAACAGAGCCACGTGTTCAGCATGGCAAGGAGATGTGTGTTCAGAATGGCAAGTGCTGCTTCATCAGACGGAAGAGTCGCATCGGTGGGGATTTCAGCAGCAGCTGTGGTGAGCTTAGTGTCGGTGCTGATTGAGATTTTGGAAGGTGTTCCTGTGGATGGAATGAATGTGGCAAATGGATCTGCACTGAAGGCGTGTTCTTCTGCTTCTCCACAAATCTCAAAGGCCGCTTTCAACAGTGATGAAGATGAGGATATAGATACATTGTTGGAAGACAAAGTGTTTTCAAATGATGGGAGATTGTCCGTTCCTGAAAGATCACACTCATCTTTATCTCCTTCTCCTCCACCTCCTCAGCAACATTCCCTCAGCTCTTCCGTCAACCAGCTGGCTTTGCAGCTTTCGAACCCCTCAAATTTTTCAGTCACAAACCTCGTTTCATGCACCAACGAAAAGTTGTTTTTATGAAATATGTTTATAAAATTTATCTGTCTAAGTTTTCCAAAGAAATTTGCAGAAAACCTGAACTCTTCTCCAAGTTGAAAAATAAAAATAATCGATGGAATATTCTTTCAAAAAGAATTTTTTTATAATTATTATGGAAATGAATAAAAGAACCTTAAACGAATCATTGTTGATATTCCCCCTTTGCTTTATTTTTGTGATGATGAAAAAATGGATATATTTAGAAAATGAAAATCATCAAGAAGATACTATATAGAAGGCTGTCGAAGGAGAGAATGATTCAATGACGCTTGATAACAATGCTGTTGGAATCAATGAAGTCGACAGGGAAGAGATGTTGTTTGAATTGTTGGGTGCAATAGAATCGAAGAAACAAAGGCCTGCAGATATATTTAAGAACGGATTAGTTACGAAAAGCAGCTTCTATTGTTCTGCAAAGGCAAGGAAGGAACGTACATCTGCAGAATAGGACAACGCCCAATTCTGAACAAGCGAAACAAAACTACATTCTTCTCAAAAATTGAAGAAAATAATTCAACATGGTGCCTTTCCGTGTGCAAAACAAGTGAGATATAATTGGATTTTTCTTTCTTTTTTTTTTAAAATTTTTGTGTTAATATCTTCTTGCTTGTATTTTTTAGGCAATAGACGTAATAGCTGAAGATCAACACAAAAAAACTCAAAGTATTCAGATGAACTTCATTTGGACATATTCCATTAGAAACTCGAACGAGGATATTTTCTTTGTCCATCCCATCCATTTGCCAGCAGCGGGAGCTGCTCATTCAACTAAGGAATGCCATTTTCCTTGGTTTGAAAAAGTTAGACATTTATTTAATGTGCATCAGTACAAATCGGAATTAATTTTTAATCTGGTGAAGTGTAAATTTCAACTCCTGACTTCAAGCCATATTAAGTGTGCAGAATAAAATGATCAAAAGTTAAAGAAAAGCCTGAGTCTTTTCTTTGTCCTTTGGTGTAAATTTTGTTCTCTATTCATGTTGTTTGAATGTTTTTTACATTTTTTTTTATAAACCATTGGTGAGGAATTGTTTATTGTTTCAAAAATTAAACGCTTTTGGTTTTAAATCATTGTTTTTTTTCTATCTGTTTTGAAACATGTTATTTTTCAAGTATCATTTTCAATTAAGTTGGAAGAAAATTAATCATTTGTTTTGTTTTGTATTTTTTGAATTAATAAGTGTGATATAAGTTTTTTTTAAAAATTTTCCAAAATTTTTCTTTTTTTTTTTTTTGAAACAATGCGATGTTTGAAAATTTTTTATTAATAATAAAAGCATTTCCGTGTCAATTTGTTGTTAAGACATGAAAAAATACTCCACAGAAAAAAAAAGAAAATAAAAAATAGTCGAGTTCCGGGTTCATGACATGTCTTGGATTTTTTACACACTATACTCGAGCCAAAGCCCAGCTTTTCTTTCTTATGACTCAACTTAAACCTGGCTAAACCCTAACCCTAAAAAATCCAAAAAAGATCAAGTATTTTTGAGTGCTAACCCTAAAAAAAAGAACGGGAACATAACCCCAAACCCAAGATCTGTTAAACTTACACTAAAACCTAAACCTATTTATTAATACAGTGATTATTATGGAATTTTAACCCAAAAAATAAAAAAATACTGAGTCAGATCAAAGCTGCCCCGTTCTCTGTGAATAAGCCCACTATCCTCCTCCTCCTCTTCTTTGCACTTGGCATATTTGTTCACGTTTTTATATGATGACATATTATCATATAATTTATATTATAAGTGTATTTCTTCACAGATATGCGGAGATGCAACGGATGATATTATTTGCTTTCAAGATTTTGTTTCATACAATTATTTTTTTTATTTTACAAAATATGTTAATTTTTTTCAAATGCTTTTTTGTTTTGTGAAGAAGAAACAGAAAACGTCGATGTTTTCTTCGATCATGTGTGCCTTGTTTGATCTTGAGAACTTTTACACTGTAAATGCTGAAGAAAACTGAAAAGGGAAGAGAGAATGCTTGTTACACACAGCTCGCCCTTAAAGAAGATCATCACTTCACAGAAGAAGAGATGAAGGAAAAGAAAAGTGATAAGAAAATGAAGAGGAGGAGGAAGAAGAAGAAAAAATGGAGAAGAAGAAGAAAAAGAAGAGGAAGAAATAAAAAAGACGATGATGATGAGGAAGAAAAGGAAAAGGAGGAAGAAGTTTTGATTGGAAGTTTGTGCAACATGAGATTGGACAAAGACAAATCATTTGGGGAAAGCGTTGGAGAAGTCAGTGAGAAAGCGAAAGAGAAGAAGAGGAGAGATGAATGTTTTGTGACTGATAGCACTTTTTTGTGTGAAAAAACAATTGCAAATATAGAAATATTGATAAGTGAGGAGGAGTGGAACAGGAAATAAAGATTCTCTCTGAAAGAAAAGAAGAGGATTTATTGTTTGATATTTTTCAGCTTCATGTGTACTCCCACACCTTCTCCATTCGTTGCTTTCTCTTTTGCTTCTTTTTTTCCATTGTTGAATCATTTCCTTTTCCTTTCAAACAAGATTATCAATAAACCCATCTTTCTCTCTTCTCCGAAGCGGATTCCCCGAATGATATTTCAATATCCTCTTTTTCTCCAATTGACTCAAAAAAAAATAATCAAATCAAGAAATACATTCCCTTTTTCTATTCAGTTATTTTCTCTCAATAATTCTGCAACTCATTTGAAGACAGACACACACAATGGAAGTGGGATGAGGCATGCAGAATTGACAGAAGAAGCGCAAATTATGGTATTGAGCACGAAGAAGAGAGAGTTGAAGAGATTAAAGTTGGAAACAGAGGAAGGATATGAAGAAGAAGAGGGGAAAGAAGATGAAGAAGAAGAAGGGAAAGAAGGATAGCATCTACGATGAGGAGTGATGAGCTGAAGAAAATGAAAGTGAAAGAGAAGCCTGCTCAGAGGAATGAAGAGAAGCAGAAATTGGAGTCAGGACTGTGAGAGATGTTGATTGCAGCAGAGATGCAACCACAGAAATTCATGCACCCATTAACGAATATGTGGAAGAACCGAAAAAGGGAAGGAGGGAAAGATGAAATAATAGAAGACAAAAGAAGAAAAAAGAAAAAACATGGCGAAGAGAAAGAGGTATTTGAAGGAGAAAAGAAGGAAATGGTTGGATCAGTTGTGCAGACGATAATTGGCCATCTTTCATGTTTATTAATTCGTTGGCCAGATTGAACATCAAAGTCAACAACAGAACAGACACAAATAAAAGATGGAGCGTATCTGCCAACATTTCTCCCACAAAAGTGAACAAACAGCATCAAATGCTCTGAAAGGATTGTCCAGATTGAGCATATCACACCCTCCTTTGTTATTCACATCTTCATCCCCATCACCAGCTCTAAAACCTTCCACCTCAAAGACTGATGAGGGCAGAAGGATTTCGTCCTCCTCCTCCTCACGATCACTCATGGACAGAATGGCTGTTGATGAAGAGATGGATGAATACATCGCATGCTCAGAGAATTATGAAGTGTGAGAATATTGATGAGTCATTGAAGATTATTCTTTGTCTTCGTGAAATGAATGGAAGATATTATTTCCCACCACAAGTGGGAATTGAACAGCTGTTTTCGTCTCATTCATCTCGTTTCTTCCACCCAACAACAAAAACAGCGAACCCCTCAAATCCACATTCTAGTGATTGGTTTAATCAGATTCAACACGAATGAAGTGGTTGGATATTAATCCTCCTGCATGGCAAATGTGGAACCTGTTTCTGTTGTTGAAGTGAATGGAAAAGAAAATCTTTTCCAATTCTCATTAAAAGAATCATGTCTGAACATTTTGCTAAAGATGCATTCAACTGAACCTCCTTCAGCGGAAAAGATGTTCAGAAGATTGTGTCCGATCCATTTATTTTTCTCCTTTCTTCAATGGAATTTCCATAGTTTCCATCTCAAACAGTTCATGAGTCTTCTTCATTGAATCATTCACGCTCTCTCCTCGAGGTTTTCATCTGTTCTTCAGCTTGCCTTCTTCCACAATTCGAAAGAGACAGTATTCAATCGGAACTCTGATTTTTGTCATTCAGATATGTTTGAAGAGAATTTCTCACACTTCAATAAATGAGTTTTCAACAACGACAATGGGGCCTATTTCACAAAAGGATTTCCTTTTTTAATAATCAATTTTATTTTTTCACACATATGGGGAAAATTTTTTTTAATTATGAAAAAAATCATGTTTTGTTCCAAACTTATTCCAGATTCATATATCAATGCACATAACATTATTATGCAAAAAAATATTTGAAACGAAATCCATAATTATTATTAATTTTTATTTTTGGATACAAGCTCGATATTTGAGGAAATAACCAAAGTAAATGAGTGAAAGGCTATAATTAGAAAATTGTTTGCATTAATATATTATTTGAACAGGTATAGAAGTTTCACTGAATTGTCAATGCTTCTTTTATTGATTTCATATTAACAGGAACTATTTGCGTTTTATTATTGTTATAGAATGTGGAAAATTTGTTCATTCGAACTGAAAAGTGGATGAAGATACAATAACATGAGGATTTGTTGGATTCTCAAAATTTTCAAGTTAAAATTAAAGGAAGAAGAAAAATCACTGTCTGTATAGAAATAGCTTCATTTCCACCTTTATCATTATCTTATTTATATTCCTCTTCCTCTTTCTCCAATTCTTTTCACTCCTTTCAAACATATCCGTCTCTCTCCTCTATCTTATGTGTTTGTTGTTCACTTTTGTTTATTATCACCGAGGAGTATGCCTTTTTTATCGTCTTCTCCATCCTCGTCTCAATTTCAGGCATCTCTTTTTTATCCACACGATTCTTTGCCAAATCAGTCAACTTTGTGATGATTGTATTTGAAGGCATTGGCGTTCTCTTACATGGAGTGGGTGCAGTTGTGGATGCGAAGAACGACTGGCTCAACAGAAAAATGGAAAGTGCTACTGATGCACTCTTTGGCTGAGGGAAAGATGAAGTGCGCAAAAGCATGGAAGAAGATTGGGCTGTTGAAGGATGAAATAAAAGAAATCAAGAGTGGAAGAATAATGAAATTTAGGTTTAAACAAAAAGGTTTGTTATTTTTTGATTGATTTTGTTTTTTTTAACAATTATTTTTAAAAAAGAAAAAGCTTTTCGACTTCATTCAATACTCATCCATTTTTCATGCATTGGCGTAGTCATCGCCATCTTCTTTAACTTCTTTCTCTTCGTCATCTTTGGCATTTTCTTCATCAAAGTTAGCACAACACCTAATCCATCAACTACACTCTCCCAATGCAACACTTCATCAAGCAGCATCATCTGCTTCTTAGCTTTTGTCTCTTCTCTTCAAGCACACTTCTGCTCCCCTGTCACTTCTCTTATTTCTCCCTGTCTTCCCTTTCTCTGAGATATCTGCATTTACAGAATGCTTTTGTTCTTCACATACCAGTTCAGCACTACCATTGGATGTGTTTGTGGAGCATGTCTCACTCTATTAAACAGATAAGAAGAACGACAAAATAATATAGCTGCTAATTACACTTGCCCATTCAACACAATGAAACATCCTTGCGCTGTTTGCAGTGGGGAAGATGGTGTTTCGGAAAAAGTGTGAGGAGAAAGAGAAGGAGAAGATAGAGGAAGAGAATTTGATATATTATCCGGAAGAAGAATGGAAGAACGATCGGGTAAAGACTCAATTGAAGGAATAATAGAGGAAGGATCAGGAAGAGGGAGAGAAGAAGAAGAAGAAGAGAAGGAGGAGAAGGAGGAATATGAAGATAGTAAGGTTGATTAAATTGTGAAGTGATTTTCTGAAGAAAGAGGATAAGAAGAAGAAGGAATTCGAGATAAAGAAGAAGAAGGGGAAGGGAAAAAGGGAGAAGAAGAAGAAAATGGAGAAGAAGAAGAAGAAGAAGAAGAAGTCAATATGAATGAAATGAATCGTCCAGATGGCTTTTTTTCTCATCAGAATAATGAATGAAAAATGAAATGAAGGCGCATTTGGTGAACGGTCGTTGAGAGGAAGAAATGTGAATGTAATAATTTTTGGACCACATGGCGGCTCTGCCAAAAAGAATGACATAAAGGCATTTGAAGGTCGATGCTCTGTTTCTACTCGAAATGAGGTCAAGAAACAAAGAAGAAGGTGAAGAAGCTTGTTGATTCATTGTAGATGCAGAAGAAGAAGCTGAAGCGGATGAAGTGCCATCAATTGACAATGAAATCGAAGATGATGGTGATGAAGAAGATGAAGGAAGAGGAGTAAAACTTGAAGGTAGCTGGATTGAAGTGTGAATTGGATAAGCAGAAGGGTCAGATGGATGGGGCTCTTGCATTGAAGTGAATGTTGATGGATGAAGTGGTGGGTGCAAAGAAGAAGATGATGATGATGAAATCGTTGAAATGATAGAAGATGATGGAGGATAAGAGGAAGAAGAAGAGGAAACATAAGAAACATCAGGAGTGCCTTGAAAAGCCATTTGAGACATTGGCAATTGAGCAAGAAATTCATCTTTCCGTTGGGCCAATCCAAACTGCTCTGCCAGCTTCTGCATGCTTGTTGCTGACAGCATTTGCTGGATGGACTTTTCTTGATCTGCTTTTGAGAATTGCATTGGATAATTGTTTTTTATCACCACATTATGCATCGATTTGACCATAGCTTCTTACTCTGGTGTCATCCGTTCAAAATCTAATGGATCTGTTTGTTTTTTCTTTCTAGGCTTTTTTGGAGTTACCCGATTTTTTTTCGTTTTTCTTTTACGAGCTGCTTTCTTTTTTTGATTCGCCAAAGCTATTTGCTTTGCATCAATACCGTTTTTTTACGACGAGTTTTTTGCATTATCGATCAAATTAGACTCATTTTTTTAGTTTTGAAACTGAGCAGCCGCATTTTGTGACTGCAGAACATTGAAAAAAAAAGCATGGGGCGTTTTAGTGAAGTTATTGACATTCACAGTGACCAATGCAGAGAAAGGCATCTGGGGGGACTAGGAGCTTAAAATAGGAGGAAGCTGAGAAGATAAAGAAGAAAGAGAAGAAGGGGTTGAAGGAACTGAAGAAGGAGTTGTAATAGAAGTGGAAAAAGAAGAAGAAGAAAAAGAAGAAGAAAAAGAAGAAGAAGAAGAAGAAGAGGAAGAAGAAGAAGAAGAAGAAGAAGAAGAAGAAGATGTTGATGTTGGAGTTGATATTGAAGAAGGAGCAGTAAATGACGATGATTGTTGTGAAGGAGAAGCAGATGCTAAAGAAGGAGTTGCAGAAGGAGCAGGCAAAGAAGAAGCAGAAGTGGAAGAAGATGATGTATTTGTTATAACAACAACAGGAGGGGGAGGGGGAGGAGAAAAAGAAGGAGCTGTAGAAGCAGGAGTAGCAGGAGAAGCAGAAGGTGAAGAAAGAGAAGGAGAAGCAGGAGCAGGAGCAGAAGCAGGAACAGGAGAAGGAGAAGGAGAAGGAGAAGAAGGAGGAGAAGGAGAAGAAGGAGAAGCCGAGTTTATGAAAGGGAACGGATGAGACTGAAGGGCAGTTGTCTTTGACGATGAATGGTAGTATGTGGGTGCGCCGTTCGCCTTCTGAGCAAAGAAGACGATTGAGCCATTGGAGGAAGAAGAGGCAGAGGCAGAGACAGTAACAGAAGAAGGAGAGAAGGATGCGATGGGAGACTGAGAAGTTGTTGTTGATGATGATGATGAAGAGGAAGAAGAGGAGGAAGGAACTGAAGAAGAAGAAGAAGAAGAAGAAGAAGATGATGATGATGATGATGATGATGATGATGATGAAGGCAAAGAAGTTGCAGAAGAAGAAGGAGCAGCAGAAACAACAGCCCCACCAACCTGTGAACTCAACCCAGAAATCACAGCCAATCCACCCACTGAGTTAGCATGTGTTGCAACAGACGCTGCTGAAGCTGCAGATGCAGCCGAAGCAGCTTTCACAGAAACTGCACCAGAAGAAGCGATCGAAGGCTGAAGAGCCTTTTTATTGAGGAGCATGGCAGTGGGGCTGGGGTTGTTGAAGGGGCCTGCATCGAAGTTCTGGTAGCGGTGGGGGTAAGGAGTGGAGGAGAGGGGTGGGGTGATGAAGGTGAATGAAGAAGAAGAAGAGGAGGAGGAGGAGGAGGAAGGAGAAGGAACAGCAGAGGAAGTTGAAGTGACAGGAACAGACAGTGGAGCATTCACAGGGACAGCAGACATCTGAGGCTGCAAGGCAGAGGAGGAGGAAGAAGAAGAGGAAGAGGAAGAAGAGGAAGAAGCAACAGAAGCAGCAGAAGCAGCAGAAGCAGCAGAAGCAGCAAAAGCTGGAGAAAAGCCACATGAAAAAGCAAAAACAGCCTTTTGATTGACAGATGACAGAGGAAAGGGGTAGCCAACGACAGATTGAGCAATGATTTTGTTCTGTTTAGTCAGAGCAGGCGAGTGAGAGATGGACTGAGCAAGAAGAGCAGCAGGAGAAGAGGCAGACAGAGGAAGAGAGTGTGATTGAGAAGCAGATGCAGAGGAGAGAGGGAAGGAGGTGATGGAGGAAGTATTGGGATTGACAGAAGAAGAAGAGGAAGAAGAAGAAGAAAGAGAAGAAGAAGAGGAGGAAACAGAAGAAGATACCCATTTCATTTCACTTCTGTCTAACTCGTCAATGGAGTTGGGGTTTGGCACAGGGCCACTGTTTTTGCAGGAGCGTCTGGGGACAATAGGAAACTTGGCAGAAGAAGAAGAAGAAGAAGAAGAAGAAGAGGGGGAAGAAGAAGAAGAAGATGATGATGATGATGACGACGACGACGATGATAATGAAATTGTTTCATTTGAATGAGGAATAAGAGAAGCATCAGGAACTTGTGGAAACGAAACAGAAGAAGCAGAAGCAGAAGAAGAAGAAGAAGGAGAAGAAGAAGGAGAAGAGCCAATTCCAGCAATTGTAGGCGAAGGAGTCGGAGAATTCGAAGGCGGAGAAGATGTCTGATAGATTGGAAGCACAACAGGAGGTTGTGTGTGGCGGGTGCGCCGACGATGGCGAGGCTTAGAGGAGAAGCTGAATGTGCTGTCAGCATCTTCTTCTTCCTCTTCTTCTTCGCCTTTGTTTTCTTCTTCCTCTTCCTCTTCCTCTTCATCTTCTTCGGGCATAGGTGTATTTAAGGTCCTTTTCCATTACTAGATTATTCATTAAAACATTATGATATATTAAAAGTAGATTTAATAATAAAACATTTGTATGGACTGGATTTTTGAAATTCTTTTTGATCCTTGAGAAAAAACTATTTTTAAAAATCACCCAAAAATCTGAGTATTTTTCCAAAAAATATATAAAACAAGATAATTATGAAACAAAAAGTGGATTAAAGGTTATTAATTATTATCTACTCTTATTATATTAATGATTTTTCAGAAAATAAAACATTTTGAAAAATAAATTAAAACTATAAAATTATTTGATCTATCCCACAATTATATTTTTAATAACCAAAAAATTAGTATTTGCTTTTTTTTATTTTTCACAATGTCAAAGTGTTCCGATGCCACCTTTTCTTTTCCATATATATTTAAACTTTTATACGCAGGTGATTCCATGTTAAAATTCACTCAAACTGCTTTTTCATAGCTTCATTGAATTACAAAGGATTTTTTTGTTAATATTTATTGGCTTTCTTCTCAAATATGCATTGATGAACGATCACTATTGATAATGAATGTTTTTTTATAAGATTATAACTTTTTTTAAAGTTCATTTGATTTGTTTTGATTTATTCATTTTCAATTTATTGCTTTTTTCAGCAAAATACGGATGATAATTGTTTTCTTTTTGGTCAATACCAGTAACTTTTCATATTTTTGTAGCTTTTTTATTTATTAAATGAATAGATTAAAAATAATAATACTTTTAACAAAAAAAATAAAATGTAAATAAAAATTGTGAAAACAGTTTTTTTCACTCCGAAATCCAAATTGTTATTTCATTGAACGCATACCAAGTGCTCTTTTTCTAGGTATATCTATCAAATAGATGTTTCAATTGTTGGATCATTCAAAAATAATAACAAAAGTTTTGTTAATTCAATGATAACCAGAAACTCTGTCAACTTTATTTCCTTTTTCAAAAATTGCATCACTTCTCCTCCTCCTCATCATCATCTTCATCATCATCATCTTCTTCTTCGACTTGTTCATGCGAACATCGCGCTCTGAAAGCAACACAACAGCGACATGAAACAGAAACTGGAACAGGTCCATCACCACAGAAAGAGAAATTGAAGTCAAAGACGAAAATGAACACAGGCAATGGACATGCACGCGCTCCTCAAGATTGTCATCCACATCAATTGCATCATCATCACCACCACCACCACCAACACCACAACCATCACAGCAATCAAGGCAGCAAACAGTGCCACAAGTCCCGGCAAATGCTGCAGCAACAATCTCAACAACAATCTCGGCAGCAGCCACAATTGCCGTCTGACCATCATCATCATCATCATTCACAGGGAGTCAACAGGCAGCATCGCAGGCACAACTGCTCTGATGAGCGTTCACATGGAGCTGAGATGGCTGCATCATCTTGTTCCCCCAGGAACAAAGCGAAGCGGATGGACATAATTGTGCCTGCAGAGCAGCTGTTTGCGAGCGAGCATCGGTTTGAGAAGGAATCTCTTCCGCCCTCTCCTTTTCCGAAGGACAACCCACAGTTTGTGAGCACGCTAGCAGCAGAAACAGGGGCAGAGACAGATGCAGAAGCCAAAGCAGAGACAGACATGGACACGAAGGGGATGGACCTGCTTTGGTTAATGGTTCAACTCAATGGTTGTCTAATTCTTCCTCCTCTTCCTCCTCTTCTTTGCCACTTCGGTTGCTTCAACAACAGAATGCGCATCTTTCTGCTTCAGACAATCCTTTGCCAAGCTGCTCGGCAACTCCTGAGCTTGTTGACCAACCCCTTTCATTTTCTCCATCTCCCCTTCCTCCACATGCATCGCCTCTCTCTCCTTTTCCTCTTCTTCTTCTTCTTCTTCTTCTTCTTCTCTCTCTCTCTCTCTCTCTCTCTATCTCTCTCTCTTTCTTTCTTTTTCCTCTCTCTCTCTTTCTCTTTCTCTTCTTTCTCTTTCTCTTTCTCTTTCTCTCTCTCTCTCTTTCTTTCTCTTTCTGTCTCTTTCTTTCTTTCTTTCTCTCTCTCTCTCTCTCTCTTTTTCTTTCTCTCTCTCTATCTCTTCTTTCTCTTTCTTTCTTTCTTTCTCTTTCTCTCTCTTTCTCTCTCTCTCTCTTTCTTTCTTTCTCTTTCTTTCTCTCTCTCTCTTTCTCTCTCTTTCTCTCTCTCTCTCTTTCATCGCTCTTTTGGTGACATATTCGTAGTCACAATCTCAATCAGCTCCGGATCTTTTTTCACTGTTTCATTCACAACCTCTTGCAATTCTTCATTTCTTTCCTTCACTTTCCTTCACCGAATGTAAGAACAACGGATACAACAAGAACGATTGTCAATGTGATACGCATAATTATAACAATCAACAACCAATAAGATTTTCCTTCTTTTCCTCCTTCAACAATCCTTTCATTTCCATTTGCATTTGTTTCACTTGCATTCTTCAGGATGAATGAATTTGTTGAGAAGAGAGTATTTGAATTCCCAAACAAAATTGAAACACTCACTTCAATTTCATCTCCACAACTGTTGAGGAGATCTTTTGCCACGCTCCCTTCTGCTTCTCTTTCTGACAAGAATCCAATTGAGTCAAAATCATAATGTTCAATCTCCTTCTCTTCTCCATTCCTCTTCACAACTGAGAATGACAGATTGCATGGAACAAGAAGCAATCCTTTGAATGAAAGCTTCATTCAATCAATCTCTTCTTTGGCTTCTATACTCTCCAGAACAGGAATGAAAAATGATGAATCTCTCTCAGAAACAATCCCTTCAAAACTGCACCCTTCATTCAACATCCAAAGAGATGTGTTATCCTTCAATCCATCTCCTCCCTTCAAACTCATCACATTCAATGTTCCTGAATCTGTGCAAATGATATTCCTTCTCACTGATGAATATCCTTCAATGGATGGATTGTTATTTATAAACTCTCCTTTAACAATTATAACATTTCCTCCACTCATTGTGACTCCACCATCTGGTGAATTTGATAATGTTGAAACTTTCATAATTAAAGAACTCTTTACAACATCAACAAGAGATCCTGACCATCTGCACATCTCTTCCCCTTCATTCAAATTCTTCTCGTTTCTTTCCTTTGAATTTCCATTAAAAATGCAACTGTCCATTTTCACATCTGTGCAATTCTCCAGTTTTATCAATTTTCCTTTTGCGGTGTTTGAACTGACTCCACCAATTGTGCAATTTGTCAACTGAATTGTCTTTTTCATTGACAGGCACGATATCAGTGATTCTCCATTTCCCTCAACTGAAATGTTTTCAGTATTAAATCTGTCCATTTTTAATTGTCCGCATTCAATAATTTCAATAAGTGAATGAGAGATTGTTGAATTGCAAATCGTTATCGAATCAACTGTTGACAGAAGTGAAGATGAAAGATATAAAATCGATTTATGAAGAATGAGATTTGATATAGTGCATCCATCAAGTTGTAATTCTCCATTATCCATTTTAATTATGTGGAACTGAACATATGCAAAAGCAACTTTTTCTTCTTCCATCAACTGTTTTGAGTCAAATGAGCAATTCATTATTTCTAGAATCATTCCCTCTGGTGATATCAGCGATTCATGTGAAGAAATGAAATTCGAATCAAACACAAAACTCATTCTCACCAATGAGACTGTTCCGGTTGTTGTAACCAATGCATCCTTTGTTTTTTCAATACCAGTTTTCACTTTAACCTCACATAAGCCTCTGCTCTTCGAGCTCAAACTCATCTCCTCCAGATTTATCTCTTCACAAATCACACTCTCCTCAACAATGAGCATCAGACTCATGAAATCTGAAGTTAAATGCATCAGTCCATAATCAATCGAATCATATGGAAATGTGTTAATTCAACATTGCTTCCCGTTCAATTCATTCCCACTGCTCACAATGACCATTTCGCTCTGATGGATCGTAACAAAATCAATAAGATCTGCATCATTTGTGTGGTTACAACCATCAATTCCATAAATCGCATTCATCCGTGCATTACGGCCTTCCCAAAGATTAAACTGGAATTTCATTAAATTGTTCTTCAATCCAATATTGTCTCATTCAAAAAATATCTTTTAGAGCTTATGTAGAGTAGGCATTGACCTTTAACTTAACTGCGTGTGTCTTTTATTATTCGTTTCTTTTATCTATCTTAATTTCTCTTCCTCTTATTCTGATGCCGCTATGTTGATTATAGCCTCGACTTCAATATTCGTTATGCTTAAACGAAAATAAATGATATTTTATGAGTTTTGTCAAAAATTTTAATGAAACAGTGTTTATTATTAATGAGAAAGTTTCGCACACTTTGTAAGAGCTTCGATATTCATTATCAACATGGTTTAAATAGAATATCCAACCGCTGCACAAAAGTTTTCATCTTTAAAATCATAAACAAAATTCATAAAGATTTTAATGACACATTGATAATAATTCAACATTCACTTTAAAACTATATTTATATATATGATTTGTTATATGTTCGAAAGCGAGGGTTCAATTCTTGACGAAAGAAAGCAAATTCTAATTTACTAGATATAAAAAATATAATTGTGGGGTTGATCAAAACATCTTAATTATATAATTTATTTTTTTAATGTTTTATTTTTTGAAAAATCATTAATATAATAAGAGTAGATAATAATTAATAACCTTTAATCCACTTTTTGTTTCATAATTATCTTGTTTTATATATTTTTTGGAAAAATACTCAGATTTATGGGTGATTTTTAAAAATCGCTTTTTCACAAGATTTAAAAAGAATTTCAAAAATCCAGTCCATACAAATGTTTTATTATTAAATCTACTTTTTATATATCATAATGTTTTAATGAATAATCTAGTAATGGAAAAGGACCTTAAATACACCTATGCCCTTCTTCGTTTTCTTCATCATTGTCTTCATCTTCTTCTTCATCTCCATATCCTTCTTCTACTCTTCTGCCATCAATTTCACTTGCGCTTTTTCTTTTCCTTCCCCTTTTCCCTTTTCTCCCTTTTCTTCTTTTTCTTTCTTCTTCCTCTTCTTCATTATCATAAACCTCTTCCTCGTCTTCTTCGATTTCTTCTCCTCCATTTTCATCTGGAACAATAAATGGATAAGAAAAGGAAGAGGAAGAAGAAGAAGAGGAAGAAAAGGAAAAAGAGGATGATAAAGAAGAAGAAGAAGAAATTATTTGTGAAGAATTATCAGCTTTCTTCTGTATAGAGTCACTTGATGTTTCCGACTCTTGTTTTGCTTTCTCATTCTTTGCTGTTCTTTCCTTTTGTCCAGCCTTCTTCTTCTTCTTCTTCTTCTTCTTCTCTCTTCTTCATTTTCTCTTCTTTCTCCTTCCTCGCATTCTCTCCTCTTTCCACATTCCTTTCATACTGTTCAGCAGCGCCTGGCGTTATGTCTTCATGCACTTTTGCTGCAAGGGCATTCAGCCGCTGATAAGTGCTTGTGCGACCCAAATGAGGATGAAGAGAAAGAGAACGAGAAGAGGAGGAAGAGGAACAAGAAGAAGAAGGAGGAGGAGGAGATGATGATGTTGTTGATGATGAAGCACTTGAGGAATGAGAGTGTTTCTGCTGTGCCACCGTTTGTTGACTAACAATTGCTGTCTCAGTTGTTTCTTTGGCCGCATCTGGCGAGCAGATGAATGCCTTCTCAGTGAGGATGACATTGGCATCACACACCTCCGTCAGCAGCCGAAAGACCGACGATAGCAGCGCCTCGTCTCTCGGCGCATGGAACAGGAGCATCTTTGCGGTGTTGGATGCTCTCAGCAGAAGAGAGGCAGACTTCTCCTTCACCGTCACTGCACGCACCAAGGCAGACAGTGCTTGAGCAGCCGATGCGAGGACAACAGGAGACGAGTTGTGCATCACAGATAAGAGGAGCGCTTCGTGCACGCCCAGCACAACAAGTCCCAGACGCTCAGAAGGCGTTGTGAAGGAGGACACTTTGTATCTCATCGACGACAGCTGTGCTGCTGCAATAGAAGAAGATGCCATTTCTTTCTCTCCTTTTTTGTTTCGCTGCAGTCTGCTGTCTTGTTGAGAAGAAAAAGAAGAAGAAAGAGAAGAAGAAGGAGAAGAAGAAGAGGAGGAAGGAGAGGAAGGAGAGGAAGGAGAGGAAGGAGTGGGAAGATGGAAATGACATCAGCGAAAAGTGTGTCAACTGCTGGTAACACCACAAACACCACAATACAAAGCATGTCGGCTGCCGCTGTGTGCAGTGTGCATTAATCGACATCACTCCAAAAGACAGGCAATGCTGCATTTCCCTCTCGTCCTGATCCATTGCGCTATCTGGATGCACTTTCTGAGCCTGCGAAAGCTGTCAACACATCCACACATTCCCTTTCACATTTTCAGTCTTCTTCGATCTCTCCTGTATAGCTTTCATCACCGGTGTCTCTAATGTCTCCAGTGTCGCCTGTGTCGTTGCGCTCTCCTCCGTTTTCTCCTTCGTCTTTATCACAGGCATCATCAATTCCATCCACTGCTGTTCTGAGCGCATCTCATTATTTCTATTCCTCCATTTTTTCCCTCATTCGTCTCCTATGTAATCTTCATCTTCTTCGTTTTCTTTTGCTGTCACTGCTTTTTCTCCATATCTTCTTCTTCGGGCTTCCCTTTTAAATCATCATCTTCTTCATGGTCTTTCTCTTCCTCGTCTTCTTCTCCCTCAACTCTTGCCTTCTAGCACCTGTCCATCTTCCTCGACAGATTCTCAGCCGCAGTGCAGCTGAAAATCTTTAATCTCTCTTTCGTGCTCTACTCAGATTATCAGTCCCAATTTCTGTTGTTGTATCGACCAATACTCGTTTCAATGCCCATCTCATCCTTCTCACCAGTGAAGCTGCCTCCTTGTTTTGTGCTGTTGTGACGAATTACTCAGCAGACTCGCTCTCTTCTCACATCTATGCTAATGAAACTGAGAATAGCAATAGAAATTGTGAAGATAATAGAAGTCCTTATGCAAGTGATAATAAAGGTGGATCAAGTGATTCTGCAAATAGCAAAAAAAGCAACAACAACAGCATTGAAAGCAGTGGGAGAGGAATAGGAGTGGGAATGGGGAATGAACAAGACATCTTCTGTTAACAATCTTCTGGTGCTTCTTTGCAGGCTAGTGATTTTGTCTGAAGAACAGCAAGATTTTTGTAAGAATTTAACAATCGAGAAAATATACAAACTTGAGAAATAATAATCTTTCATCGACACTCATTTTTGATAAATAAAACGCATTATTAAGTTTTTGTTTTTAATCTTTTGATTGACATTTCAGAAAAACATCATTCATGAACATGCAAATCTTTTTATCTCGAACATTAAAAAAAGAGGACAAATGAATTATTCAAAGATGAATGAAGTGAAAAGACAAAAAAAAAAATAATCAATAAACTATTTTTATATTCTAACACGAACAAACAATTCTTCTATTATTAACAAAATATTTTCCCCAAATTCCCCCTTGTTAATGTAACAGCGCAATCCGATGATACAATCCTCGTATCCTTCTTCTTCCATCTTTTCAAGCGCTTTCCTTTTCATCTCTTTTCTTTTCGCTTCTTCTATTTCATCTTTCTCCTCAACTTTAAATCTCCAATAAAAAATTTTGAAAAAATGTGAAGCATTCATATGCCATCTTGTCATCCAATGTTGGACGCTGTATCCACTCCAAAACAGCATCAACAGCTCCGTCACAAAGAAGCGCTTCATCTTTCACAACTGTTCTTTCTGCTGCAATTCTCAAGGAATAAATGCACCCAATCGCAAATCTCTCTTTGATTTTCTCTTGCCGCTCGAGACACATGAACAATTCTGCTGAAAAGACCAACGTATTCTTCATTCCTCGACCGACAACAGCAAAAATAAATCTTCAATGTTACGATCCATCTCAATATAATAAGCTCTTTTTTCTCTTCTTTTCCTATTTTTTCCTATTCCTTCTTTCTCTCTCTTCAAATCCACATTTCTTGCCAACTCTTCAAATTCTCTTTTAACTTCTCTCACAAAATGCATTTCATTCCCAATAACACACTCCAGCTCTCTTTCTTCGTGTAACCTCTTGATCAAAAGCTCCCAAGCAGACTGGTACGCAAGTCGTGTCAGATTCTGAAGCACCTGATGATATTGAATTATCTCTTTGATTTCATTCAGATACGGTTTTGGTTCCATGAGAACAAATGAATAAGGATGACGCACCTTAAATTATATTCGCGAAGAACTTTGATTGATGATCTGCGACAGCCTGAGAATGTTTGAGATGCTTGTGTACACTGTTAAGTTGCACGCATGCAAGTTAAAGCACTGCTGAAGAGTAAGGTTTTTTCTTATTAACATTGGAACAAGCAGATATTTTCATTGATTTTCTGCAAAAAAAAAAGATGATATTGTAAACTGCACGAAACTTCAATTTGGTATAATATTACAAAACTTACGACGATACATCGGCTGCGATATTTTGAATGAAAATATAATCCTGCGATATACAAAAAAAGTGAGTTCATGTGCAATAAAGAAATCACCCAAAAGAAAAAGCAGGAGAAGAAGAAGGTTAAAAAGTGAAATCAATGTTTGAAAAAAACTTATGAAGGTATTAAAACCATTATCCAAATAATCAGATGCAGACTGGAAAAAATGATTATTCTCTTCGTCCTCGTTCCACAAAAAGCCGTCATTCTACAAAAATCTACGACTTATTGATATATCTTGCGGAAGATGACCCCAAAGGGTGTTTTTTAAATTTCCTATACCACTCCAAAAAAGGAAAACCGTTTCGCGATGAGATTTTTGCTCTCTTTAATAGTTTGTTTTTAATTTTATTTTCACTTATTTCATTGTGATCCATTGGTTTATTTTATCTTTCAATTTTTTATGATTTCTTCGCATATAAAGAAAAAACCACGAACATATTAAACAAATTATTGTAGCTGTACAATTCGTCAAAAACCAATGCCAAAGTCTGCATTTTGAACTCAGTTTCTTCTGATTTTTCCTTCCAGGAGTTGCAAAACTCCGGATGGAATATTACGAAAGCAGAGTATTATTACTCAAGAAGAAAACATTGTGATCCAAACGAAGAAAAACAGTTTGAAATGTCAGAAAAAAGCTTACAAAAAGGTTTGATTTTCTTATATGAAATGTGTTAAATTTTCTATTTTTCTTTTTCTTTCTTTATTTCTTTCTTTCTTAAAAAGCAAATGATTTCACATTGGCAGAAAGTTGGCTTTTAGCCCATAGTTCTTGTAGTTGTCAAAACGATAGAATTTCAAAAAAAAGTGTGATCCTTTCTTCTTCAATAATATTTCTTATTAATAAAAATCTATTCTGTATTTTATATCGCAGAAAAAAATAAAGAAGATAAAAACAATGAAGAAAAAAATAAAGAAGATAAAAACAATGAAGAAAAAAATAAAGAAGATAAAAACAATGAAGAAAAAAATAAAGAAGATAAAAACAATGAAGAAAAAAATAAAGAAGATAAAAACAATGAAGAAAAAAATAAAGAAGATAAAAACAATGAAGAAAAAAATAAAGAAGATAAAAACAATGAAGAAAAAAATAAAGAAGATAAAAACAATGAAGAAAAAAATAAAGAAGATAAAAACAATGAAGAAAAAAATAAAGAAGATAAAAACAATGAAGAAAAAAATAAAGAAGATAAAAACAATGAAGAAAAAAATAAAGAAGATAAAAACAATGAAGAAAAAAATAAAGAAGATAAAAACAATGAAGAAAAAAATAAAGAAGATAAAAACAATGAAGAAAAAAATAAAGAAGATAAAAACAATGAAGAAAAAAATAAAGAAGATAAAAACAATGAAGAAAAAAATAAAGAAGATAAAAACAATGAAGAAAAAAATAAAGAAGATAAAAACAATGAAGAAAAAAATAAAGAAGATAAAAACAATGAAGAAAAAAATAAAGAAGATAAAAACAATGAAGAAAAAAATAAAGAAGATAAAAACAATGAAGAAAAAAATAAAGAAGATAAAAACAATGAAGAAAAAAATAAAGAAGATAAAAACAATGAAGAAAAAAATAAAGAAGATAAAAACAATGAAGAAAAAAATAAAGAAGATAAAAACAATGAAGAAAAAAATAAAGAAGATAAAAACAATGAAGAAAAAAATAAAGAAGATAAAAACAATGAAGAAAAAAATAAAGAAGATAAAAACAATGAAGAAAAAAATAAAGAAGATAAAAACAATGAAGAAAAAAATAAAGAAGATAAAAACAATGAAGAAAAAAATAAAGAAGATAAAAACAATGAAGAAAAAAATAAAGAAGATAAAAACAATGAAGAAAAAAATAAAGAAGATAAAAACAATGAAGAAAAAAATAAAGAAGATAAAAACAATGAAGAAAAAAATAAAGAAGATAAAAACAATGAAGAAAAAAATAAAGAAGATAAAAACAATGAAGAAAAAAATAAAGAAGATAAAAACAATGAAGAAAAAAATAAAGAAGATAAAAACAATGAAGAAAAAAATAAAGAAGATAAAAACAATGAAGAAAAAAATAAAGAAGATAAAAACAATGAAGAAAAAAATAAAGAAGATAAAAACAATGAAGAAAAAAATAAAGAAGATATTAATAATAAAGAAAAAAACTAAGGATATCAAAAATTTAACAAAGAAAAAATATTCTCCTTCTCAGAAAAAAGAATTATTGAGAAAACAAAAAAAGAATTATATTCTGATATGAAAAAAGAAGTTGAAATAAAAATGTCTTATTCTTCTTTCTGCAAAAAGACAAAAAACTTCAAAAAAGCAAAAAAACGTACTGATCTTTGTGAGTTGTGTGTGAGAGGAGATTTTTTAACAAACAAAGAAAAAGAATTGAGAAAAAACAAGAAAGAGTTGAAAGAGGAAGAAAAAGAAGAAATAAGATTGATAAATGAGCATAAGAAAATGGCACAAAGCCAGAGAGACTTTTTTAATTTTAAAAGAAATAATTTGAAAATGAATGAATGTGTTATATTAATGGATTTTAAAGAAAATTGGTCTCTCCCAATTTCTTTTAATGAAACTGGAAGAAGTTTTTTTGAAAAGAAACAGATTTCTCATTTATGTTTTGTTGTGTATTGTCTTGATAATTATGGAAAAATGAAAAAATGTTGTTTTAATTTTTTTTCTGAGATTTTATCTCATGATTACCGTTTTGTTTTGGAATGTTTGAATAAATTGTTACGTTTTGATATTTTTATGAAGGTTAATAATTTTTGTTTTTTTTTGTGATAATGGTCCACATTTCCGTAATTCGCATATTTTGTATTCATTGTTTTCTCCAAATTCAATTTTGTTTAAAAACAAACATTGTTCATTGTCGTTTTTTGCCGAACATCACGGTAAAAACGACTGTGACAGTGAGTTTGGATTGTTAACAAACATTTTGAATCATTATTTAAGAAACAAAGAAATTAACACTATTTATGATTTAATAGATTTTTATTGTTGTTATTTTCATACTTATTTATTTAATATCGATTCCGACAATTCAACTATTTTTTTGTCTGAAAGAAATATTTCTTCTTTTGAATCAGCTTCTTCTTCGTCAGCATCGGCTTCTTCTTTGCAATTGACAAAATCAATTGAAACAAAATGCAATACGGAGCATTTCTTTTTAAAGTATTTGACTCAATTTTATTATTTATTTATTTATTTATTTATTTATTTATTTATTTATTTATTAATTAATTAATTAAAATTTTCAGACACACAGAAATGGAAAATACTATTTGGGGAGAGCTAACTCTCAATGGAATGAAAAATTATTTGCATTTCTCAAATAATGATGGAAAACTTTGTTCGGCTGCTCTTAGCACATTTGATGAAAAAGAGATGGATGAAATGATGTGTAAAGAAAAAATGGTGGAAGATAAAAGAATTAGAAAGATATTTAAAAGAAAAGAAAATGATTTGAATGAAATTTATAGTGTGAAAAAAGGAAAATTCGGAAAAAATGTGAAAAAAGTGATAGAAAACCGATTAAAATTAATTGAAAAGAAAAACTATGAAAAGTTAAATAATTTTAATGATAATTTTTATTCTAATTCTATGTTTATTAACAGACTCGACTACGTGAAGAACAGCTCAGGTATGTCTCAGGTATGTTCTTTTTCAGAATCATCAATTAATTCAAATTCTTTTTCATATAATAATAATTCAGATTTTAATTCCTTTGATTCTTTATTATTTAGCCAACCACTTGAAGACTGTTTCGCTGATTCTGTTTCCGATAAAAGGTATGATGGTATGTGTTGTTCTGATTCAATTGAAATGGATGTGAGTGATGATGATGTGATTATTACTGATTATTAATTCTTTTTTTTTTTTTTTTTTTTTTTTTTTTTTTTTTAAAATGGATTGTCAAATTTTTCAAATAAACTCCAAATGAATAAAACTTATTTGCAAAAATATTTCATATTCGAAAAAAAATTGTAACTCACTTTTGCTTTCTCAATGATTCCTTAATTTTTTTCAAAAAATCAAGGTTGAGAGCTAGACTAATTCTATCCTGTTATTTTCAATTTTTTTAAAAAAGAAAATAACTTGCAGAGTTTGGGCTCAGAATTAGTTTCCCAGGAAAGTGAGTTATAATTTTTTTCTGATAAAAAAACTTAAAAAATGAAAATAATTGGATTCGAAACAGATATTAATATTGTTTGATATTGAATAAATAAACATTCTGAAATAAACAATAAAGAATATTGAAAATATAATTTTTAAATAATGGGTGGAACATAAGTCCTAAAGGAAAAAATTTTTCCCCATATTATTGTGTAATGTGATTTGTCAATGCGATATAAAAATGTGTATTTCTTCGAAGCTTTTTTTTATAAATCATTAATGTGACACTGACAGATATTTGTTATGTCTTTCTCAAAATCGTCACTTCGTGTGAAATCAAATGAAGCATCTGAATGTCAAAGTTCATGTTGTCTTTGAGAACGTCCTGCGTTTTTTGCAAGACAGCAACGAAACACTTTCAATTCCAAAAAATGAACAGATATGACTCAATAATTAACTGAATCGCAACTGTTGAATCTGATCAAAATGGCTGCAACAAAATCGTCAAAGCACAACAACCGAAAATAACAGTTCTCTCAACTCCAAATCACAGAAATGCTCATTTCATTTTCAAAATGCCAAAGTGAATTTTCGGTTACGTTGGCAAATTGAAAAAATGAGAGAAAGAAAGAAGAAGAAGAAAAGAAAGAAAGAAAATAAGATGATTTGAATTGAGCTTGTCATTCATTGTTTACAAAATCAAATAAAAATTGAAAAGATATATTTTGAAAAATCAACAAAAATAAAAACTTTGAAATGAACAGCTTCAATTGTTCTGCTGAAATGAAAAAACAATCGAAAGCAAATCGAAAGGAGATCAAAATGAGATATCTTCGAAGCATGTCCAAGTATTTGTTGAAACAGAAAAAGTGCCTTCAAAGAAGGAGAGAAGAAAAAAAAGAAAAATCATGAATTTAGAAATGTTGCTAAACAGCCTTTATTTACACACATGCAAATTTGTTGGTTCGTTTGCTCAATGCTTCAGAAATAATATCTTCAATGCAAATGATTCAATCACTCTTGCGGTATTATCAGTCTTCTTCCATTTCTGGTGTATCTAATTCAACTCTCGCCCTCTCGCCTTCGTCTTCAGCTGAAATGCATTGTTTCATTCGTGATGGCAATGGATCTCACTTCAACCAATAAATCTGCGTTATTCCCTTCACTATTCGACTTTTATCGCTACGTGTATTTTCTTTCCACTTCTGTTCTGATGCTTTTGTAACATTTCTTTGATCAAATCCATTATCTCTGTCATCCCTTCATCATCAGTTTCACTTGAAACTTCAACATCAATTTCATCAAGAGCTTCATCAGTGGAAATTAATTCATCACACTTCATCCATTCCGGTACCTCGCTTTTAACAAATCTTTCCCAATAATCTGCCATTGTTTCTCCATCCTTATCCTTAAATTCATTTTTATGTCTCATCCATTCTGGTGGTTCAGTTTCAGTTAACTGAATCCACTTCATCGCCATTGTCCGTCCTTCTTTATCAGCAAGTTCATTATCATGCCTCATCCACTCAGGAGGTTCAGTTTTGACATATTTAATCCAATTCATTGCAATTGTTTCTCCATCGCTATCGCGAAGCGTAATTTCATGAGCCATCCACTCTGGTGGCTCTGTCTTCACATATTTGATCCACAGCATGGCCATTGTTGATTCAAAATTGTTGCGAAGTGTAATGTCATGCCTCATCCATTCCGGTGGTTCTGTCTTCACATATTTAATCCATATCATTGCCATTGTAAATCCGTCCTTATCAGTAAGTGTTGCATCGTGTCTCATCCATTCAGATGGTTCTGTTTTAACGTCACGTATCCACAACAATGCCATTGTCTCTCCATCGCTATCGCGAAGTGTAATGTCATGAGTCATCCATTCTGGTAATTCAGCTTTCACATTTGAAATCCATTGCATGGCCATTGTTTTTCCATCCTTGTCCACTTGCGAAATATCATGCCTCATCCACTTTGACGGTTCTGAATTCACATATTGAATCCATTTCATCGCAATTGTTTCTCCTTTGTTATCTTTTTGTGAAATATCGTGCCTCATCCACTCAGGTGGGTCTGTTTGAACATCACGTATCCACAACATAGCCATCGTTGCACCATTATTGTTGCGAAGTGTAATATCATGTCTCATCCACATTGGTGGTTCTGTCTTCACATATTCAATCCACATCATGGCCATTGTTCTTCCGTTATTATCAACAAGTGTAATATCATGTCTCATCCATTCCGGAGGCGCTGTCTTGACGTTTGTGATCCACATCATGGCCATTGTTCTTCCGTTATTATCAACAAGTGTTATATCATGTCTCATCCATTCTGGTGGCTCTGTTTTTGTATGTTTTATCCAGTACATTGCCATTGTTTTTCCATCCTTGTCCACTTGCGAAATATCATGCCTCATCCACTCAGGAGGTTCCTTCTTTTTCTCCTCAATCCACTTCATTGACAATGTCCTCCCATCATTGTTGCCTTGTGTGTTATCCATTGTCATCCATAAAGGAGGTTCTGTTTTGACGATTGCAATCCAGTGCATGGCCATTGTCCGCCCTTCTTTGTCAGCAATTTCATTGTTGTGTCTCATCCATTCTGGTGGCTCTGTCTTGACATATTCAATCCACTTCATTGCCATCGTTTCTCCATTCTTATTTCCAAGAGTAATATCATGCCTCATCCATTCGGGTGGCTCTGTTTGAACAAATTGAATCCACAACATAGCCATCGTTGATTTAAAATTGTTGCGAAGTGTTATATCATGTCTCATCCATTCAGGTGGATCTGTCTTCACATATTCAATCCAAAACATGGCCATTGTTCGTTCCCAAATAGCTCCTTTTATTGTAATATCGTGTCTCATCCATTCTGGAGGTTCTGTCTTTACATATTCAATCCAATGCATGGACATTGTTCCGCAGCTTCTTTTTCCAAGTGTTATATCGTGTCTCATCCATTCTGGTGGTTCTGTCTTCAAAAATGCAATCCATATCATTGCCATTGTTGCACCATATTCATCACCAAGAGTTTTATCGTGCCTCATCCATTCCGGTGGTTCTGTCTTCACACATTCAATCCATATCATAGCCATTGTTAAATCATAATTGTTGCGAAATGCATTATCATGTCTCATCCATTCCGGTGGTTCTGTTTTGACATTATTAATCCATAGCATGGCCATGGTTGACCCAAATTTGTTGCTAAGTGTAATATTATGTCTCATCCATTCTGGAGGATCTGTTTTAACGTATTGAATCCATATCATTGCCATTGTTGCACCATATTCATCACCAAGAGTTTTATCGTGTCTCATCCATATTGGTGGGTCTTTCTTCACAAATTGAATCCACTTCATTGCCATTGTCGATCCATAATTGTTGCGAAGTGAACTTTCATGTCTCATCCATTGTGGAGGTTCCGTATGGGTAAATCCAATCCACAGCATTGCCATTGTCCAACCATTTTTATCATGAAGCGTTGTTTCATGTCTCATTTTCAACGGAGGTTCTGTCATTTTCTCAATAATCCATCGCATTGCTTCTGTTCTTCCATCCTTGTCCCTTTTCAATGGATCACTTTTCAATTTTTGCATATCTGTTGTATATCTTATTTTACCGCTCAACGCTTCAGTTTTGCTGCTCGCCCTGCAATAAAAGCAGAAAAAATGTCAATCTTTAAAAAAAAGTCTTCAAATAATTATTATATATATGATCAAAAATGTTAGTAATATTTTGAAATAAACTTATTTTTTAAATAAATAAGAAAATGAGCATAAAGTGATTGCATGATTTTTGGCAGTGTGGTATTTTGTTATTCAAACAATTTTTTCAAAACAGAAAAAAATTCAAGATTAATTATTCATATTTTTATTTTTTTTGACGTTCATTTAACAAATTATAAGTGAATGAAAATGAAAAGCCAAGTTGTGAAAAATAGCAAACCTGTGAATTAATGATGAGTCTTATATTTTCTGCTCTTTTGCTTTTGCACCAAAACTCTCAGAAACATTCGAAAAATTGAATTCAGACATTTCTTTTAACCAAGTCATTTCTTTTTTATTTTTTCATTCACATTTCAAATCTCCTCAGGGATGCATTCATTTGTATCAGTCACAGCAACAGTTGAGTGAGTGAGTGAGTGTGCGTGTGTGTGTGTGTCTGAGTGTATGGCAGAAGAGAAGGGAAAGATAAATGCCATTCACTCTGATGGAGAACATGTATATTCTGAAGAGAGGCTGAAATGCTGCCTTTGGAAAAGAAATGGCTGAATGAAAAGACAAAAGCGAAAGGGAAAAAGAGAGAAAAGAGAGAAAAAAGATGTTTGAATGGAAAATGTGAATGTTCAGAGCAAATGGACAGGAAATGAATGTGATTCTCAGCATCATTCAGAATTAGAAGTGAAAGTCGAAAAATTAATTGTGAAAATGAGAGGATTATCAAAAAGATGAAAAGGAAAAGAAAGACAAAGAGAAAAATAAACAAATGAAATAAAACATGAATAAATGAAAAATAAAAGAGGAAGATGAAGGATTGAAACGAAAAGGAACTTTCCTGAACTGTGTTTGCAACAAATGGTGATGTTTATGAAGCATTATTTTTCATTTCAGCGATTCAAAGACAATAAGTGCATTTCACTCAGAATTACAAACAGTGAAACAAAGATTGCCTTTTTTGTTTGAAATAATGAAGGAACAGAAGTTTTAATGAAAAATACTTAATGATAAAAAATAATATATTTGGAAAAATGAGAAACATCTTTTGAATAATAGCAAACAGTCAATTATTTTATTTAATTTTTTTCTTTCTCAATTTTTCTAAAAAATAAAAAAATTGTTATTCTTTAACATTTTCAAATTGCTTTTTGTTGGAGGAAATGATATTCTTTTTTGTTGTGAAATGAATTCACTGGTTATTCTTTTTCATAATAATTACTTTTTTCTGTGTGTTGAATTTGAAATATGCTTTTGGGGATGGCTGGATAACTATCATATCCATATTTTATGAATTGCATTTGTCACAAAAACATTCGTTTGAGATGCATTCATGAAAAATTTTTTGTTGATAATGAAATCACTTTCCAATGTTCATAAACAAGAAGGCAAAACAAGTTCAAAAACAAAATATTTTGACAGAATAAACATGATTTCAATAATAATCACCCAAAAATTGTCAAAAAAAACATGTTCTTGATATTTTTGTTTGCTGAATTTAAATATTTGAATAGGTTTGTGAGAAAATGTTTGTGATTCTTGCACAAATCAAAATACGTTTTATTTTCTATTTCTATTTGAATCAGACTTGAATTATGTTTCCATTTATTTTTCTGTGTGAAAAAAGTCATTTCAAGATTATATTTATTTTTATTTTTTCTTTTGAGCGATTTCTGTTTTTAAGAATCAAATTTGTCAATCAAAGAGATATATAAGAAATTATGGAATAACACATGGGGGAAAATATGGGCTTTCAAGCTTTTTATGCACAAAGCATGAAAAAACTGTTTCACTTACAACATTTTTGAACTTAGCCAGATTTCAAAATAAATATGATTTTCATATCTATAAACAAACATCATTTATATAATAACATTATGTTTTGCTTCCTCAAACGTATTTCAAAAAATAAACCCATTTTCTTCAAATTATTTAATCACAAAAAGATCATCCAAGATGCATAATTTTTTAATGAAAATGCCTGAAGTCAAATATTTTGTCCCACATGTATGTAATTTTTTTTGAAAAGTTGCATGTGTATGTTTTCAGGGTTATTGAATATATTCATTTTCCCTAGAATTCTTTCAATAGAACTTTCAATATTGAACAGATAGCTGGTTATTGAACATTGGAAATTTTTCATTGTCCCAATAAGATATAGTGTTCATTTTTCCTTAGAAAAACAAACGTTCATGAAAAAAATTTCTATTTTTTTTAAACCTGAAAATTGAGCATTTGCAACTTTTCAATAAGAAAAACACTTATTCAAATTTTTATCATAAAAATTGGAAAAATATTGAAAACAACAAGCATTCAATTTTTATTCAGAAAATGAAAAATCACATCATCGAAAATTGATTTTATAATTTTAAAAAATTTATTTTTTGAAACAAAAAATTTTCAATTTCTAAAAATTTTCATTCATTTGAACCAATTTGATTTTCAAGAATATTGCAGAATGGTGACAAAACAATAAAAAACATTTTCTTTTTATTACAAAAAAATCTGTTAAAAAAAAAAAAGATTTCAGCAGTAATAATAATAATAATAATAAAAAATAAAAGAAATTCCAACATTTATATATCAATAAAACAACATAAACATCTCCTTATCTTTATGATTGATTCAATATTCAAAGTTGATGTTTTAATCAATTTTATCTCCAAAATCAAGTAATGCTGGGTGTGATCGAGCAATTCATAATCTATTGCAGAAGCGAGTTTAAATGATGAATCAACAAGCACAGAACGCATTAAATGCACAGCCTGCTGTGCAGCAAGGGGAAGGTGCATTTGCAGATCGAATAGTTGGGAAAGGTTTGTCATCTCAGGAGCTTTCGTTGTTTTTTCACAGCAAATGTGTTTTGTGTTTGATTAATAATTGGGTGTGCTGGCGACCTTCTTTGTGCGTGCGGATGGCCTGGCGCAGGAAGCGGGTGCTGGCAGCTGTCGTTCATCTTGCTGCTGCTGGGGGTGCTGTTCACGGTCGGGACGGTGCTGATAACCGTTTTGCTGGGGGTTGCGTTTCTGGGGGTGTTTCTTGCGTTTGCGATTGTGTCGCTGGTGTTTGGGCTGGTGCTGATGTGCCAGGACAAGCAGGCAGTGCTTGTGGCAGACTTCCGGGAGCAGGTGCTGAGGATTGAGCAGCGGAGGACGTGTCTGCACAGCTGCTGCTGCTGCTGCTGCGGAGTGCGGAAGATGCGGCAGCAGCAGCTGCGGTTCGAGGAGATGTGCGGGGTGTTTGCATGCCCGGTGTGCTGCTCGATGGGGCTGCGGGTGGTGAAGAAGAGCGGGGTGTTTGTTTCTGTGATGTCGACATTCTCGGCAGACGATGTGGAAAGGCTGAGCGGCGCGGTCAACGACTTTATCGCGCGCACTCGGCCGGGGGATGTGCAGGTGGCAGCGCAGTTCCACCAGATGGACCTGCTGATGCGGCGGGGGAACAGGGGAGGGGTGAACTATGGATCGCGGAGAGCTCTCCGCTCAGCCATGTTCCCGAACCAGGCGCCAGGATACGCACCAGGATACGCACAGGGATATGCACCAGGATATGCACCAGGGTACACGACTGGCGGGGCAGTTGTGCAGAACGTGTCTGCAGCATATCCAGCAGAGCCGGCGGCCAACATTGCATATTCGCCACCAGCAATGCCAGAAGCTGGAGAGCTGGGCAAAGAGGCGCCAGCCCAGCCAACAAGCAACGACCCGCCTCTGGCACTGCCCTGAATACCCAAAGAGCTTTCCTTTGTTTTATTGTCATTATTTTGCGTAGCGCACTTGTGACTGCTAGTTTTGCGTTTTTGTGTTTTTCACATTTTCGTATTTGTCACATGTTTAATTTGTTTGTTGTCATTTCATTTATAAAAATGTTTTCATGCTTTTGTGTTGATGATGTTTTGAGAAACAAGCGGAAAGTGAGAGAAATGCCTTTGTTATTTTATTTTATTTTTTATTCTTGGCTTTCTTTTTCATTTTTGTGGTGTGTGTTTTTGATGGGAATTGGGAGAGAAAGAGAAAAGTATGGGGCAGAGAAGCAGAAATGAAGCTGCAGCGGCTGATAGATTACGTGTTCGTTTTGTTCTTCGGGGTCAACCTGTTTTTTGTATGTTTTTGAGCGTGTTTGGTCCTGCGGGCCGATGAGCTTAACCTGTGTTTGGCGCAGATAACATATATTGTAGACTTCGAGCAGATTGCGATCAGAGACCCGTCGAACTTCGAGTACCCGCGGTGGCCTCCGAAGCGCTTGGTAGGTGTGGGTGCTTTGTTTTTTTCGGTGGTGATGCAGTTCATTGTGATGTTTTGCGGGCTTTTTAAAACACATGCTGGGAAACTGGGCGGGGGCGGCGCTGGGCAGACCTTGTGCACTGGTACGGGAAGAACTTTGACCCTCTGCTGATTGCGCGCCCGCCGTTCTGGATGACGACGATATGGGTGGATGCGCTGTTTTTCGGGCCGTTTTATGTTTTTGCGATATACGCGTTTGTGCGGAAGCGGGCGTGGATCCGGGATGTGAGCATCGTGTGGTCGAGCGCGCTGATCATCAATGTGCTGTGCATCCTGAGCGAGGAGGTGTATGGGGTGCACAGGCCGGAGAACTTGAGGCTTGTGATTCTGCTGAACATGCCGTGGCTGGTGATGCCGGCGCTGAACCTGGCGCGGATGCTGCCGCGAAAGGACCCGTGGAAGGGAAGGAGCAGGAAGGCGAAAAACGCGTCGTCGGTGCAGCCACAGGCGGAGCCGAAGGCAAAAGCGCAAACAGGCAAAAAGGGGAAAAGCAAGGCAAAGAAGCAGAACTGAGGGGCAGGACAGCGGCGGCAGTGGATGTGTGTGCCGTGTGAGTGTTTTGTGTTTTTGTGCCCAATTCACCAAAGAAAACAAAGAACAAGAAAGTGATTTTCCCTTTATTAAAAAACGAATGGCAAATAATGAAAAAGGGCTGTCTGGGCGGGACGAAGTGATTTGGGGTGCTGAGTCCGGGCCGAACAAAAAGGAAAAGAAAAGTACAACGTCGACAGGTGAATTGGCCGAGGCAGCCTGCTTCGGGGCAGAAGCAAAACAGCGTTTTGAGTATTTGGAAGTGGAGAGGCGGCTGGTGGAGATGCAAAGGGTGCAGCTGGAGCGGCAGCATAGGGAAGAAATAGAAGCGCTGGGGCAGCGCTACGAGGCGAGAAAGGCATTGCTGGAGCAGGAGTGGGCAGAAAAGATATCCGAATTTGAAAAAGAGTCGCGAGAAGTGCTGGAGGCGATTGATGTGTGTGCCAAAAGCAAAATATTTGCACTCTATGTTTTTTTGTATTTTTTGTGTGTGGGTGCTCTGTCTGCTTTATTTGCCAAATTGAATTTTTTTCATCTCTTATTTTACTCAAAATTCAAATGCCAATCCGTTTGTTTGCATGCTTGTGCCTGGGAATTGATTTTTAACATACAGGCTCACGAGCAAATGGATGCAAGCGGGAAGGGTGGGGAAGAAGAGGAAGAAGAGCTGGCGATGGACGAGGCAGCGCAAAAGCGAACAAGTGCGTTTCATTTTGACTCATTTTCTGCAACGAATGAATCTCTCTTGCTGTAAATGTTTTGTTCGATTTGGCTGCGCGTGTGGGGCGCGTTTGGAATGGCGACTTTTTCGTGGGCGGATATTGACTGCTGGCTTTTCTGCTGCCGTTTTGCTTTGCGACGGATGCTTCCAACTGGCAATTAGAAGGTTTGCGCAATTTTTTTCTTTTTTTTTTTGCTTTCAACACAACTTCCATTCTTTCACGCTGCTTTTGGAATCTGACGCGGATTGGGCGCATTTGCAATTGCAGTGTGGCTGGAGATGCGGAGCCTGCCAGTGAGTGGCGTGTTTGAGCCACTCCCGTTTTTCGATGTGTTTTTTGGACTGCCGACAAGCAGAGGGGCTGAAATTCTGGTTTCGATGCTGCGGCGGCTGGCAGAGCAGATCAGCGGAATGAGTGCGTCAGCAGCGCGGGGGGTTGTGGTGCCATCTGTTCTGCACCATTTCGGGTGGATTCTGCGGAGATGCACAGCTGCGCAGCCAGCAGAGCTGATCTGCGGGGTGGTGGCGAAGGTGTTTGGAGAGGATGGGGAGGAGGAGGAAGAAGGAGAAGAAGAAAAGGGCTTTGACGAAGGTGATGGCAGCAGCAAAAGAGGCGATGAAAAAGTGCTTGTTGTTGCAGACGAGATGTATTGTGCCAGCAAAAAGGAAGAGCAGAGCAGCCATTATTCTGACACTCACGTCCAGCATTCGGCTTTGCAGGAGCATTGGCCTGTGCCGCTGTCTGTGTACCGCACACTTGGGCGCTCGCTTCTTCTGCTGATCAGAACACACGCAGGTGGCTGCTCTGAAGAAGGCAGATGCGAAGATGGAAGAGAGGAAGAGAGAAAGGATGAGGGAGATGAGCCAACTTCGCAGCCATCATCGTCTTCGTTGAACATGTACGAGGCGCTGATAGCATTGGACGCGCTTTTGAGTGCGAAGATTGGAGTTGGGAAAGAGGACAAGAAGCAAGCAGAGGGGCAGGGGCTGTGGAGCGGGGTGTCTGTGTTTGCGTGGGACGGGCTGTATGAGACTGTGCTGCCGCTTGTGCTGCACCGGGAGGAGGATGTGAGCTGGCTGGCGCTGCGGATGGTGTACGACTGGGCAGACCGACAAAAGAGACGGCTGGAGCTTGTGACGACAGCAGACATTGCAGAGTGGAGCGATGAGGAAGTTGTGGAGGGAGAAGAAGAAGGAGGAGAAGAAGAAGAAGAAGAAAAACAAAGGAGAACATGCGAAAGCAGCAAGGAGACAGCCTTTTCAACTGCTTCAACTTGCAGTGACACTGCTTGTGGAACGGATGAAAGCTCAGGGAAAACAACAACAATTCAGAGCAGTGCCAGCTTATCGGCTGCCTCGTGTCCTTCAGCCATTCATGCACAACAAGAGGTCGAGTGTGAAAACCTGTTCTCCCACAGCACAACAGCAGAGAATGAGCTGAGCAGGGGATGCGATGCCAGAAGACGCGACTGTTGTGGCAGAGAGAAAAGGGCAGGGCGCGCTGAGAGGCAGCGGAGGGGGCACTGCCATCTGCCGTTTGTTGTGGCAGCAGGCGGGGTGGATGTGCTCATGGAGCATTTCGAGAGAGCAGAGGACAAGACGGAAAAGACGTGTGCTGGGTGCGTTGTGTGTCTGCTGTTTGACGAGCTGCCTCTTCCGCGCAGCTGCACACGCATCGTGTGGCATTTGTGCAGCCAGCTGGACGGGAGCGGGAAGAACAGGAAAGATGAAGCAGAAGAAGCAGAGGAAGAAGGCAGCAGAACATCAACACTGTGCGAGATTCTGGATGCGCTGTGCTATGTGTGTGGGGCAGCAGAGAACCACGTGTATCTGCTGAAGAGCGGGGTGCACGTTGCGTGTGCTGCGCTGATGGCGCACCGATCGGCGTTTGTGGCGTCGCTGGCGCTGAAAGTGCTGGGGGTGCTGTTTGTGCGGGGAGGAGAGCGGACGCGGCGGTGCGTGTGCTGTGCGGTGGAGAGGAAGAAGCTGGTGGAGATTGTGCGCTCGAGCACAGAAGGGTTTCTGGCGACTGATGCGCGGCGGCTGCTCACTCTCCTGGACCTGCACATGCAGACGCGCCTTGGGAGAAGCAGATGAAGCACATGCAGGAATTCGTCTCCACTGAAGGACTCGCTTCACCTGCTTCGTGGTGAGCTTTTGGCTCAAGTGATTGTTCGACAAAATGATTCTTTTGCTGTTTGTGCATTCTGATTGAGCTTGTTATTTTTCATTTCTTTTTGCTTTTTTGGTGTTGATGCGTTTGTTGCTTCATTGTGTGACATTTGCATTTATTTGTCCTGCGAATTATTCCTTTTTATTGTTTTCCATGGAAACCTTTATTAAATTATTGCTCTTCCGATTTTTCCCTTTTTTATCTTTTTTTTCCTTAGTTTAGCTTCACTTCCCTCCGTTAATGGACAGATGGATTACACTTACAGAGCAGGAGTGCATCAGAGGTAGTTGATTTTTGTTCTGCCGTTCAGCACTTTTGACTTTTTATTTTGAATTTTTTATTTTTTTGCGTTGGACACAATGTGCCACATTTTTTGTTGTGCATCAAAAGGCCGGACATGCGACTTCTGTCTTATTGGCCCGAGCCTCCTCTTTGAGAATCGACCGAACAGCGAGCTGTTTGAGAATTACACGCTTTTGGATGCAAATGATGCCTGCGACAGAAAAACAGCCAATACCACCATTTCTTCCGCAGACATTTGTGGCGAAGACTTGCCACATTTGGAGACATCAGCATCAGCCAGCGCAGCTGGAGATTGTTCGTCTCCGCTGTTTTCGAGCAGAATCAGCCCAGAACGGCCAAACGGCGAGAACGAGCTTCTTTGCAGAGAGTCCCCCGCAGAGAAAAGCACAGAAGACGAGGAGGGGGACATAGACGAGTCGGAGCTTGCAGAAATAGAAGAGGCGTTTTTCAAGATGCTTGACGAGATTCCAGCGGAGGCCAGAGCAGGCGAGGATGATTCGAAGGATAAGGAGGAGCCTAGCAAGGGCTGATTGGAGGTGCAGTTGTTTTGCCTGCCAACTGCTCACTGCACTCGCCAAGCACCGCTGCGATACATGGCTGAAAGCAAGTTTTATGTCAAAATGCACTTTGAGAAATCGAATTGTTTGTTTGTGCCAAATGTGCGGCTTTTCTTTTTTGAATTGCTTTTTCTTCACAAAGGCAACAGCAAACACAGCGTTTGTGCTCGACTCTAAAGATTTCTCTTTTGTTTGAAGGAAAGAAATAAAAAAAAGAAAATAAAAGAAATTAAAAGTGAAAAGTGCAACATGAAGGCAAATCAAAAGAAAAGCATTGGCTCAAATGCTGCTCAAAACAACAAAAAAAAGTCAAAAGCAGCCCAGCAGCCTGTGCAAGGTCAGCGCCTTCATCCGATCTTCCCTGCACTTCGAATGCACCAGCGACAGTGCTCCGTCAGCCATCCCTTCCTCTTCTGCTCTTTTCACCATCTCCACAATGGCAAGCCTCTTCTTTTTTCCTGCATCCTTCTCTGTTTGCTTCTTCATGAGCTCCAAAAAGCAAATGTTCCCAATCAATTCAAGCGGTGCAGCAGCAACAAAATCTGCAATGTCATTGCGGTCCAGCAGTTCAGCCAGGAGCACCAGCAAGATCTCAAAAAAAGGACAGCAGCCCAATGCACCACTGGCTGGACTCATTGAACAAGAAGCATCGCCTTCACATCGAACATGGAGCGCTTTCGTCACGCCCAGCTGCTCCAAGGGACAGCGCAAGACACAGCGTGCCAGAAAATGTGCAACATCGCATTTTGTTTCCATCTTCAGCTGGTTCGAAAACAGGATGCGTGCAAAATGCTCTGACACCTTCGTTTCCTCCATAAAGCGGATGAAGCTCAGCTCATCTTCTTTGGAACCTGCTCTGTCTGCCTGACCGTTGCCCGGCCGCGTGTGCAAGAAGCCCTCTGCCATCTCCACCAGCTTTCCCACAATTCGGTCCCTCACATCGCTTCTTTTGAGCGCATGCCCTTCCTCCTTCTCTTCTTCCTCCTCCTCCAACATCCACTTCTTCACACGCCTCACCTTCTTTTTCTTTCTTTTGAAAACTTTCTTCTCAAAAAACTCTCCTTTCTCAAACATCTCCTCCAGCTGCCCCATCGCTCCCCCAACCCCAACCATTTTGTTCTTCAAAAGCACGCCCACCAGCTCCAGCCCAGCTCCCACAAACGCCCCCTTTGCATTCTGCAGCGCAGACGGGAGAAGCTTCTCCACCTCGTATTTCTTCATTCGCTGTGCATTTGCTGCTCCCGTCCCAGTCCATCACACCATTCCCGCATTTCCACATTCAGCACCGCAACCAATTCATTCGGGCAGTCCAGTCGCACAAGCAGCAAAAAAGACAAAAGCATCGTTTCGACAAATAAACGCAAAGCAAACAAAAGCCAAAGGCAAACATTCGTTTTCCATCAGGCATTTCAGCCCCAGCATCGCCCGAGCCCCAGCATCCTCCATCAGCTCGTCTCGCCCCACCCCAACAACAGCAATCAGGTCTGGCACAATCAGCGACAAGACATCGTCCGCCAGCTCTTCTGCTCTTCGCACAAATGCCAACGCCATCGAGTCATAATAGTTCATCTCCCTGGGCGCATCCTTATCAGTCCTCAGTCTCATCAAACGACATGCAAATTCTTCCTTATTTTCTGGATAAAGCTCAAACTTCCCTTGGTGCATTGCCTCTTCCATCCTCGAGCAAAATAGTGCCAACACCTTTGCCGCTATAACAGACTTCTTTTTGCCCAGAGGTTGGTGCTGAAATATCATTTCATTAAACACATCTTCTGAACTTTCTTCGCTCCAAAATTTGAATCGGCTTCCCTTTATCATCCTGTATATGTTTTTCATCTGGCCGATCAGCGTACACCAGCTGTCACGGTCCATGCTGTCCGATGCTTCGCGAATCTCGTCTTTCAGAATCATTCAAAAATGAAAGCCCTTGAAACACCCAAAAATCAGCAAAAGCACACATAACAGATAATCATCGTCCGGGCTCAGCGCATCAGTGAGCTCGGTGTCTGATGTCTTTTCGTAGTCAGTCACAAACACATCTTCTTCGGATGTTTCTGATTCAGCGTCTTGCATTTCACTCAGTTTAATTAAAAGCAATTGCGCAAAATGTGGCTTTTACAAGGAAAGTTCCCAACACTCTCCGCAACAAGGAATTTCCAGTGATTAGAACGAAAAAGATAAATGAAGCAAATTTATATCCTTATGGTATAATAGAAATTTTCTTTATTTGTTCTTTTTTTCTCAGAGTCAAAGGCTATTAAAAATTCTTTTCAATTAAGATTGGAAGTTTTAAAATGAAGATTGGGATAACAATTGAAGGATTTTTCAGCTATATTGTAGAAAAACATTTTTTTTTTTTTTTTTTTTTTTTTAAAAAAAAAAAACTTTTTTTCCTTTTTTGATATTTATCAAACTTACAAATATCCTTGTTCAAATAAACTATTCATTCATCAACCTTCAACAAAAATAAAAAAGCTGTTCTTTTTTTATCATAATGAAAATTATTCAGGTTGTTAATTGCTTAAAATGATATTCGTTATGAATCAATGTTTTTTGATAAAGTTATGGGAATCGAAAAAAGAGATAAACGAAAAATGTCAAATTTGAGTAGATTATTTCGATTTTGCACGTTCAAAGGAGAAAATATTACACTACTACTAAATTCTAATGATTTGATGAAAGGGGTAAAAAGAGGATTTGCTGATAAATATGATATGGATGAAAGAGATTTATGCTTTTCTCAAAAGCAAAGGAAAATTTGTGATAATGCCAAAGTTTTCAACATTAATCAGGTAATATTAATAATTCAATTTAATTCCTTTTTTTAAAAGAAAAACATTTTGAATGGATTTATTCAATGATAGTCATCTCAAGAGCCTATTTTTCTTATCAAGCAAAAACATTCAAATGCTGGTGCTTCCGTTATGTTGGACACAGAAAGTCATTTGTCACATGCTGGAGAAATTTTTTCTTCAGGGTTACATTGCGTTGAACCATTTGCTGTTCGTGTGACTGTTTGCACAAAAGAAGCAAAAGGAAAAATAATTGTTGTTGAAAATGTTAAGCCGCATATGGATGTTGCGTATTTAGCCATGCGCATATTTGAGGATTTACAAATTTATTCGGGGCAAATGACACTTGTATCAGAAATGGGCTCCAAATTTGTTGGGAAATGGAAAAGTGGACATTTCGAGCTTCAGGAAAGTATCGAGGAAAAGCTAGTTTCTAAGCTGACTTACTGTGGACAAAGCGGGATGTCATGTTGCATTTATCAACATATTTCTCCAGCGTGTTCTCCTGCACATGGATCTCTTCCATTCCTTTTTTTTTCTTCTTCATCTTCCTCTTCCTCTTCCTCTTCCTCTTCCTCTTCCTCTTCCTCAACTTCTTCTTCTATTTGTCCTTCCTCGAGCTCACAACCTTCAATTGTCAAATCAACATGCCAAGAATACGAAGAACGATTAAAAACATATACATTGAAAATTGAGTATGCAGCAGGAAAGAATGTTTGCATTGAAGCTGAAGGTACAATGAAAGTGGCAGAAATAAAAGAGAAGCTAGCACCTTCAATGGGAATCAGCGCAGATGAGATTGAACTCGCAATGGATGGGAAGCCGATGGAGGACGAAAAGCCAATTTCTTCATTCAGCTTGAAGAGCGAAGTCACACTCAATGCGCAGAAGAAGGAAAGCAGCATTTTCAGTGTCATTGTGAAAGCGATGACAGGAAAGAACTACAAAATCGATGTGTGTCCGCATACAACTGTGAGGGAGCTGAAAGGGAAAGTGAGTGAGAAAGACGGCACGCCCTCTGCGCTGCAGCGTCTGGTCTTCAAAGGCAAAGACTTGGACGATTCAGCCACTGTCTCGAGCGCTGGGATTGGGAAGAATTCGTTCATCTATTTTGTGGTGAGAGCGCAAACAGGGGTGAAAAGGGAGGTGCTGGTGAAGACGAGCAGCGGGCAGACGCTGCGGCTTGAGATGGACATGGCAGTGGCACGTGTGAAGGATGTGAAGGAGAAAGTGGCTGAGAAGGAAGGGATTCTGGTGGAGCAGCAGCAGATTGTGTGGAGAGAGAAGGAGCTGGCAGACGAGGTGGAGCTGAGGGAGTGTGGGATAGGAGAGGGGGAGATGATACAGCTGCTGATGAGGAAGAAGGGCTGGTTTGGGATGCGTGTGAAGATTATCAATGGAAGGATGGCAAATGAGGAGGAGAAGGAGAAGGAGAAGGAGAAGGAGAAGGAGAAGGAGAAGGAGAAGGAGAAAGAGAAGGAGAAAGAGAAGGAGAAGGAGGAGAAGGAGGAGAAGGAGGAAGGGAAGGAGAAGGGAATAGAGAAGGAGATGGAAGTGGAAGTGGAAGTGGAAGTGAATGGGACAGAGACAGTTAGGGAAGTGAAAGAGAAAGTGAGAGCAGAAGCGAAAGGAGTGGAGGTGAGTCAGATGAGGATGATGTTTGAAGGAAGGCTGCTGAAGGACACACACGTGCTGAAGGATGTTGGGGTGGGGCCAGGATCAATGGTGTATCTGGTGTCTGTAAGCAGATGTGGATGGAGTGAAAGGAGAGAAAGGAATGAAAGAAATGAAGGCAGTGAAAGAAGCAGAACGAGTGGGATGAGATGTACAAATGGGATGAGTGAGATGAGCAACATGAGTGAGAGTGATCTTGCGTATGTGGATGTGACAGCGTCTGGTGTGCTTGTGGAGCAGGCAGCGAGCAGTGCGGCGCAGCTGTGGCGTCTGAAGGAGCGTGGTGTCTGCATCGAAGGCACGTGCCACAACGAAGGGTGCCCCGGGTGTGGGCAGAGAGTGATCTGCCGGTGGGGCATGCGGCAGTACGATCTTGCTGAGAGTGGCGCTTTCTGCCCTTGCTGTCTGGAGAGGATCGATGAACTGCGCCTGGGCTGTGTCTCGTGCTGCTGGCGGGTGTCGTCGGTGAAGAAGGACGGGACGGTGACGCACCAGCCGTGGAAGGAGGCAGAAGAGGAAGGTTTCACTCCATTCGAAGGCGTGCCAGAGGGAGAAGTGAATGGCAAATACATCCATCTGTTGATCGAAGCAGTGCCGAAGGAGAACATCAAGATGCATCCGACCCTTCTGTACAATGTGGCTGTGCCAGACGTGTGTGGAATCTGCCACAATTCATTGGAGCCATCCAGCGCAAAGGTGTTTCATTGTGGGCATTCGTTTCACAGGGAGTGTGGAAGCGAGTGGAGTGAAGAAGTTGGGGTGTGTCCGTTCTGCCAGATGCGGCTGGAGAACTTGCTGGAGCCTGCTGGATGAGAGAGAGAGAGAGAGAGAGAGAGAGAGAGTATGAGAGAATGAGAGAGAATGAAAGAATGAGAGAATGAGAGAGAATGAGAGAGAGAGAGAGAGAAAGATAGAAAGAGAGAAAGAGAAAGAGAAAGAGAAAGAGAGAAAGAAAGAAAGAAGGAGGGGGAGTATTATATGAGTTGGCTGAAGGATTTAATATTTACATACAATCTTCTTCTTCTTCTTCTCTTGCCACTTCATCGTTCACTTCTTCTTCTTCTTTCCCTTTCTCTCTTTCTCTCTCTCTTTTCCTGTCTGAATTCACTTTCTATTCTTCCTCTCATCATTTTCATTTCCTTCATCATTACTTCCCTTTCAGCCACAAACAAAATTCTTCTTCTTCTTCTTCTTCTTCTTCTTCTTCTTCTTCTTCTTCTTCTTCTTCTTCTTCTCTTGCCACTTCATCATAAAATTCTCTTCTACTTCTCCCCTCCTCCTTCTTTTTCTCTCTTTATTTTAAAAAATGAAATAAAAATATGTTAAAGATTAAAGTAATGGTATTCAATTATTTTTGATTAATTTTTTGTTCAGTTTATTTGAGGATTGTTGTGGATTTATCACTTCTTTTATTATTGCTGACATAAAAAATACAGATATTTTTCGAATTTTCTTAATTTTGCTTTTGGAAAAAATGAATTGATAAATTAATAATCAAAAATCTAGATTATTTTTGATTATGTGAAAACTAAAAAAAGATATTTTGTTTTAAACTTATGAAAATAAATTAATAAATTTCTGAAAACACTTTGGACAAAGTTAAATGAAAAGAAGAGTGAATGAAAAATTGTTTTGTTTAAATGATAACCATTATAATATTTGATGGAAGAACCAAAGGAAAAAGAAAGTGGTAATGTCGAACAAAAATCCTCTAAAATTGAAACTCTGCGTGAGCAAATCAAAGAAAAGACAGCAATGGTTGATCAGCTTGCAGATGAATCACGTTATGAAGAAGCAGAACGGCATAATCGAGAACTAATGAAAATGGAGAAGCAGTTGTTAGAGTTAGAGAAGATAGAGTTAGCGCAACAGCATAAAGCGGAAATAGAAGAGCTTGGACATCGTTTTGAGGTGATGAAAGCTTCTCTCGAACAAGAATGGTCAGAAAAAATTTCACAATTCGAAAAAGAGTCACAGGAACAGTTGGACACAATGAAAGTGTGATAAAAGTGTTTTTTTTTAACATTTTGAGTTGCTTTTACTGCTTCTTTTATTATTTCGATTCCATATCTTCTTCAAAATTCAAATTTAAAATAAAACGCAAAACAAAAAATGTTAATAACAATAGGAGCTGCATGCAAATCAAATAAAAGAAGTGGAAGAACAGTTTGAAGCAAGGGAATGCCCTCCATTTAAGGAGTCAATGGAACTTGTTACTCTCAGGGCAACAGAAAAGGATTTTGCAAGAATGAGGCGATTTCAAGAAGCACAACGAGCTAAACTTGCTGCGGATTCAATGGTTTGCATCTTACAACGTTATGTTTTATTGATAACATATGTTTGAATTTCAAATGTTTTTTGTTTTTTTTCAAATAAACAAAAAAATCAGCTTCAAGTTGAGAGAGATCGATATGAGCGCGATTTGCAGAGTAGGAAAAAGCGAAGGCTTGACGCTTTGCGCGAAGAGCAGAAGAAAGAACTCAACGGATTGATTAAGCGGATAGAAAGACAAAGAAAAGACGAAACAATGAGGAAAACGGATGAAGAAGCAATGTATGATGACTGAGGGGAAATGAAAAAAAAAAAATATTGGAATTTTTTCATCAAATTTAGATAAAAGAATGTTTCCTATAAAAAGCTGGTAACATATATATACTCGTTTTTATTTCTTTTTTGTTTATTTAACCTTTTCAATCGCCTCTTCTTCCTTTTCATTTTTATTTTGTTACTTTTTTCTTTCTTTTCTTTCTTTTCATTTTTCCATTGATAATCATTTCTTTCTGCACAAATTTATTTTTACAATTGTCCTTCTCTCTTTCTTTTTTTCCTCTTTAACTCTCTTTCTCTTTCTCTTTCTCTCTCTCTTTCACTCACACCACACACTCTCACACACAAATTCCTCAGCCTCGACAAAAGATACCACGAGCAGCTGAAGCAGCGGCGTTCACAGCAAAAGCAGGAAATGATCCAGAAGTCCAATCAAGCTCTTCTTTCTGCTCCGAATTATTCATCTCCCCGCCTTTCTTCGTCTGGCTATGGATATTCTTCTTCCTCTTCTCCTTCTTCTCCTTCTTCTTCAAATAGTTTCCTGTCTTCATCAATGAAGCGCCGTTCTGCTGTGTCGAGTACTTATTCATAATGGATGGCTTCTGCATTCTCCACTTCAATGAGCAAAAAAGATATAAAAAAATGAAAAAGATTGAGAAAAAAAATAAAGAAAGAAATTGACAAAGAAAAAAAAAACAAAGAAATATAAATTTTCTAATATAAAAAATTGAAAAAAATTATAAAATAAGTTGGAGATGTTATTTGCTTAGTTGCTATTTTATTTTTAATTTTAATTTTTTGTTTTTATTTTCTTAATTTTTATCTATTTTTATCTTTTTTTTTTTAAGTTTTTCTTTCTTTTTTCAGTTTTATCCATTCGCTCGTATCGTTGTACATCCTTCACGTAATGTTTATTTCTTTAATAAAGCTTGCAGCTTCATTGATAGAGAGAGGAAGAAGAGAGGAAGAGGAAGAGGAAGAGAGAGAAAGAGAGAAAGAGAAAGAGAGAGAAAGAGAGAAAGAGAGAGAGAGAGAGAGAGAGAGAGAGAGAGAGAGAAATTAAAGCAAAAATGTGGCTTGCAAGCATGATCATTTCATATTAACACCACCAACTTCTTCTCAAATACTTCTTTCTTTCTGTTTTGCTCCTTTTTATTTTTGAATAAACCAGTGTCAAACTCAAAATAGAATTAAATTTGTAAAAATCTCAATAAAAATTAAGTTGTTTTTTTTCTTTTGAGCGTGTGTGAGCGAGTGTGTGCGTGTATGTATTTTTAAACAAAATATTTTTTGTAATTATCCCCTTTGCATTTAATAACACACCTAATAAAAACAAAATTAAATAATTGAAGATTCATTCAAATAGAAGTGAGCATTCTGTTTATTGATGAAATGAGTGTGAGTGAAGCAAAGCCAGAAGATACGCAAAGACGTATTCACAGATGCAAAAACATTGAAATTTCAGTACTTAATAAGAGAGAAAGAGAAAGAAAGAGAGAAAGAGAGAAAGAAAGCGAAAGAAAAAGAAAGAAAAAAAAGAAAGAGAAAGAAAGAGAAATGAATGTTTGTAATCTTTGAAGAAGAATTTATACGCATGAGAGAAAAATGAGGATAAAAAGAGGGAAAAAAAGAAGAAAAGTCAAAAAGGATTAGAGGATAAAAAAAGGAAAAAAAGAGGGAAAAAAAAGGAGAAAAAAAGGAGAAAAAAAGGAGAAAAAAAGGAGAAAAGGAAAAAAAGAAAATTAAACAAAAATATAAAAAGAGAGAAAAAAGAATTGTGACGTGGATGCGATGGCTGATAAAGCAGATGAATAATTGGAAGATGGATTAATTGGCAGAAAGAGAAAGAGGAAGAGAAAGAACAAGAAGAAGAGGAGGAGGAGGAGGATGAAGGTGAAGAACTTGATAATGAAGATGAAGAAGCTGATTATGACGAAAAAAAACAATAAAAAATAAAATAAAAGCAAAAGAAGAAATAAGAAATAAATCACATAGTTTAAAATATAAAAAAAAGAAAAAAAAAATAATTTCTTTCAAAAATAAATTGTATCAGATCAAAATAATCCCCTCTTTCACACCTCATCAAATTGAAGTTTCCTTTTTGTTTATCCTTTTTCATTGTAAATTATGATTACTTCTTCTTTTTCCTTTTTCCTCTTCTTCCTTTTTCTTTTTCATTTTTCTTCTTCTTCTTTTCCTCCTTCTCTTCCTCCTTCTCTCCCTCTCTCCCTCTCCCTCCCTCCCTCCCTCTTCCTCTTCTACTGCATCTGCCTCCTCCTCTCCTCCGCCCTCCTGATCAGCTCCATCGCCTCCATAATCTTCCTGTCCAGTTCTTCTCCATCCACCACAATAGACAGCAACATGCCCCTGTCAATGTCTAACAGCATCCCAGTCACTTTCCCCGGGTCACTCGCATTGTGCTGCGTCGCCCGCTCAAATATAAACTCCCCCAGCGCTTCTTTCTGGTCCTTCTCGTCTTTGCCTTCCAGAAGAGATAAAGAGAAACCAGGGGAAGATGAGGAAGAAGAAGAAGAAGAATCTTTTCCTTCTCCTCCTCCTCCTTCTGCTGATGATGATGATGCTGTTTGTGTGACATTCACATCTTGTGCAGTCATTTGACCAGAAGGCGGTTGCATTGCGCTAATTCCAACACTTCCTGAGGGTGCATTCATTTGAGATGAGGGTGGTGGAAATGACGAATATGAATTAGGAGAAGAAGAGGAAGAAGAAGAAGAAGGATTCATCTGCTGTTGTTGAATAGGAGCTCCTCTACGAGAAGCATTTGGCATTCTCCTGTCGATTTCTTTGCCTTGTGAATAGAACGGCACTGGCTCTGAAGAACCAGAAGGAGAAGAAGAATAGGAAGAATACGAATTGGAGGCTGATGAAGGAGAAGGTGCTCCCTGAATCCCCTGAATCCCCTGAGGAGGAGCAGCCATCCCACCTGCTGCACGAGGCATTGAGCCATATCCCATTCCCTGTGCCTGCGGGCGATGGCGCTGGTGAGGAGGCATAGGAGCTTCTGGATACAGCTCCTTCGCCTGCACCCCTCCGCCCATTGCTCCTCCCATTGCTTGACCTGCATAGCGCCGCATCATCCCTCTCGTTGCTCCACTGCCTCCACTCATCCCCATCCCCATTCCCATCCCCATCCCCATCTGTGGCCCCATTCCTGTTCCAACACCTGCTCCTGCTCCTGCTCCTGCTCCAACACCGAGCCCTCTCCCTCCTCTCCGCGCTGCTCCCATCCCTATCGGCATCCCTGCTGCCCCACTAACTCCTCTTTCTCCTCCTCTTTCTCCTCCTCTTTCTCCTCCCCCTCTCATCATCATCCCTCCTCTTCCTCTCCCAAGCGCCATCCCGCGCATCCCTCCCGCCATCGCTGGCACCATCCCCTGTGCCATCGCACCCACACCTTCCTCTCCTTCCTCATACATCCCACCTTCCTCATACTCTGCCCCCACCCTCCCTTCTCCCATGCCAATTCCATCATCTTCCCCGACCTCTGCCCCAATCCCTTTCTCTTCGCCATACCACATTCGATCCTCTCCCATCATCCCTGCCCCGCTCTTCCTGCCCCCACGCACCATCGGCCCCATCGCTCCTCCCATCCCACTCATTCCTCCCATTCCTCCTCTTCTTCCTGCTCCTGCTCCTGCTCCCATCCCCATCCCCATCCCCATCCCCGTTCCCATTCCCATGTCACGCATCCCAAACCTCCCTGCTGCACCTGCTCCTCCACCACGGCGCATCCCCATCCCCATTCCTCCCATCCCACCCATTCCTCCCATCCCCATCATCTCTCGCTCATCTAATCCACTCCCCATTCCACCCATCCCTCCCCTTCCGCCTCTCATTCCCATCATCCCTCCTGCTCTTCCATATCCCATCCCTCCCATCCCTCCCATTCCATCCATCATGCCCATACCTCCCATCCCGCTGCCCATCATGTCTGCTTCGTCATAACCACCCATCATCATCCCTCCATCATCCATCATTCCTGGTCCCATCGTCGGCATGGAATTCATTGGCCCAAAAGAACCATATGGACCCATTTGACCCATCGCACCAAAACCGGGTCCAGGCGCCATCATGCTGTTCAGTAGCCCCATATCTCCCATAACCTTTAATGGATCAAATTGAAAACCCCCAGAAAGATTTGATCCCATATTTGAGCTCTGAGTTTCCATTGAAGGTGCCACAGTTTTTGATGAATTCTCGCTTGCAGGTGCAGGCTTTTCGGTTTTCTTATGTTCTTCTCGAGCAGTTTTGGAAAAAAATCGACCAACATAAATCTTTCCTCCATGAAAATCAGTCCAGTTAAGTTGAGTTATGACTTCTTTCGCTAATTCTGATGTTTCCATAAAGACAGAAGCGCATTTAGGGGCTTCGTTTCCATTTCTTGCTGTGAACATTTTTATGGATGCTTTGCCAATTCTGGAAATTGCCTCATTAAGCATTTCGAAAGTTACAGTTGGAGATTCCCATCTCACCATTAATTTAGCATCTTCAGGATAGTTGCTGAAAGGTCTAGCATGAGCGTATGGATTAGTTGCTGGTTTAGGCTGCGCGCCCGGTGAATTGTGAGATGAAGGTGAAAGAATTGCTTCAGAATTTTCAGGACTTTTCGGAACTTCAGCTTCTGTTGAAGTAATTGGCAATTCAAGTGTTTTATCACTATTGTCAATAGAAGGTGAAGACATTTGTAATAATCACAATCAAAGATAATTTTACTAAAAAGAAAAATTACAATTGATCACAGTACCATTTATTCTTTTTGTGTTATTATTAATTTTTCTTTAAAATTTTTAATATATTTATCTCCAACATTCAAATCTTAATTTTCCAGTTAAAAAAAAAAGTGAAAAAATTTAGTTGGAATAATAATATTCTATTTTTAAATATGATTGAACTCAAAATAAAAATAAAACATATTTCTTTAAAAAATCTTTTATGTTTAAAACACTATTCAATATCTAATTTTTAAAAGGAGAAACACATCAATCATAAAAGAATAAAAGAAAATTTCTTATTGGTTTTAAAAATCTAACAAATTAAAAATCAAAAAATTTTTATAAATATTCATATTTTCTGTATCCTGATTGTGTAAACAATCCTCAATTGTTGATCGAACTTGCTGAATCCGATTTAAACTTCAAGAACAGTTTTTCTGTCAGGATAACAAAAAGTTTAATCTTAGACCGATTCAAGTCGAGATCCGAGCGTCAGAAATATTAGATGCTCAGTTCTTGTGCCAAAGTCTGTCACATAAAAACAAATTTCTCCCTCACAAAAATACAAACCGAAAATCAAATTTCTGAAATTGTTTCATAAATGTCGAGCGGATCTTTCATCAAAAATCTGAATAAAGTTATAATTAAAATAACCATCAAAAAGGTTTTTTCACTATTTGAAAAATAATCACAAGCATCAGAAACAAATAAAAATTAAAAAGTTCAAGTTTCAATAGGAATTTCAAGATCAACAGAAAGTTGGAAACAATGGGCTTGTATATATTTTTGGATTATCCAGGCGAAAATAGATTTTGTTTATTGAATGATTGGGTGAATAATCACTACATATATTGTTTATTATGCTTTTCTTATTACTTCTCCAAAAAGCAGAATTACAAATTGATGAAGCGTGCATATTGAAAAAAAAGAGAATAAAAGTTATATTAAACTTAAGCCAGCAGAAAAGAATGTGTATAACTTTTTGCAAAAGGCTATTATTGCAAAAATGAGAAAAAATCGTGGTGTAGCGAATATTTATTCTGTTTGAATAATCGAGAACTGCAATCAATTATTTTTTGATAACTCGTGTTGCATTCAATAAAATATTTTTGCTTCTTTTGCAGTAAACTTATTTTGATCAAGGTTTGTGCAGCTGCTATAAGTAGTATCTTTTTAATTTTCTCTTTTTTCAATTCAATCACTTTCTTTTTTTTTTTCTATCTTTTAAAATTTTCATTTATTTTCAATTAGAAAGGGATTATCAAAATCAAAAACGATGAATTTTTCTTCGAGTTATAGCATTGATTGGAATATATCTTCCATCGCATATTCACCCGCACTTTGTTTCGTCTCATCTTCAACGCTTCATATACACAAAACAATCAAAATCATTGCGAATGCAATGGTAATGTGCATGCGTTAATGTGGCAATACACACTTTCTCATTAAGGCACAATGAATTTTGAAGCGAATTTTATGATTCTATTAATTTGAAAAAATGGCTCAGGCGAGAAAATTCAAAAGCAGGCTGCTCGACTTTTGCAGTTCAGCCAAATCTTTTATACGACTCTGTTCATACGCAACAACACTTCATAGATCACTTACAAGAAAAAAGCATTGAGAAAATATATTCAAACAGATTGATTATCAAAATGAATGAAATTTTGGAACAGTGAAGATATTTTATTCCATCTGATGTTTCCCACTCGAAAAGAAATATGTTTTTTGATATTTTGATGAAAAAAATCGAATAATCCAGAAGAAATGCATTCATCCTGAATCACAAAACTGAAATCCTCTTTTTTTAATCTGTTCTTTTTCATCATTTACCAAAGAATGTTTAGTTCATAGTTTTATCAATCTGATCTACAGTCATTAACTTTTATAATCCTGAACTTTATTATTCAAATCGTTTTTTTTTTTTTTTTTTTTTTTTTTTTTTTTTTTTTCCGAATTATTTCCTTTTTTCTGTAAAACAGTCGCTTCAGCAATGCTTTCAACATGATAATTTGGTTATAATTTTTTTTCAATATTTTTTCAATTCTAATTATTTTTCTTTGTCTTATCTTTTCTTGGTTTTACTCCAGATAACAATTCAAATTCCAAAAATCTTTGTTAATTTTAAAGGAATGATGAATCTTATGAATGGAGTACATATTCGTTTAAGTGATTGGATTTTACGAAGCAAATAAATCTCGTCATTTCGAAAGCCATCTATTTAATAAATTGATATTAACATCAAAGAAAACACAGAAAAAAATCGTTTCTGTTCGATGAAAAGTGAAACGTGCAAACAAAATAATTTCTTTGAGAGAGACAATGATTTGCATATTTTTTTAATTCAAGATTCTTCAAAAATTCGATATTTAAGTTTGTGACCGGAAATTGTCGTGTTCGTTGATAATTTCAACTGGCAGATATTTTTTTTTGCTTGCACAATAACAATCATTAATTTAAAATTATTATTTGAAAGTGGATATTGATCAAATATTGTGTAATTTGAATCGGATCATAGTTTATTCATAAAATGAAAAAGAATTGGAAGAAGTTGAATATGCAAACGTTCCACAACAAATTCGTGAGTTTGCAAAATATTTGAACGAGAGCCAGCGAACAAAATGCATGGGCCTGTTTTCGAGATGGGCTCCTTGTTTGCCTTTGCCATCTGAATTGGAACAGTTTGGAGGAAATCAAAGTGTTTCTGAAAAGGCCGCATTTTGGCAAACTATTTCTCGTTTGCAGAGCCAGCAGGAAAGCAATGAGTCTCCGTCAAGCTTGCCCACCTCAGAAATCGATAATTCGTCTCTTCATTCCATGCCTGCATTTGAAGAAGTGGGCAATGCACGCCCTGCTACCGCTGTCGTTGGTGCTGGAACAACTGCGGTTTCGGGAGATACGGCTCCAAAGAATAAGTGGGAACTGTGCTTTGTTGCACCAATTATCGATGAATTTGGCGTTCCGTCTCGGAAGTATTTTTCTGATCTTGTGAAGAAGGTCCCCGTGGTTGGAATGCATGGAAACGGTAAAACCCCTCATTCGAGATCAACAGCAGTTCAACGAGAAGTTGCAAGGAAAGCCATCGAAAATTACACATTTCAGAGAGACAGGTTCCTGGACGAGGATCTAAAAGCTATTATTTCTGCTTTCAAGCAGGAGTGGGAAAAGGACAAAAAAAGGCTTGGGCGCAACAAACGATTTTGCATTTGTAAGGCAACGTATTACTTATTTGTGGAGTATTCAATTGTTACTGGGATTATACTTATTGGAATCGAGGGTGCTTTCATTTGAGTGACGAGCTTGATTGGTTATGGAATAGTGATGGTTGTTATTGGAGTGTTATTGATTGCGTTTTATGTGTATGTGAATGTTTATGCACGCTGCTATGTGGGGCCAAAGTACTGGGAAATAGAAAGAGATTTGACATCAGATTCATTTGATACAGTTTTGAGAGGAATCGCAAGGTCATGTGTGGAGCAGAGAGTGTTAGATTGGAGGAGGAAAAAGGAGTGGAGATGGCTGATATCAAGGAAAGAGCGAAAAGCGGAAGAAAAAATTGACAAAGAGGAGGAAGAACAAAAGAAAAAGGAAGAAAAAAGAAGATAAAAAAGAGAAGCCGCAATCGAAATGGAGATGATGATATCAAATCAGGCTGTATCAGAAAGAGACAAAGAAGCAGAGTTCTTGATATTTAGTGATTCGTATGAAGCTTACGTGGCTGCTGTGGATGATGGAACTGGAGAATTTGACAAAAAATAAAGAACATGAAAACACAAATTTTAGAGAAACGAGCAATTAATCAGGAAATCTTTTTATTTTGTTTTTATGAATGTTCGGATTTTATTCAGTTAAAATTTCAATTGATTTTTGTGAAAAATCATGTTTTTATTGACACTTTATATGTTCAAAATTCAAACTTGTTTTAATTTTATTTTATTTTATTTTTCGACTGGAATTTAGAGATTTGATTGATTTCTTTCATTTTTGATGTGAATTATTTGAATGTTGAAGTATTTGAGACAAATAATATTTCTTTTGTTTTTTTCTAATATTTTGGTTTTTGGTTTGTCGTGTCATAATGCTGAATTTTGGAGTGTTTTTGATATGAATAGGGTTATTTTAAATAATGTGATACGATGCATGTTGGCTTTATTTATGTTACACCAAAAATAATTCAAAATGAGAACTTTTGCGTTCAAAATGGAAATTTTGCAAATTAATAAAATTTTCAAACGAAATAATAATTTTTGAATTCGAATTAATAATTGTTGAAAACCTAACGAAAATTTATTCGCACTCTCACGAAATTTTGTGAAAATCAGTTTTTCGCTTTTGAATCGGAAATAATTTTGTATTGTCATTATTTTCGTGCACGGAAGAATAATTTTAGAAATTTTTAATTTTCTGACAAAAATTTTTATAATTTCATATAATTTTTATTCTTATAAAAACATAAGATATTTTCATTTCGAACGCAAAAATTATTAATTCGATTGCAAAAATTCTCATTTTGAATAATTTTTGGTGTATGTGCTTTACAAGCATCACAGAATAAAGTTGAGAGGGGAATAGTTTCATTTTAAACAAGATCAGGCAAAAACACACAAAACGAGTATCAAAAAATTTCACTAAATAATAACGGCGGAAGTCACATTTGATGATTCTGTTAATATTCAGTACGAAACATCTTGCGGAAAGTGATGTGCGTGAAAAAAGATCAAAAAATTTTTTCGTAAAAAAATTCATATGAAAATGTTATTTATGGTTCAAATTCCGAAGAATCTTCTCCTGTTCCAGCTCCAAATGGATCTGAATCCTCGCTTTCTGATTTTAAAAGTTGTTCTTCAGTATCTTCTTCATCTCTTATTCCCAAAATATCATTTATATCAGGAATTTCTTCGTTTTCATCAACTTCATCATCATCAATTTCCAATTCAAATTCATCTTCAGATTGAAAATTGATAACTTTTTCTATTAATTCTCCGTAGGAAAGAAAACCTGATCTTTTTTCAATGAACGTTGCAAGCACTCCAGGAATAAACCGCTCTCTCACTCCATATCTTGGAAAAAAAGATCGCAAATGTGCCCACATTCCTTCGATAGTGTTCGTATTGGCTTTTGAAACGGGATCAACGTAATGACGTTTGTGGCAGACAGTTTGGTGGGTGTAACCAATTTCTCCTAAGCAAGTGTATGCTTTCCACTCGTCGCTGATTATTGTTGTTCCTTCTTTGATTCTATTTTTAATTATAGGAATTAATGTCTCTTTTTTTCGATTAGGCACAATGACCACAAATTTTTTTCCTTATTCTTCTTCGCCTTTTCGTTCGACAGCTCCAAATATCAACATTTATTATGTTTGCATTCCTTAGTCAATGTATTTTTTCTTCAAGATGAATAAATAATTGTTAATGACCATAAATCTAATTTTTGAAATCAAAAACTTTTCAGTCTTTCCGTCTCCTCCATGCGGCTTCATCAATTTCTTCTATTTTGCCTGCCCCTCCAATTTTTTCATTTCTGTTATTTAAGAAATTTAACGCTGTCGACCTTGCAACACTTGTCCAGGGCCCAATCGTCATTTGAGACATATTTAACAACATGCCAATTTGCCAATCTTTAATTTCAAGCCAAGACATCAAAAGAATCATCATCACAGTGGAAATAGGCAATTTTGAAGATTCCAAAGTTGTATCATTGATGCAGGAAACACTTTTCTTGCACTTTGGACACTTCAAGAATCTTGAATGTCCCCTTCCTTTATAGACATATTTGACTTTTTCACAGTTTTGGCATACTGCAAATATCTTAGGGAAATATTGTTGTATCCATTTCCAACATGATTCTTATGATTAAAATGTCTCATACAGTGCATGACATTCCTTTTTGAATGGTTTTTCCAAGACATCGAATTTTTGATCCACAAAAATTTTTGATCAAACCATTTTTATGAGATTTTAAGAAAAATTATATTTTTAATTTTGTCCAGAGGATGCAAAGAACAGACAAAGAACATAATATTCTTTATCTTAATAAGCAATGGATTGTGTAAATAATTGAAAGAATCAAAAATATTTGGTATGCTCATTCTATGCTTTTGCTAAAATTTTTAATAATAAATGAAATAAATACCAATGAAATAAAAAATAAAATGTGAAAAAAAATTAAAAAAATTGATTAGATTCATATTTCTATTAAAAAAACATATTTGAATAATAATATTTGATTGATTAAAAAACAACTTGAAAATTTCTGAAATCAATTCTCGAGATATATAAATATTTTCGGTTTTTAATGAATTTCGAAATTGAAGTATTCATTTTCGAAATTGAATTATTCTTTTGCGAAATCGAATTATTAATTTCCGAATTCGAATTATTCTTTTTCGATTTTGAATTATTAATTCCGAAATCGAATTATTCTTTTTCGAATTCGAATTGTTTTTGGTGTATTAATTCGATTTCGCAAAAGAATAATTCAATTTCGAAAATGAATACTTCAATTTCGAAATTCATTAAAAACCGAAAATATTTATATATCTCGAGAATTGATTTCAGAAATTTTCAAGTTGTTTTTTAATCAATCAAATATTATTATTCAAATATGTTTTTTTAATAGAAATATGAATCTAATCAATTTTTTTAATTTTTTTTCACATTTTATTTTTTATTTCATTGGTATTTATTTCATTTATTATTAAAAATTTTAGCAAAAGCATAGAATGAGCATACCAAATATTTTTGATTCTTTCAATTATTTACACAATCCATTGCTTATTAAGATAAAGAATATTATGTTCTTTGTCTGTTCTTTGCATCCTCTGGACAAAATTAAAAATATAATTTTTCTTAAAATCTCATAAAAAATGGGTTTGATCAAAAATTTTTGTGGATCAAAAATTCGATGTCTTGGAAAAACCATTCAAAAAGGAATGTCATGCACTGTATGAGACATTTTAATCATAAGAATCATGTTGGAAATGGATACAACAATATTTCCCTAAGATATTTGCAGTATGCCAAAACTGTGAAAAAGTCAAATATGTCTATAAAGGAAGGGGACATTCAAGATTCTTGAAGTGTCCAAAGTGCAAGAAAAGTGTTTCCTGCATCAATGATACAACTTTGGAATCTTCAAAATTGCCTATTTCCACTGTGATGATGATTCTTTTGATGTCTTGGCTTGAAATTAAAGATTGGCAAATTGGCATGTTGTTAAATATGTCTCAAATGACGATTGGGCCCTGGACAAGTGTTGCAAGGTCGACAGCGTTAAATTTCTTAAATAACAGAAATGAAAAAATTGGAGGGGCAGGCAAAATAGAAGAAATTGATGAAGCCGCATGGAGGAGACGGAAAGACTGAAAAGTTTTTGATTTCAAAAATTAGATTTATGGTCATTAACAATTATTTATTCATCTTGAAGAAAAAATACATTGACTAAGGAATGCAAACATAATAAATGTTGATATTTGGAGCTGTCGAACGAAAAGGCGAAGAAGAATAAGGAAAAAAATTTGTGGTCATTGTGCCTAATCGAAAAAAAGAGACATTAATTCCTATAATTAAAAATAGAATCAAAGAAGGAACAACAATAATCAGCGACGAGTGGAAAGCATACACTTGCTTAGGAGAAATTGGTTACACCCACCAAACTGTCTGCCACAAACGTCATTACGTTGATCCCGTTTCAAAAGCCAATACGAACACTATCGAAGGAATGTGGGCACATTTGCGATCTTTTTTTCCAAGATATGGAGTGAGAGAGCGGTTTATTCCTGGAGTGCTTGCAACGTTCATTGAAAAAAGATCAGGTTTTCTTTCCTACGGAGAATTAATAGAAAAAGTTATCAATTTTCAATCTGAAGATGAATTTGAATTGGAAATTGATGATGATGAAGTTGATGAAAACGAAGAAATTCCTGATATAAATGATATTTTGGGAATAAGAGATGAAGAAGATACTGAAGAACAACTTTTAAAATCAGAAAGCGAGGATTCAGATCCATTTGGAGCTGGAACAGGAGAAGATTCTTCGGAATTTGAACCATAAATAACATTTTCATATGAATTTTTTTACGAAAAAATTTTTTGATCTTTTTTCACGCACATCACTTTCCGCAAGATGTTTCGTACTGAATATTAACAGAATCATCAAATGTGACTTCCGCCGTTATTATTTAGTGAAATTTTTTGATACTCGTTTTGTGTGTTTTTGATTGGTGAACATAACCCAAAATACTTATTTTTAGGTTATAATTTTCAATATATGGGTGATTCTTTTTGAAAAGTCACAAATGTTAAATTTTCAAATAAATCAAAAATTTCACATCTTGATCAAATTTCTGTTCCTGTTCGTGCAACTTCACAGGAATGTGTAAAATAGCATTGTCAAATTATATCTTCCACTTTGGTAAAGTTACATGAGCGGGAACCGAAATTTGATCAAGATATGAAATTTTTGATTTATTTGAAAATTAAACATTTGTGACTTTTCAAAAAGAATCACCCATATAAACTCTAAAGATTTCAATAAATTTTATGAAACAGTTTTATATAAACATGAACAAATATTCTCGCACTTCAGTTGCGCTTTCATTAACTCAAACCCTAAAATATTTTTATTATAAAGATCACATAATTGAAATACATCAAAAAAATTCTTAACAAAATGATAATTAGGGTCGTTTGTAATATGTTAAGTGACTTATGAACAGATAATAAATTCACTGTTGTTTTGATTTTGATTTTCATTTAATATTTTTTTTTTTTTAGGGTTATATCCACCTATTGGGAAAGAACCTTTAGTTTAAATTGAAAAAAGATGTGTGACAAAAACGAAAAATTCATACATAACAGGTTAAAATGTTATATTAATGCATTTTATTAAGAAAATTCGAAAAAAAAAACAAGAATCTTAATGCTTCTTGAAGTTGCGAGACGCCAGATCTCCTTTATTTCTGGTTCCAATGGTGTTCTTCATACTCTGTAATTTTTTATTCCTTCTTTTTCTTAATCTCAGCTTTTCTTTCGCTCACAAAGCATTTGGAGAAGGAGGTGTCACTTGCAGAATATGTTTTGGCAGGGGCAGATGGTGAAAAAGAAGGAGAGGAGATAGATGAATGAATGAAGAGAGATGATGGAATCTTTAGCATGAAAGAAGAATAAGGATAAGGTGAAGAAGAAGAAGAAGAAGAAAAAAGGAAAGTGGAAAAAGGATAAGTGAGAGAAGAGTTAGAAGAGGGAAAGGAGGAGGAAGAAAAGGAGGAGGAGGAAGAGGAGGAAGAGGAGGAAGAGGAGGAAGAGGAGGAAGAGGAGGAAGAGGAGGAAGAGGAGGAAGAGGAGGAAGATGAAGAAGATGAAGAAGGTGAGGAAGATGTTTTGATTGGAAGTTTGTGAAACATGAGATTGGACAAAGACAAATCATTTGGGGAAAGCGTTGGAGAAGTCAGAGAGAAAGTGAAAGATAAGAAGGGGAGAGATGAATGCAAAGTGACTGAAAGCACATTTTTGTGTGAATATGCAATTGTAGATATAGAAATGTTGATAAGTGAGGAGGGATGGTACAGGAAATAAAGATTCTTTTTGAAAGAAAAGAAGAGGATTTATTGTTTGATTTTTTTCAGCTTCATGTGTTCTCCCACACCTTCTCCATTCATTGTTTTCTCTTTTTCTTCTTTTTTTCCATTGTTGAATCATTTCCTTTTCCTTCCCAACCAGATTATCAATAAACCCATCTTTCTCTCTTCTCCGAAGCGGATTCCCCGAATGATATTTCAATAATATCTTCTTCTCCAATTGACACAAAAAAAATAATTAAATCAAGAAATACATTCCCTTATTCTATTCAGTTATTTTCTCTCAATAATTCTGCAACTCAGTTGAAGACAGACACGCACAATGGAAGTGGAATGAGTCATGAAGAATTGACAGAAGAAGTGCAAGTTATGGTATTGAGCACGAAGAAGAGAGAGTTGAAGAGATTAAAGTTGGAAACAGAGGAAGGATATGAAGAAGAAGAAGAAGAAGTGAATGAGGGATAGAATCTGCGATGACGAGTGATGAGCCGTAGAAAATGAAAGTGAAAGAGAAGCCTGCTCAGAGGAATGAAGAGAGGAAGAAACTGGAGTCAGGACTGTGAGAGATGATGATTGCAGCAGAGATGCAACCAAAGAAATTCATGTATGAATTAACGAATATGTGGAAGAACCAAAAAAGCGAAGGAGATAATGATGAAAAATAAGACAAAAGAAGAAAGAAGAAGAAACATGGCAAAGAGAAAGAGGAACATGAAAGAGAAAAGAAGGAATTGGTTGAATTAGTTGTGCAGACGATAATTTAACATCTTTCTTGTTTATTAATTCGATAACCAGATTGAGCATCAAAGTCAACAACAGAACAGACACAAATAAAAGATGGAGCGTATCTGCCAACATTTCTCCCACAAAAGTGAACAAGAAGCATCAAATGCTCTGAAAGGATTGTCCAGATTGAGTATATCACATCCTCCTTTGCTTTTCACATCTTCATTCCCATCACCAGCTCTGATATCTTCCACTTCAAAGACTGATGAAGGCAGGAGGATTTCGTCCTCCTCCTCCTCACGATCACTCATGGATGGAATGGCTGTTGATGAAGAGATGGATGAATACATCGCATGCTCAGAGAATTATGAAATGTGAGAATATTGATGAGTCATTGAAGATTATTCTTTGTCTTCGTGAAATGAATGGAAGATATTATTTCCCACCACAAGTGGGAATTGAACAGCTGTTTTCGTCTCATTCATCTCTTTTCTTCCACCCAACAACAAAAACAGCGAACCCCTCAAATTCACATTCTTTTCATTGGTATAATCAGATTCAACACGAATGAAGTGGTTGGATATAAATTCTCCTGCATGACAAATGTGGATTCTGTTTCTGTTGTTGAAGAGAATGGAAAAGAAAATCTTTTCCAATTCTCATTGAAAGAATCATGTCTGAACATTTTGCTAAAAATGCATCCAGCTGAACATTGTTCAGCAGAAAAGATGTTCAGATGATTGTGTTCGATCCATTTATTTTTCTCCTTTCTTCAATTGCATTTCCATTGTGACCATCACAAACAGTTCATGAGTCTTCTTCATTGAATCATTCACGCTCTCTCCTCGAGGTTTTCATCTGTTCTTCAGCTTGCCTTCTTCCACAATTCGAAAGAGACAGTATTCAATCGGAACTCTGATTTTTGTCATTCAGATATGTTTGAAGAGAATTTCTCACACTTCAATAAATGAGTTTTCAACAACGCCAATGGAGTCTATTTCACAAAAGGATTTCCCTTTTTCATAATCAATTTTATTTTTTCCACACATGTTGTTGTGTAATGTGATTTGTTAATGCGATATAAAAATGTTATTTCTTCGAAGCTTTTTTTTTCTAAATCATTAATGCGACACTGACAGATATTTGTTGTGTCTTTCTCAAAATCGTCACTTCGTGTGATTTCAAATGAAACATCTGAATGTCAAAGTTCATGTTGTCTTTGTGAATATTCTGTTTTTTTTTTCAAGACAGCAACAAAACACTCTCAATTCCCAAAAATGAACAAATATGAGCCAATTATTAACTGAATCGCAATTGTTGAATCTGATCAAAATGGCTGCAACAAAATCGTCAAAGCACAACAACCAAAAACAACAGTTCTCTCAACTCCAAATCACAGAAATGCTCATTTCATTTTCAAAATGCCAAGGTGTGTTTTCAGTCACATTTGCAAATTGAAAAAATGAGAGAAAGAAAGAAGAAGAAGAAAAGAAAGAAAGAAAATAAGATGATTTACATTGAGCTTGTCTTTCATTATTTACAAAATCAAATAAAAATTGAAAAGATATATTTTGAAAAATTAACAAAAATAAAAATTTTGAAGTGAACAGCTTCAATTGTTCTGCTGAAATGAAAAAACAATCGAAAGCAAATCGAAAAGAGATCAAAATGAGATATCTTTGAAGCATGTCCAAGTATTTGTTGAAACAGAAAAAGTGCCTTCAAAGAAAGAAAAAAAGAAAAATCATGAATTTAGAAATGTTGCTAAACAGCCTTTATTTACACACATGCAAATTTGTTGGTTCGTTTGTTTAATGCTTCAGAAATAATATCTTCAATGCAAATGATTCAATCACTCTTGCGGAATTATCAGTCTTCATCCATTTCTGGTGCCTCTATTTCAACGCTCATCATCTCGCATTCGTCTTCAGCTGAAATGCATTGTTTCATTCGTGATGGCAATGGATCTCGCTTCAAATAATAAATCTTCATTATTTCCTTCCTATTCTATCTTCAACTTCAAGTGTATTTCCTTTCCACTTTCGTTCTGATGCTTTTGTAACATTTCCTTGAGCCAACGCATTGCATCTGTTGCTCCATCATTATCTGCAACAACAACAACAAATTCATCGTATTTCATCCATTCCGGGATCTCTCTTCTCGCATATTCTTCCCAATAGTTGATCATCGTTTTCCCAGCCTTATCCTTAAATTCATTTTTATGCCTCATCCATTCTGGTGGTTCAGTTTCAGTAAACTGAATCCACATCATCGCCATTGTTCGTCCCAGGATATCGGTTCGTTCAACGTCATGTCTCATCCATTCTGGCGGCTCTGAATAGTTATTTGCAATCCATATCATCGCCATTGTCAAGCCATAACAGTTATTAAGGATAATGTTGTGTCTCATCCACAGTGGTGGATCTTTCTTCACAAATTGAATCCACTTCATTGCCATTGTATTTCCTTCCTTGTCTGCAACCTTGTTGTCATGTCTCATCCACTTTGACGGTTCTGAATTCACATACTGAATCCATTTCATCGCAATTGTTTCTCCTTTGTTATCTTTATGTGAAATATCGTGTCTCATCCATTCAGATGGTTCTGTTTTAACGTCACGTATCCACAACATTGCCATTGTCTCTCCATCGCTATCGCGAAGTGTAATGTCATGAGTCATCCATTTTGGTGGATCTTTCCTCACAAATTGAATCCACTTCATTGCCATAGTATTTCCTTCCTTGTCCACTTGCGAAATATCATGCCTCATCCATTCAGAGGGTTCTGTTTTCACTCTTTCAATCCAGTGCATGGCCATTGTTTTTCCATCCTTATCGGTAAGTGCAATGTTGTGCCTCATCCATTCTGGTGGTTCAGATTTTGTATCCATAATCCAAAGCATTGCCATTGTCTCTCCTCCGCTATCGCGAAGCGCAATGTCATGCCTCATCCACCTTGGCGGCTCTTTTTTAACAAATTGGATCCACAGCATTGCCATTGTTCGTCCAAACTTATCGGCAAGTGTGTTGTCGTGTCGCATTTGTTCTGGTGGTTCTGTCTGATTCTCTATGATCCACCTCATTCCCGCTGTTCTTCCTCGTTTGTCAGCGTTCATGTAATCATGAGTCATCCATTCTGGTGGATCGGTTTTAACATAAGTTTTCCAAAATTCTTCCATCGTCCATCCTTTCTTATCTTTAACTATAATATCATGCCTCATCCATTCTGGTGGTTCTGTCTTAATGTGAAATATCCATTGCATTGCCAATGTCCATCCCCCATTATTTTTTAGTGTTGCATCATGTCTCATCCACTCAGGAGGTTCTATCTGAACATTACGAATCCACATCATGGCCATTGTTTGTTTTTCCCAGCCAGTTGTCAGTGTTTTGTCTTGTCTCATCCATTCAGGAGGTTCTGTTTTTATATTTTTGATCCACATCATAGCCATTGTAATTCCATTGTTATTTACAAGCGTGATGCTATGTCTCATCCATGCCGGTGGTTCTGTCTTGACAAGATAAATCCAGTTCATGGCCATTGTCCATCCTTTTTTATCTTTTAATGTGACATCGTGTCTCATCCATTCTGGAGGGTCTTTCTTGACATGATGAATCCACAGCATGGCCATCGTGTGTCCATTGTTATTGGCAAGTGTAATATCATGTCTCATCCATTCTGGTGGTTCTGTCTTCACAAATTCAATCCAATACATAGCCATTGAGCATCCTTTGTGATATGTGAATGCAATATCGTGCCTCATCCACTTTGGTAATTCTGTTTGGACAAACCTAATCCAATACACAGCCATTGTCCATCCGTACTCATTAGCAAGCGTCATATTGTGTCTCATCCATTCTGGTGGCTCTGTCTCCACATTGCAAATCCATATCATCGACAAAGTTTCTCCTTTCTTATTACAAAGCGTTAGACTGTGTCTCATCCATTCAGGTGGTTCTGTTTTGACTTGTTTGATCCAGTGCATTGCCATTGTCCATCCGTCTTTATCAGCAAGCGTAACATCATGTCTCATCCATTCCTGTGATTCTGATTTCAACCAAAAAATCCAAACCATGGCCATCGTTTTCCCCGACTCATTGCCAAGTGCTATATTGTGTCTCATCCATTCTGGAGGTTCTGTCTTCACAAACTGAATCCATTTCATAGCCATTGTTTCTCCATTTTTATCTCCAAGAGCGTTACAATGTCTCATCCATTCTGGAGGATCTGTCTTCACAAACTGAATCCACAGCATTGCCATTGTCCATCCGTTGTTGCAACAAAGAGTTTTGTTATGTCTCATCCATTCTGGAGGTTCTGTCTTCACAAACTGAATCCACAGCATAGCCATCGTCCATCCGTCTTTATCAGCAAGTGCAATGTCATGTCTGATTTTTTGTGGTGGATCTGTCTTTTTCTCCACAATCCAATGCATTGCCTCTGTTCTTCCATTTTCATCAGCAAGTGTGTAGTCATTCTTCATCCATTCTGGTGGATCTTTTTGAACAAAGATTTCCCAATATTTTGAAATCGTCCATTCATTTATGTCTTCAAGTGAATTGAAATACCTCATCCACTCTGGAGGATTTGTTTTGACAAAGCGAATCCACAGCATAGTCATTGTTTCTCCGTTCTTATTTCCAAGTGTGATGTTATGCCTCATCCATTTAGGAGGTTCAGTTTTGACATCTTGAATCCACTTCATTGCCATTGTTCTTCCGTTCTTGTCAGAAAGTGTGATGCTGTGTCTCATCCATTCTGGCGGCTCAGATTTCAACCAAAAAATCCACATCATTGCCATCGTGCATCCGTCTTTATCAGGAAGCAAAGGATTATGTCTCATCCATTCTGGTGGTTCTGTTTTCAGATTAATAATCCACTGCATTGCCATTGTTCGCCCCAGGATATTGGTTCGTTCAGTGTCATGCCTCATCCATTCCGGCGGCTCTGTATTGACAAAGCGAATCCATATCATTGCCATTGTGCAGCCATCCTGATCAAGAAGCGTTGTTTCATGTCTCATTTCCAATGGAGGATCTGTCTTTTTCTCTATGATCCAAAGCATAGCCTCTGTTCTTTCTTTTTCATCCCTCTTTGTTATCAAAGCATCACTGTCGATCTTCATTTTGATTGAAATTAAGATCAGAAGATATTTATTTGTTGCTCACGATCGTTCTTTTCAATTTATGCAACAGATCATTTCTCGCGAAATTTTTGTAATGGATCATTTATTTTTTTGTTGTTGAAATTGATAAATTTTGAAGTGTGGAAAAAATTTGAAAAGAGCTGAACAAATTTGCCAAAAACGAAGGGAAATTCCCCGTCGATTAGAAATTTTATGTTTTTGTCAGAAAAAAAGTATTTTTTATTTTCAAAATTTCAAAAATAAAAATAAAAATAAAATAAAATAAATAAATAAATAAAAACAAAAAATACACCAAAAATTATTTTTATTCGTAAAAAAATAATTCAAATTCGGAAATAATATTCCAATTTCGAAAAAAAATAATTCGATTTCGAAATTCATTTAAAACTGAAATTTTTAATTTTAATTGAGGATGGATTAAGGTTAATATCAAGTTATTGTTTAATAAATTGTGTATCATAACAAAGAAAATTGTTTTTTTACAGAAATATAAAACCTATCAATATTATTAAGTTATTTCTTTTCAAATACAAAAATCATCACTCTGATGATAAATTAATTGCAAATAATTCATTATTTTAAATAACCCGAAGGAAATTGTGAATTTTCAATCACATTTATTGAATTTCAAAATACGATAATTTACTGCTTTTTTTTTTTTTTTTTTTTTTTTTTTTTTTTTTTTTGGTGAAATATTTAAAAAAACTTCGATTTTTCGTTTATGAAAATGAATTCATTTTCTTTTCTTATTGACTTCAAATTATGATATTTTTATCAAAAAAATGTATTTTTTTTTGGCAAGTTCCAAGTATGTGGACAATCAATAAAAAATATTTCTTATTTCGAACATGAAAGAAAATGCTTCTATTATTAATTATATATTTGCTTTTTTCTGTCGAAAATGCATTGTTTGGAACAATCTGTTTTTTATTTGATCTATCCCATATATATTTTCAAACAATCCTTGTTTTTTATTCTTTGATTTTTTTTTAACCTGCACGTTTTGTATTTGCATATGCTTATTTTTGTTGTGTTTATATTTTGAGAAATACAAAAAACGTAAAATGTTAATTATTTTCAACGTTTTTTCAAACGTTTGAAGCCCATTTGAGTTTTTACTTTTGCACAGGTTATTTCGAGCACATAAATATATGCTCCCTTCGATATCTTTAAATAGATTATCAATTTTCAAAAGCGCACTGTTTTTTGAAAATTGTATTTTTGTTCAATGAAAAATGGAATAATCAATTTGACATTGTATTCAATGATGATATCGAAGCTTACGATAATTGTGATACCAAAATCTATATCAAATTCTCATATATTAGTAAGAAATATAATTTGCTTAATTCTTTTTAGTGAAAAAATCAATAAACGATAGAAAAAGAAGGAGATTCATCAACTGATGTTCTTCTGTTGTAATTTATTTTATTCAGCAGCGTCAACAATGGATAATCAAATCCGTGTTCTTTGATATTCTCTCTTCTGAACATCAACGAAGCAGAAGTTGTTGCGCGTATTAAGCGCTCGGCTCTGAAGGATTCAAAAAAAGAGGAGCGATGACTTTTGAGCTGAAAGTTGCAGATGGACATCTGAAGATGAGGAAAGTGGGAGTAACAAACAGCATCTGCAGCAGTTCTGAAGGATGTGGCGGAGGAATCTATTTAACATGTTCAACAGACAACAATGACAGAAATTCATTTTCAGAGATAAGTGTTGGAGGAAACAAGGCACATCAGGGAAGAGATATGTTCATTGTGGCGAATGATCTGAGGAATTGTGTGAATTCTGAGTTGTTTGCATTTGCGACACAATTTGAGGACAAAACGAATGCGCTGGTTGGGTTTGACAGGAGCTATTTCAACTAGGCAGTTGATCTGATGATTTTTGTGGAAGGCTTTGTGAGTGCATCTGTTCTGGTTGAGGCGCCAGCAGAGTGGAACGAGGTGTTTTGTGGGAACAAATATGTTCCGTGCCAATCGCTTGACTATTCTGTCAATCGACTTGCGAAGTGCAGTGCAGATGAACCACTTCGAGTGATCACTGTGAAATCGAATGGCTCGATCGAAAATGACATTTCATTCAACTCAGTCAATGTTCTGTCATTTGGCAAAGAAAACAGCGGGATTAACATCAGCACCAATGTTCCGTTTGCATCTGAGAGTGTTGTTTCATCCACAACCGCTCTTTCGTTTTCTTCGATCGATTTTCATGTTCCTTCTGTTTTTGCTGTTGAGACACCCGAAGGTGCTTCGTTGTTTTCCTCTTCGACAGAAACAGGAAACATCCAATTTTCATTGTGCTCTTTCATTCTCACTTCTTCAGAATCGCAAGATGTTTCAAGTTGCGTGCATTTGATCAGCGTTTTGGGTGGAGTTGTGCAGCTTTCTCAGTACAATGCTGATAAAGCAACATTTTTCTGTAACGCCTTTTGTGATTTCGCAAACATCCCAAGCTTCATTCGAGGGAGATAGCTTTTCCAATTATTATTTTCATCTTGTTGACTTTTCAATCTGATTCCTTCAACACCAGAAGAGAAAGATGACCATTCATCTTCGTCCAATCAAGAATCTCAGCCAGCAGAAATAAGCTTAAAGAACTGTGAATTCACTTCTCTTCATGTGAGTGAGTATGACGAGCAGCCTTCGTCAGGATCTATTCAGATGGAGACGCATCTGTCAATTGTGAACTGCTCTTTGGATGAATTGACATCTGCGTTGAGTGAGGAAGGCGGAGGAATGAGAATTGAACTTGGAACGGAAAGAAGCTTCCGTAAGAAAGAAGAAAAATTCTCTGAACTGATGAGTTCTGTGGATCATTGAATTATATCGAAACATGAAAGAAATTCAGGCGCAACTGCATTGAACTGCTTTGAAATTGAATTCAATTTGGGTTATTTGTTTTTCAATTTTGTGAAAGGATTACCGATCGAATTTTTGATTCTGAGGTTTTTTTAAACACAGTAAATTAAACTGGAATTTTTTGTCTGACGATTAATTATTGAGCAAATAAACCATCCAATGTTTTCGTTGTACCTCAACGATTACATCTTCGATAGAGTGAACATCTTCACAGCCAACCAGATGAACAAAAATCCATTTAACTTTGTACTGTTTATTGCGATCCACAAGTCAGAAAGGATATTTATATCTGCATGAGAAGTGACAGACAATAAGGACTGTTTATAAATTTAATTCGAATAAAAAGCTCCAAGAGGTTGTGCAGCATCCAACAACGAGTATTATTGTTCCACAATTGCATTTTTTAAGAAATTTATTTCAAATGGAATTGTCACATATTGCAGAAAATTTATGCGCTGTTGTTGGGAAATAGAAATAAAAAATTTTTTAATAATTAATTGCAAAAAGAACGGACTGAATCATTGAATCGTAATCATATCGCAAAATGCAAGTTATCGGTCTTGTTTCTGGGAATCACATGGCATTCTGAGTAAACATACATTGCAACAACAACACAAACATTTGCATTAACTGAATTTTTCGTTGAATAATCAGAAATTTTCTTTAACAGTTTATCAAAAGTCACTTTTTAAAACAGCAATTCTTATCTTTCTTTTTGATAAAAAATTGATCAAATTGATCAAAAACACAATGTTTTAATGAAACATCAATTGCAACATTCAAAAACGATTTCGTGAAATTTTATGAAACAACTCGAAGCAAATAATAAATACTCCAAACAATTTAAGTTTTTTTCATAAGAAGATGAAGATCAAAAAACCTTCAAAATTGAGATAAAGCAATAACATGAAAGTTATAAAATATATGAGGGATAGATCAAATAAAAAACAGATTGTTCCAAACAATGCATTTTCGACAGAAAAAAGCAAATATATAATTAATAATAGAAGCATTTTCTTTCATGTTCGAAATAAGAAATATTTTTTATTGATTGTCCACATACTTGGAACTTGCCATTTTTTTAAAAGAAATGCATCATTTTTAAAATATTCATAAACAAAGTGTGTTCAAGAGTTAATATTCAAGAGTATTTTTTCAGCAAAACATAAGTTATTAATTCCAATGATCAAAAAAATTTTCGTTTCGAAATCGAATTATTCTTTTTCGAAATCGAATTAATAAATTACGAATTTGAATTATTAATTTTCGAAATTGAATTATTTTTGGTGAAAATAAATAAATAAATAAATAAACAAAATAAGTATAAAAATATATAAATAAATCAAAATCAAAATATGAAAATTTTTAATTCAATAAAATGAAATAAAAACACATAATGAAGTTTTATTATTCAAGGAATTCATGATAATTGAATTTGAGATTTTCTTCTCTGTTTCTTAAATTGTTGTTATATGCAATAACAATTATTGGACTTTCATAGTTGATCATGAACAAATATTGGTTTTCCCACGAAAAAGCTTGAAAAGAATGATCTTAACATATGAAAGCTTTTATATACCGCAATCTGATTTTGATGCGAAAATTATTATGAATCTTTTTTAATTCGAATATGGGTATTTTTTTGAAAAGTCACAAAATATTAATTGATCTGAAAATCAGATCACAAATGATCAGAAAATGTTGATCATTCCGTAACGATTATATATTGCTGAATGTCATTTTATTGAGTTTTGTCACCCTATTCCCAAATGTTGCGTTTTATTAAAATAGATTTCAAATACCCATTTTTCTATTGAATCACTTTTATGATTTAAATTATTTTTTTCTTGGTTTTTGATGTCACTGAAAATTTTGTTCATATTTCTTTGTTTTCATTTCAACTGTTCATATAAACATTTTATTTTTTTGAATTGAGTCTCCACATTAATTATTTTCCTATGTTAAATAACAGATGAATTTTAACTTGTTTTAATTTGGTTATTTTGAAAAGAAATTATTAAACTGGAAATTTTCATCTATTCTTTCCTCATTGAAATTAAAAGAAATTCAAAAAGTTGTTAATATTGAACAGTTATTAATGTTATAACAAATAAATAAAAAACAACATTTAATTTCTCATAATAAAATGCTCTTTTATAAAAAATTCAAAAGAGAAATGGTCTCTCATGTTTTGAATCAAATCATGAATCATATCTTTAATAGCTTTCATCTTTTCATTTTCTTTTTTGCTCATCTTTTCTTCTCATTTCCAGTCCCTTCCAAAAGAAATTCTGTGATGATTGAGTTTTCCAAATTGAACATTGATCAAGTGTTTGTGACACAGAAGGTGTTGCAATTTTGAATGATGAGTTGATTCAATAAGCTTCTTGAAGCTGATGAACTCTTACATTCGTCTCTTTTCTCAGCGCCATTTAAATTCTTTATCTTCTTCTATAGTAACAGCACGACGATCAACTTCGCCATTCCGAAGGTGGAGAAGCGAAGAGTAGAAAGCGGCTGGAGATGCTAAGCCATCGTCATATTCATCTTCGTCATCAGCACCAGCGATTGACCCTTCGGATGCCTCCGCGGTGGCGGTGATGGACAACATCGAGAGGCAGCTGAAGAAAATGCAAACACAAGAAACTGTTTCTGAGAGCGCTGCAGACGCTGTGGGGATATGTTACGGCGCGGCGGGGGGTGCTGTTTGTGAGTTTTGTGCATGCGACATGGAGTTTTCAATGATTCTTTCAGTTGAGCTTGCAGCACCACTTCCATCACTTGCAGAGGTAGTGAGAACGAAGACGATGAGCAAACAAAACTTTACGGGACGGATCTGAATGCATTCATGTTGATATGCATTTTGTTTGATCCGTTGTTGCTTCCATCGGCGATAGCTCGGCTTGTGTAGCGATTGCCGCAGTCAAGGTGTGTGGCTACGAAGTTGGAGCACGAAGTGATGAGGCGGATATTTGTTCTATGAAGGACAGAGGAGAGAGTGAAGAAGGTGCCGGAAGTGGTGGGGCTGAGAAATGATTATGTGGTTCTGTCTCTGGATGTACTCGATGAGCGAGAAGAGACGAAAAAGCAGGAGAAGAAGGAGGAGGAAACGGAAACGTAGACGGAGAAGAAGTTTCAGTAGTTCAACATGCTGCTGCAGAATATCCGGGACGAAGAGCAGATATCGAAGCCTACGAGTTAACTGGAGGAGCAGCCGCAGAAGAAGGACAAGATCATCCGGATGAATTAGAAGAAGATTCTGGAGCTGAGTAAGAAATACAATACAGAAGAAAAGAAACTGCATGGGCAGCTGTTGGCCATGAAGGAGAAGGTGGAGTTAACTGATGTGGGGATTGAGTTGGAGAAGAAGTGCTGGACCCAGCAGGACGGTTGGGTGAGTGAGGACAGCGAGGAAACAGGTTCTGGAGCAGGGGCAGGTTCAGGAGCAGGGGCAGGGATGCTTCTTGCCACTCCTTCTTCGTTGGCCTCAGCGGGAGGCGGGACGGTTCCATCTTAAACTTTGTATGTTCTACCTTCGAGGTTGTGTTAAAAGTTCCAAGAAAAATTTGCAGCTTGCTTCGGATATGACACCGCTGCGGTAGTTGTGCCAGACACGAGAAGCAAGGGGGTTGTTGTGAAAGTTGGAAGGGGTGAATGGTTTGTGCTGCGGAAGAGGCAAACATAGGTGGAGGCGGTGGAGGAGGAAGAGGAGCGATGAAACTGTGTGTCATAATATGAACGAGATGGAGAAGAATATGAGTGTGCTGATGGAGCTATTGAAAGTTCAGGAGCAGACGATAGGCCAGAGAAGGCACTGTTTAAGGATGCGATTGAGAAGCAGGAGCAAAATAAAATGAAAGCATCGTGCGAAGAGAGAGTGTGAAGCAGCTGTATATGCTTTTTGAGAAAATGAAAGACAGCAGAGCGTAGGATGCGTATCAGTGACCTATGATATCTCCGAGTGGTTCTGAGTTAGGTACATCTTTGGCTTGTGCGGCGCTTTTTCCAGAGGGGTCAACGATAATTGCGTGTTAAATGAGAACGGTGTCTGTATCGTCAGGGCAGTCAAAGAATGAAACGGAGCATGTTCTTCGGATACCACCTACGGGCGTTCATCTGTTCCGATTCAGACATTTCTTGTAACGATAAAGACAGAGCTTTAGCTGCAGCTGGTTTGGACGCTGTCAACAATCTGAAAGATATATGTGAAAAAGTTAATGACTGCCTGTGCAGTGGTGGTGCTGCAAAAGCAGGGGTTTTGTGACATGGCCTTCATGCGACAAGGGAAGAGAAGCGAGCCGCAGAAGAAGAGAGATGAGGTGCAGATATGGAAAATTAGTCAGTGTGGATCTTTTCTGAAAGTTCTTTGAGAAGGTGTGGCTGTTTGTAAAGTTTGTGCGAGATGAGTTCACGAGAGAAGAGCAGTGGATTTTCCAGTTACTATGTACTGCACTTGTCAATGCGTTAATGAAAAAGACCAATATATTTTTTGGAGAGTTTGAGGGCTTAAGTTGCAGAATGTGCAGTCACATGCATTTGTGTTTCTTGGATTGCTTTTGAACTCCTTCCGGGTAGAGGCAGTGAAGCGGAAGGAGGTGATGAAGGCACTGTTTAATGCGACATGCAGTGGCGATCCATCGACTTCATCATCGACTTCATCAACAACATCATCGTCATTGTCATCGACAGGGGCGCAGAGGGATCACGGACTTGGAGCTGGAGTCTCTTCAATGTATGTACAATCCGCACACACAACAAACGTTATCGATGGGGACCTTTCGGGATGCTTACTGGCTGTCAGTCTGCTGTCTGTCGTCATTTTCATCGGTGCAAGAGGTGTGCCAGCAAAATTACTTCATGATGCGCTGCTTGAAGCAACCGCATGTGTGCGACACAGCATACAGGCGGGCTCCTCTGAAAGCGTATGAGAACAATGCAGCTGTGAAGAAGGTTTATTGGCGCTGAACTACCTAGTATGGGTGCTTTCAAGGGTGTTGGCAGGGGATGGGCTGAAACAGCGGGTGGAGGTGGTGCAGTTGGTGGTGGGGAAGAAAGAAGGGCTGCGGACGCTGTTTCTGATGGTGCGGCTGCTGGTGGGGCAGTTGCTGTGGGAGGAACGAGGTGGAAGGGGAGATTTGCTATTAGCTGCAGCTTGGGGAAAAGGCAGCAAGTGGTTTCGTTTCACGAAGAGATAGCGTGGCACAGGCAGGGAGAGGGAGAAGATGTCTTGCCATCTGCTTCATTAGCGATTCCATCCTCGTAGCAGTCGTAGTCTTCTTTTCATTATTATTCTTCTTCTTCCTCTTCCTCTTCCTCTTCTTCTTCCTCTTCTTCTTCCTCTTCCTCTTCTTCTTCTTCTTCTTCTATTTCAGCACGGCACAAACAGATTTCAAGAGAGAAAAAGATAGCGATCAACAACTTGCGGCTGTTCTTTGAGTGTGCATTAGATGCGACCTTCCTTTCGATTTCACTGATGACATGTTCATGGGAGTTATCATCTTCTTTTCCTTTTTCATCCTCTTCTGTCTCCTGTTTCTTGTTGCATTCATTTTCTTTCAAAAAGCTTTTTGAAAGAAACAAATATGCAGTTAACATAGAGAATACAACGGTATTCTTTCAACATATTTCTGAACAAAACTTTTGAAAAGATGAAGTTGAAGAAGGCGAACGCAAATGCGAAGGAGAAGGAGAAGGAGAAGGAGAAGGAGGAAAAGAAGAAGAAAAGAAGAAATTGATGATGACGACGAAGACTTAGTAGAAGAGAAATCAACAAATGAAAGAGAAAATTGTCCACTAACTTCTTGAATAATTGAATTGCCAGAATAAGAAAATGACTGCCAAAAGTTGAATTTCAATCTTTCAATCCGAACGGTCTCTGAGGTTGAGATGAGAATTCCTTCATTGTCAGAAATTGTTGAGTTCAGATATACAAAAGCAGCGAAGGGAGGTTTCAGAGAGTGGATGCTAACATCCTTTGCTTCGCATTCCCCAACAATTTCTGTTTGCCCCGAGACCAACAGCTGCGAGTACAGAGATGGAATGATGTGTTGCACTCCAAAGCTCAATGAGTCACATGGCATACTGAACTCTCCACATTGCTTGCTATTCTCGTGATTTCTTGTAATAGAAGACACAAATATCATCTCACTCTTTCATTTCACAACCGTCAGCAGAAATCTTCTTCATCTTCTTATGAATCTGTTGTAAATTTGCATATTGCAAGTTCTTTCTCAAAGGCTTTCAGAAATCTGCGACAAATTTGAGACACTAAAAAAAAGTGTGAAATTATTAGAATATAAAGAAAAACAAATTGCAAACCATCAATGTTTGATAGAATTTTTGTTCAATCCCACTTGGACAAGCTGTATTCACTTCCATGAAATTTTATATTCATTCTGAGCATTGATAAATTCTGATGAAATTATAGCATAAATAATAATCAGTGTTTTTGTTAATTCGAAAAAGAATCGAAATATTCCATGAACAATTCATAATGCAGCAATTGCATGATTGCTCAAACAAATATAACTCCTTTTCATTGCGAAACAAATTTTTTAATTTTAATCAATTAGTTTAATTAATAATTATTTGTTTCAAAATATTTCTTTCCATTAACAAGTTTGTGAAGTCCTGATACGCTTTTTATTGAATTGGATCAATTATCATTTATATAATGGAAACGGAACGAGAATCACTTTATGATGATGGGTCAAATTTTTGATCTGACATCACTTTTCAAATAAATTCTAACACACTCCGCTTATTTTTTGAGTTAATGCAAGATACACATCACAAATATGTGTTTCAAATGGCACAATTATTTTTCTGTCCTATATGTGTGATTTACAGATATTGCATTAAATACTGGACATCGCAAAAAATACCGGACAAGATCGATTTCTCAATAACCGCAAGAAGAAAAATTCTGACAATTTTCCTCAAAATAAATCTCATCAATACAAACTCACGTGACATACAAGACTTTCAGGACAGCTTCGTTAGAGCTCAGAAAAAATAATTTTGAAATTTTCGGAGAAATAGGATTTTGAATTTCTCCGAGATTATCAAAATTATTTTTTCTGAACTCAACCGAAGCTGGTTTGAAAGTCTTTTATGTCATGCAAGTTTGTATTGATGAGATATATTTTGAGGAAAATTGTCAGAATTATTCCTCCTGCAGTTATCGTGATATCGATCTTGTCCGGTATTTCGTGCGACATCTGTGTTATGGGATCATTAAAATCGACTCTTCAAATATGACAAATGGAATTGTTAAAAAAAGGTTATTCAATGAAATATAAATAACTTTTGAAAAATAAATGTTCATTTTTTTTGAAAAGCTCCACGACTTAAATTTTGTCACACAAAAAATCAAAATTGATCATTCCGTTTCCATCATTCATTTTTGTTAATTCCATATTTGAATTTATTTCACATATTATCGAATCCAATGTTTCGATAAGATCGATATTTCATAAACTATTTACAAACTTTTCATATTTGATTTAAAATATGGGTGTTTTTTTTTTGAAATCATAAAAAAAGATCAAAAATCGAAAAAATAAAATCTATAGTTGTATTTTTTGATCAAATAGTTTTTTTTATTCTGATAACAAGAATTGATTTTTCATGAGTATTTAGCATGTATTGATAAAACATTTATTTGTTTAATTTTCTTAAACAAAAATCCATACCTTTTTTCATTAAAAAGAATTTTTTGATCAAGTTTAATTTAAATTAACTTTTAATGAATAAATAAAACTTCAAAAGGAAAAAAATTGAAAATTCATTATTGACAAAATTTAACATTGCAAAGAGAAAGTTCATAAGAAGAACAGAAAAAATGATAGGTAAACAAAACTATTGAAACCAATTTATTGATAATAGTTATTATTCAATTTTTTCCCTTTCCTTTATAAGTCCATCAAATTTCCATTCATTTTATTCGTTTCATCGAATTCATCAAGCGTTAAATGAAATAGTAAACATTGGATAAAGTCAAGTTCAATATCTGGATCATCTTTATCACTTTGAATAAAATCGTTTCTAACAGAGGAACTGATGCTTATGCCTGTGGCAGACCCCAACAGACCCCATGTGCCAACATCGAGTATGCCCTTACCGGCTTCATTTCCCTCCTCCAAGACGCCTCCCTCACCCTCCTCACCTCAATATTTACTCAAACTCAAACACTCACTTTCAGCACAGCTTTCACAAAAATCACAGGAAATGATAAACTTCTTCTAATTTCTTAAAAATTTCTTCCATTTTTCATATCATTGAAAAATTCTTGAGCTTTCATCTTCCTTTTAACTGAAGAATATCTCACCGCCAATTTATTCATAGAGCCTAAACTCATCTCACATAGAAATAATTCTTCAAAATTTCTTCATTTATTTTCTCTTCTTAATCAAATGCAAATAACGTTCGTTGCTTTTAGGAATCATATGTTTTCCTTTTTTCAATATCCATTTCTTCAAGCATATCTGGAAATTTTCTCAGATTATTCTTTCTTCAATTTTCTGATTCCAACTAACTTGTATCCAATCAGCGCTAGAGGCTCAAAAAATTTCTCTTCACTCAAGCCTTTTCCTCAAAATTGCTTTTCTCACTCATCGTTTCATTTTCAACAATTCGCTGTAATTTTGGAGATGTGTAATCAGTCGAAGAATATTTTCAAACTTATTCATTCCAAACAAAAATTGCTTTTATACCATTTCCTTTTCACTTCATATGCTTCAGCTTCCAAATGAAAAGGCCAGAATTGATTCAGTTGTTGATAACGTGCAAACTATTTTTTGCTTTGTGGGGAATCGCTTCCGTCGTAATAAACTTTCAGCTGTTATTCATTATTAGAATAAATAATTATCTGTGATTCTGAACAGAAATGAAAGATGAGGCCTGACGATGAATTCGAGGGGAGTTGAATGAAAAAGAAGGGGACGAAGAAGTTAAGGCAGGAAGTGATAGCGGAAGGAGGCTTGGAATAGCTGAATTAGTTGAAGATGGATGAACAGTTTGAGAAAAGAGGGAAGGAGATAAAGATGTTCAGAGAGAAGGAGAAGATTGTTGTTGGATGTTCATAAACAAGGAAGAATTGATTAGCGAAGAAGAACAATGAGAAAGAGGATGAAGAGCAATGTTTGAATTTGCGTCAAATTCTGCAGTTGAATCAAAAGGCGCAACCAAATTGAGGGCAGGGTATTTCTGCATCAGATTCATCACCATTGAATTCTGCGAAGTGAGAAAAGATACCAATATTGAGAACGACAGCGCATCTCTTCTTCCAGGCACGCTGTTCTTACTGAATGTTCTTGCCCCATTCTCCTTCTGAAACAGCAGAGCTGATCCTTTCCCTGCTCCTTTCCTTCCTTTCCTGAGTGTAGCCTCTGCTTCCTCTTTGGATGTCCACTAGCCCCTCCACTTCATCCCCCTTCCTCTTCTCAACTCTGCCCGGCTCTGCCTCAGCCCACTCTTCAGCGCACTCATCAGATCCAACTGCGTTCTTGTCTGCCTCGCGTCGACTGCTGCAAACACAGGTTCTTTTTGCATCTTCCACACAAATTGCCCGTTTTCCTCGCTTTTGATACGCACATGACGGCAAGGCACATCCAATTCATCGCTCAGATCTTCCAAGTCAGAATAAGCTAAATCATTCAACATGCAGTCCAATTTCCGCTCTCTTGTAAAAAATGGCGTTTTGCTTTCTTTCGCTTCTTGTTGTGCATCGCTTACCATTTTGTTCTCCTTCTGGTTTGTATCAAGATGTTTTTATAATATTCCTTGGATGCTGCTAAACAGATTTTTGTCTTTCTCCTCTATCTTCTTCGCCATTTTTTCCATTTTCCTGTGCTTCTTCTCTTCTTTCTCCTTCTTCTTCTTCTGAATTTCCTGCAGTTTCATCAACCGAAGCAGTTTTTCTCTCTGATCATCAGATTCCAATGTTTTAAATGTGATCTTCGCTTCTTCATCGTTCTCTTTCACTTTCTCATTCTGAAACTTATCTTGCATCGCCCTTGTCACTTCTTTGTTCAAATCCTTCATTCCCATCACACCAAACTTCACCCCTCCAACTCCTCCTCCAACAGCAGGTGACAGAAGCATTGTTGCTGCACCAACATCTCCTCTCTCCATCTCCATCCGCCTTCCTTTCGCATCCCTCGTGCAAAGTGTATCGTTGCAAAGGCATCTCTTGCTGAAGAATGTTGTTTAGGTTGAGGAGAATGTGAAGGTGAAGGTGGGGTAAAGGGAGTTGTTTTTGCTGCTTTTCCTATGAAAAAGGCTCTCATTAAGGCTCTTCGGAATGTGTTTCTTCTTTTTTGTTTGTTATGGACTCTTTTGCATTAGTTTTCTTTTCTGCTTCCGTTTTATTTTCATTGCTTTAGAAACAGCTTCTTTGGTGTTGTTCATTGAATCCTCCAATTTCACTTCTTCGTTTTCATCGTTGTTTGAATCATCATATCCTTTTTCGTCGCATCTTTATTGTTCTCTTCATATCCTTTCTCTTCTTCCTTGTTTCCATCTACATTCACAGGATTATTGACTTCTTTCTCTTTTTTCTCATCTTCTTTATCATCACCCTCACTTTTTGCAGCATTTTCATTAATTCCTGGTCTTTTTCTAGACTTGTCAATCAGCGCTGGAGAAAACAGCAGGTTTGGTCTGACCATCAAAAGCACCTCATTCACAACAGAATCACTTTGAAGCTCAAGCGCCTGGTAATACTTTCGCATCAGCCTCTGTTTCTCTCTCTGTTTATGTCTCTTCTCTTTTCGTTGTTCTTCATCATTGATGATGGAGCTGACAGAAAGGCATTCAGTTTCTTGCTTTTTCTTCGATTCCTTCAAAGAATTTCTTCTCATCAATGATAAACTCTCGTTTTCTTCTGCTTTTGTTTTATTATCATTTTCTTCATCATTGTTGTCTCCATCATTGACAGGCTTCAATACCTTCCTCAACTTAATTTGTTCTCTTGTTCTTTTTTCCTCTATTCTCTTGTTCCTAACTTCTCTTTTTCGCTCTCTTTCGCTCTATCTCTTTCTCCCTTCCTCTTCTTCAGATTCTCAGCATTCCGCTCTACCATCCGAAATTCTGCAAACAGCGGCAGCGCCTCAAACACATCTGGTGGGAAAACAAAATATTGTCTTTTCCTTCTTCTTCCGAGCTGCTGCCTCATCCTCCTCATCTGCTGCTCTTTGCCTGTCAGAAATCTGTTGTGAAGCAATCGACGCAATGAGGAGGAAGAAGAATAAGAAGAACGTGAAGCACCAGAAGCAGCAGCCACTTGTGCACAGCGGTTGAGATAGCTTCGGCGGAGGAGAGGATGCATTGCTCTTATGCGGCGAGCCATAGCAATTTCAGAGCGATGAGGTGGTTTTGGATGGATAGAAAGGTCTGTTACTGCAGGAACAGAAGAAGAAGAAGAGGAGGAAGAAGAGGAAGATGAAGGAGAAGAGGAAGAGGAGGAGGAAGAAGAGAAGGAAGAAGAGAAAGAAGAAGAAGAAGAAGAGGTTGAAGTTTGTGTCTTTGTGATGGAAGATGTGGGGGTATTGAATGAAGAAGTGGTTGAAATGGTAGGTGGAATGGAGGAATAAGCAGAAGAATGGATTCTGAATGAAATAGGCTCTGATTGGTAGACAGAAGAAGAAGAGGAGGAGGAGGAAGAGGAAGAAGATGAAGGAGATGGTGAAGGAGATGATTGAGGAAGAGAAAGAAAAGATTCATTCGGCAATGAAGAAGGAGATGTTCCTCTTCTTGTGCCAATGCCAGCAATTGAATGAGTCAAAAAGGTTTGTGTTGAATTTTGATTGCTTTTTCTCTGTGTTTGACTTCGAAGCACCTAAGACGGATTCTGAAGAGTTGCTTCTTGAGGCGGAAGGATCACAGGAAGAGGTAGACGTGGCGCATGTTTTCTTTTAAAGCCTTCGATGATTTCATCAATTTCTGCTTTTTTCTGCTATTTCTTGTGATGAACTCACTTCTGACTGTTCGGATGAAGAGGAAGATGAAGACGAAGATGAATCGTTTTCTATTTTTTCTTTCTTGAAGAATTCGACTTCTGCTGTTTTTGATGACGATGTTGAAGAATCAAAAGAAGAAGAAGAAGAAGAAGAAGAAGAAGAAGAAGAAGAAGAAGTTGAGATAAAACAATCATCTTCTTTTTCATTTTTTTCTTCGCCATTTTCACCATCTTCTTTTTCACAACCGCTTCCTTCTGTTCTATCTTCATAAGACGTTGTCCGTTCAATCGAATAAAGAAAAGACAGTTCTGAGTCAAATTCTGTATCTATATATCTGCTAGTATCTGAATCCATTCCAGTGAGTGAGATAGAACAATAAAAAAGAGAAGGAAAAGAAGATAAAACAGAAATAGATATAGAAATAGAAGAAGAAAATGGTATTTTATCTGCATTGATTCGTAAACATCTCTTTGTCTTCATCTTCAGTCTTCTCAACTACTCTTCCTTCTTTTTCACTTTTTCTCTCTTACTCTGACATTATCTTTCATTATCTAACCTTTTAGTCAATAATGAATTTATCATATGGAACAACAATTTCATCAACTTATCATCCGACGCTGCTGTTAGTAATAGAAGAAAAATGATGCAAAAGACTCCATTTTTCTGTCTGTTGTATTTTTGTTTATAAATACATGAACTTGAAATGCACAGCAGTGGAAATGCAAAGCTTGGAGAGAGGAATGAAGAGACAACGTTATTGATTGAGGAATGCGCTTCAGGCGTGAAAGCATATGAATACGATGCGCAGAATTGAGCGATCTGTTTATTGATGTCCCATTCTGCAGGAGGAGGACATCAAAAAAGAAGAAGAACGTTGTGATGAGTTGGAAGATGTTGAAGATCTGTTACAGAATGTGATGTGCGAACATTTGGCAGCTTTGGTTGTTGTTGCGATGAAGTCCATGAAAGAGATGCCATGAAAAGAGTTGTTATATGAAAGAGAGCATTTTGTGGGAGCTAATACGAAGTGTCGATACCAAATGGAACTATTGAGAGGAAGATTAGAAGAAGTTCAGAAGAATCTGAATGGAGTGTTATTAACAAAAGAAATGGAGTGTCAGTGAAAAGAGGAGGTCTTTTGTTTGAATGAGGAGAGAATTTCTGCTTTTTGTGATGTGCATTCGACTTTTTCGATCATAAAAACTATAAAGCGGTTTGTGGACGACAGATATGAAAGGAAGAAGAAGAAGAAGAAGACATTGACGACAAAAAGAAGAAATGTTTTGTGGTTTGTGAGAAGAGGAAGTCTGGATGTATAGGGGATGAACAGTCAGCTGTATCACAGAGATTACAGTGGTAGCAGAAAAGGCGGGGTATTTGGTTTCCAGTTCAATCTTTTTTATCTGCTCTATTTCCAATGGCAACAGAAATGCTGGAAAGAGCACATTGAAAAGATACATTGCACATTCTTCTCAATCAAAACTGATTGAAAAAATTATAAGATGAGGAATTTGCTTATGTTTTGAAACTAATTGATTGTTTTTATTGAAATAAAATATTGAAAAAGATCAATTTGATTAACAAGAAATGAGATAAAAGCGATATTATCAAAAAAATAAAAAATCAACAAACAGCATCAAATGAAAAATCGCTCTTTCAATAACATTTTATGTAGAGATTATTGGTAATTATATTGAATGGGTTCAAATGAACATAAAACTTAAGTATTCTCACTGATTTATCAGCCTAAGTTGTTCAGACAGGCGATTCGCTGCAGATCACCAATGAAGACACAAGCAAAATTGTCGTTGAAATCAACAAGCAAATCCCTCTAAAAAATGTTGGTTAGTGAGAATAAGAGCAAGTTCAAAGTTGATTGTTCAAAATTTTATTCAAAATAAAATGCATGCATTTTTTATTATGTATTACAAACTGATAATAAAAACAAACTTTGTCAAAAATGAACAAGAATTAATAAAGTCACATTGAATAGTCTTTCTGTTTGTTTCATCAAAAATTGTCTATGTGCCAAACAAAATTACCAGTTTCTAAACAAATAGGTCAAAATTCTTATATTAATGAAAAATAACAACGATTTGTTCCAAACCTTTTATGCAGCTTTGTCGTTATATGTCAAACGTTCTCACATATTAAATATATAGAATAACTGTAAAATAATAAGAAAAATCTTCGAAGACGGTGCATGGGAAACAATTCATTTCACACAACACTTCATCCCAAATAAAAAATATGTTAAAAAACAAATTATTACCAACTTTTTCCACTAACAGATTTTCAAAAAAAAGCATCAGACATGTTTATTATCGTTATTTATTCACACTGAGCAAAATAGATCATGGTATTCTTAATGGCGCCATTAATAATAATTTGTATTTTTTATGATCAAAAATTTCAAAAAATTTTAATAATTATTTATTTTTGTTTCATTTAATTTGTGAATATTATTGCTTTATTAATGCAAACAAGTCATACAAAATTGGTTTTGATTTTTTTATTGTCAAATTTGTAATTAAATATAAATTCAAAATTTTTATTTTTTTTTTGAGTTAAAAAGTTTTTATTTGTTATTGTTTTATAGAAATTTTTTTATTGAAAATTCAATAAAAGTGATAAAAGTTGAGTTGTCATTTTCATTATATATTGATAATAATTCCATAATAAATTGTAATTATCAAAAAAAAATGTCATTTTCAAAACAAGAGTCAACTCTAAATTCACGATGCAACGTTCTGTGGAAAGAAATACAACGCATCGGTGGAGATGAAGTTGATTCATTGCTCGTCTATCTGTTTTACAACTACAGAAAGTCATCTTCAGTTATTAATGATTTGCTGAAATCCTTGAATGGTTTCTTCTTCAAAATTTTTTGATGGAAAATAACTTATATTTTTCTCTAAGAATATTTATTTTAAATTAATATTTATTTTTTTATTTTTATGAAAACTTAGAATATTACGAAATACTTCTGAAAGATCTCTCAGTTGTGTACAAGCACGCACAATTGCACACGCAAACGATGATCCCACAAGCACTGACGCGCAACGCATCATTATCTGAGCTTCTGGACTATGGATTTGATATCACAGAAGGAAAGTTTAATTATGCAAAACAAACTCTTACAAAAAACCAGGGATTTTTAATACCAGCTCAATTACCTCACCCGCAATCATGCAAAAGTGGTTTGTATATTATTTTATTTAAATTTCAATTTTCACTTTTTTTTTTTTAAGGTCTAAATGAACAAGATTGGGAAAAGGGCAACAATTGGATGTTGGCCCATTCCACAGAAGCATCAACGTCATTGCAATCAGCCAAGAAAAAACCAAAAAAGGTTCCAGATTACGAGCAGTTCATTGAGGAATCTGCATGAGATGATATCATAATTACAGAAAAAAATAATACAAACAAAAAACTATCTTCGTCATCGAAAAAGACAAATCAAAGTTACATAAACGCCAAGCTCATTCCATCAGTGAAAACTTCTTCAATAAATAATACACCTTCTCAAACAGTTGATAATCCAATCAGCACTCCACTTCGTGCTGAAAGAAAGACAACAAGAATTAGACAAATATTTTCATTACATCATCGTCATTCTTCTCCATCACCGATTCCAATTCATCAACTTTTCAAAGAAAAAACTACCATATCATCATCATCATCCTCCTCATCCTCATCCTCCTCCTCATCATCACCATCATCATCATTTTCATCCTCATCTTCATCCTTATCCTCATTTTCACCATTATTATCATCGTCATCTTCATCCTTTTCTTCTTCTTCCTCGTCTTCCTCATCTTCATTCCTTTCCTCAGCCTCAATAACTTCTCGGACTTCAGCTTCATCCTCAATCAGAAAGAAAAAGAAAAAAACAATGAAAACTACTCCAGTTGACAAAGCAGCTTCATCTTTATACAATGAAAATATGTGGGTTAGTTGTCAACTAATGGAATATGTAACTTCACCCACTCTTATTCCTCCACGTGCATTCCAGAATCTTTTCTCATCTTTCACAAAAGAGAACAACACTTCAACACAACCACAAAATTCACATCCCATTTCAAGAGATTATTCAACAAATATTGATTCATTTATTTCCACTTCATCCCAATCAACAGTTAATGTTTTAAAACACATATCGAATACACCATCAAAAACAGCAAAAGGGTTAGCAAATCTTGGTAACACATGTTATCTTGCCTCTCTTCTTCAGTGTTTTTCTTCAATCACTTCACAAAAACCATCAGTCATTTTTAAACAACAATCAAACAAGACTTTATCTTCTCAAATTTTGAGTATTTGCAATCAAATCCTCAAAGATGGAACGTCAGTGCGTTCATGGATCCCATCTCTTATTGACAAATGGGAAGATTTCTGCAACTATGGCAGCAGACAGCAACAAAATGTTGCAGAGGCGTTTGAAAATCTTCACCGACTTCTTCAAAAAGATGAGTTGATAAGCAAGGATTCCTTCAATCCAGAAATCATCACTCATCTCAAATGCCAAAAATGCCAACAAATCACATCACACTTCAATGAGATTTGTAACAATGTAGTTATCAATTCTTCATCAACTCACAATGGTTTGTCTTCTTTGTTTTCAACTGAAATACTAGATGGAAAAAATAGTGTGTATTGTGAAGAGTGCAAAGAAAAATGCTGCACTGCTCGGTGGGAGGAAATGATTTCATTTCCAGAGGTACTAGCCCTCTCCCATGAATGCACTGATCCTGCCTGTTCTCCACCTTCTCGAACACTTCTAATCGAGACTGATATGTCGAATAAACGTTCATTTTGCAAAGGATTTGCAAATGAAAAAGATTCAACATTTCACAAACACAATAAAAAAACAACATTCTATCATTTCATTGGTCAAGTTCTTCACAAACAGTTTGATAACAGTAATGGTCATTACATTGCTGTTGTGGAAAGAAAGAAAGGAATTAGAAAGATGTGGATCACTTGAAACGATGATGATATTAAACAATTTGATAGTGACAATTGGACTAAGACTTGGAAAGAACTTTACGCACAGGGTTACACTCCTTCACTTTCATTCTACGTAAAAGAAAACTCACTATCTACGCATCCAACTATTCAATTTGGTGGTTCCTCTATTTCTTCCTCCTCTTCTCAATCTTTAAATATCAACAACACAAACACAGATACAACTCCATCATCATCGTTTATCACACCACCACATCATTCTTCTTCCATTCCACAACTTTCTTCATCAATAACAACTAACTATGGATTGGAAGCACTAAAAGAAAGAAGAAAGAAAACGGGCATCTTTTCTCCCAATGAAAAGAGATTAATCTTCAAGCCCAAAACGAAACTGTGGAGTGAGTTTTCCGAAGAAATAAATATTAAAGTTTCTTTGTCACACTTCTACAAACTCACTACCAACTTCTCCAAAGCGAAAAGGCGGACAGATCTCTGCGGCATGTGCGAGAAACTCAACTATCTGGAGAATAAACTCAAATCTTCACAAAACAAAAATGGACTGTCTGAAGCAGAGTTTCATACACTTAAATTACTTTGTCAACATCGACTAGTTGCAGAAATGCAACGCAAACATTATCAATCAACTGTTGACAACTTTAAAGAGGGAGAAGCAGTCTTCATCTTCGACTTCAAAGAGAAGTGGAAACTCCCCATCAGAAAAAATCAACTTCAACAAGAATTCTTCAATTATCAACAAGTCTCCCAATTCACAATCATTTCACTTCAAAAAATTAATAATCAGCAAATAAAACGAACGTTCAACTTCTTCTCCGATTGCCTCTCAAATGATCACAGATTTATTATTGAGTGTCTGGAATCTGTGATCAAAAGACACTTCTTCGCAGACGCTCACACCTTTAAGTTCTTCTGCGATTCAGGTCCACACAACCGAAATCGCTTCCTTCTTCATTTCATTCTCTCCAAACAATCCAAACTTTTCAAAAAGAAAAATACACAACTCAACTTCTTCGCTGAGCATCATGGAAAAAATATATGTGATAGTGAATTTGGTGCGTTAGTGAATGCAATCGACAACAATCTTTCAACTGAACACATCACAACACTTCATGACTTAATCAACTTCTTCGAAAACAATATGAATGTTTCAACATCCGTTTCATCATCTTCGCAATTGAATATTTTTGAATCATCCTCATCAAACAACTCCCCATCGTCAACATCTATCAAGGAGTGTGTGCATGAGAGGTACTTTGAAGAATATGAACCATCTCAGCAAATTTCATGGCCATCATTGTCAGTCCCTCACATGAAAGACTATTTGTACTTTGAGCGCAAGGGCTCATTTGTCTGCGCATCTGCAGTTGGATATCTTCCTCAACGCTCTCTGGTTGCACTCGAATCTTCAACTATGAAAGAAAAGGTTCAACGTTCAAGAAAGTCATTTCACTCTGATATCACATCATCTAACTCTTCTCTTCTTTCTCAATCTTCTCAAGATCTTCTTTCAAGAAGATTTGATCTTCTTCTTAACTCTTCATCTTTAAATGAATCTCAAAATTGTATTAATGGTGTCCCTTTTTAAGAAACTAGTTGTTGTGTATGCTTAGCTGGCACTCTGTCGGAAGGGTGCTGGACATGACTGTTCGTATTTGATATTGCAGCCTTCGGGCTGCTTTATCCGGACCTGGATACGACGAACAGCCTCCCAGGTACACAATAGTTAGAATCCGATTGTTTTCTTACTGTTTCTGTCCCAATAATGTCCCTATTTTCACTTGGTAATAGTCCCGAAATTTATTTATATATGTCTAAATAGAGATTCATTTTATGATGGGTGTTGTGAAGAGTTTCAATGATTTTTGGATTAGGTTTTAGGAAAGGAGAATAGCTGAGGGTGTGAAGTGATGTTTCATCACTGTGTCTGCCTTTTTTCTCTGTTGAATTTGATCTTTTTGTCTTAGGACAAGAGTTATATCAGATAGGGGAGAGTGGGTAGAAAACAAAGGATTAACAGTCAAGTTTGTTTTTGCACCTAAAGTATTTGTATTCTTTTGTGTTTTGAATTGACTATGATACCATGTATTTGTTGATATAGTAATGCTTTTTATTGAATCTTTTATTGTTCATACAAATTGATATTGAATTGACTGACGGGAAATGTTTTAATGATGATATAGTCAAAAAATATTCCTTTGAAAGTGATGCAACAATAAAAGAAACATATATGTTGCTTTCTCTATTTTAGATGATTAATTCAATGAAGTGCTAATGTTATTTTAGTGTTATTTTGTTTCATGATTGTTATCGAATTAACAATGAATTTATTTTTATGTTTTTCTCATCACTGAATATTCATCAACCGTTGTAGTTTCTCAACAATGAAGATATTGATAACAAAACAGTTATATATTGAATAGAACAATAATTATATATATGTTCATTCAAAAACAAAACATTTTTAAGTGTTTAATTTTTCAAAGATATTTATCCCACTTGAAATGAAAATTCAATGAAAAAATAAAAAACAACTTTTCACCTATATTCAAACAATAAAAATTCAAAACCAATTTTGTATGACTTGTTTGCATTAATAAAGCAATAATATTCACAAATTAAATGAAACAAAAATAAATAATTATTAAAATTTTTTGAAATTTTTGATCATAAAAAATACAAATTATTATTAATGGCGCCATTAAGAATACCATGATCTATTTTGCTCAGTGTGAATAAATAACGATAATAAACATGTCTGATGCTTTTTTTTGAAAATCTGTTAGTGGAAAAAGTTGGTAATAATTTGTTTTTTAACATATTTTTTATTTGGGATGAAGTGTTGTGTGAAATGAATTGTTTCCCATGCACCGTCTTCGAAGATTTTTCTTATTATTTTACAGTTATTCTATATATTTAATATGTGAGAACGTTTGACATATAACGACAAAGCTGCATAAAAGGTTTGGAACAAATCGTTGTTATTTTTCATTAATATAAGAATTTTGACCTATTTGTTTAGAAACTGGTAATTTTGTTTGGCACATAGACAATTTTTGATGAAACAAACAGAAAGACTATTCAATGTGACTTTATTAATTCTTGTTCATTTTTGACAAAGTTTGTTTTTTTTATTAATTCACAAAATATACAAAAATCAATTATTGTATTGCTGTTTATGTGTGATATGAAATTATTATCAAATTATCAATTTAAATTATATATTAGGAAGTGCGTCAGGAATGTGAAATGTCACAGAACTAAAGCATTGTGTGAAAGATTGAAAAGTCAAGAAAAGAATTACATTAAATCTTGGAAAAGTTCTTCTGACAGAGCAAGAAAGATGAAGATGAGCAGGGAGTGGAGAAAGGAGAGGGAGATAAGGATAAAGCTGAACTGAAAGTTGGTGGAGATGGAAGCGAAATGGAGCGAAACGAAGATGAGCAAGATGATTTTTGACCGGAAGAGGAGAGAGGAGTTGTGAAGAAAGTTCTATTAGAATCGAAAGCAGAAAGCGCAAGAGAACAAAGGAGAAGGGTGGAGTGAAGAAGGGCAGACGAGAAGAAAATAATATTCATAGGTGAGAATAAATAAGGAATGAAAAAAAAGCAGAAGTCTCAATTCAAAGAGCACAAGTTTAAAGATGGTGCACGAAAGCATTAACAATTCCAGAAGAAGAACATGGCATTCTATTGGGTGAAGTTGTGGAAAAGCGTGAAAAGGAATGGGCAGAAGCGTGTGGAGACATCTTGGTTCAGCCAGAATTCAAGCATCATCCCGCTTTCCACTGAGAAACAAATGAAGATGAAGATGAAATCGATTGAAGCAGCGCAGAGCAGGAAAAGGAAGAGAAGAGGGAAGATAAGTGTGAATGTGGAAAAGAAGCTGGAAAAGGGGAGGGAGGCACATTATTAAGCTCATAAGGAAATGAAGGAGGAATAGAAAGATTGAAAAGAATTGAACATGAGAAATATTTATAGACAGAGAAATATGGAACTTCAAATAGAAAAGTTGATAGAATGATCCATTTGGAGTCATTTGTTGGAAGCAGAACATCATTTCGAGTTTAATACTTCGAAAAACAACAATTGTCTGGAAAAGTTGTGGCAGACGAAGAGATTTTGAGTTTAATTTCACAAATGCGGAAAGCAGAAGCAGCAGGAGAGAATGAAACGAAGTCAAACACAAGAGGAAATGCACAGTTTTGTATTGAAGACAAAGAGGAAAAAGAGAGATGGAAAAGCGAGCTGAATTGCAGCAAGTCTGAAGCGTCGAAATCAGCTTCGTTGAAAGGCAAACATGCTCATGACACGTATTCTGTGATTTCATCATCATCTTCTTCTTCACAGAGCAGCTAGAAGGTTTTCCGCTATCCAGAAAATTAGAAAAAAAAAGCAGCTTGAAGGAAGAAATGCAGCAAAGATAACATGGTTCTGCTTCAAGAAGAATATGATTATGACTTCACATTAAAGAATACAACTGCTAACAAAGCTTTGACACCATCTGTTTCTCAATCATCATCCTCTGCTTTGTCTATCTCTCATGTTTCTTCAATGATTTCTCCACAAAGTACCTGCAAATACACAAAGGCTCCACGAAGCAGCCTTCTTGCGACGCTGGAAGGGATGAAGAGGAGGAAAAAGGTGAAGAAGAACACAGATTTTCTTTCGCTATATTCGTTGCTGACACCAGAAAGAACACTGATTCCAATATCTAAATGTCACAATGCGCTTTGAGATGACAAGTGGTTTTAGGAGGAAGAAATAGACAGGATGTGGTGAAAGGAGTATTTGATGAAGGTTAAGAAGGAAATAGACGAAAGATTGATGCGAATCAAAGAAAGGAAGCTGAGAGAAGAAAAAGAAAGAGAAGCAGAAAGAATTATAAGCTTGCCTTTTTACCAGCAAAATGTTGTTTACACAACGTCAATTGGACCGAATCAGACTCTTCAGTCAATTCCTCAGCAAACGACATCGACAAACTTTTCTTCTTCTTCAATCTTATCATCATCATAACCTTCTTTTCTCTCCTCACATATTCCATCTGATTTCTATCATATTGATAATGCTTTACCTCCTTCAACACCATCACTTTCACCTCCTTTTTCAAAGTAATCTATATCTCCTTCTTCCACCAATACCCCAACTTTCACCAATCAAATATTGCATACCGTTTCTTCTTCATCATTGTGCTTTCCTGAGCCAAAATTGTCGGCTATTCCAAGCCGCATCGAACGAGTTGAGTTGGAGAAAGCGATGCAGCTGAAGATGGAGAAGAAGGAAAAGGAAGACGCAGAGAATGAAAAAGAGGAGCTACTGGAAGAAGAGCAAGAGAACTCAGAGAAAGAGCGGGAAAGGTTCAAAGACGAACAGAAGAAGGAACAGGAGCAGGCTTAGAAGAAGAGAAAGGCGTTTGTCTTGTATCTGAAGAAGAAGAAGATTGAGAGAAGTGATTCATTTTTCAAAGGTTGTGCAAAACAGAGGAAAGTGTGGATCAAGCAGAATGTTGAATCGCTTTCTTGTTGTTTGGTGGATGAAGGTTTTTCAAATTCAAGATGATCTGTATTTTGACAGGCAGGCTGTTCAATTTGGAAGCTTTGGAGATTTGTTTCACAATAAAAGCACATTTTCAGCTGCAGAAAAAGGAGAAAATGACAATTCGAAAAACTTATCTTCTTAAAAAGAACAACAAAAGAAAAAGAAAAAGAAGAACAAGAAGAAAATTATGCTCCAAAAGAACATACACATTCGAAGCAAAAGCGAAGCGAAAATGCGAAGGCGTATTTCGATAATTAATTTGAGAGCTCATTTTGCTTCTTCTTCCACTTCTTTGCAGAAAATCATGCTGTTTGATGAATTTTTTAGAAATACAAAGAAAATTTTCAAGAACAACAAACAAGCAAAAATGATAATTCTTCTTCTGCTTCGGCTTCTTCTTCAATTTCTTCTGCTAATAGTAGTGAAGCTGAAGTTTCGCAGCCTTCTTTTCCATTTCCAAGCATATCTGCTTCTTCTTCTGCTTCTTCTTCTTTTTCTCTTCCTCTTCCTCTTCCTCTTCCTCTTCCTCTTCCTCTTCCTCTTCCTCTTCCTCTTTCTCTTCCTCTTCCTCTTCCTCTTTCTCTTCCTCTTTCTCTTCCTCTTCCTCTTCCTCTTCTTCTTTTTCTTCTTCTTCTTCTTCTTCTTCTTCTTATCCTTCCTCTTCCTCTTCTTCGTATTCCATTTTTCCACTTTCTCTTCCCCATCCTCTTATTTTATCTTCACAACTCGATTCATTTTCATCTTCTTCTTCTCCTTCTTCCCCTTCTTCAATTCCCCAATATCCCCTTCTTTTCTCTCTTTCTCTCAGAGCAAAAAATTAAAGATTTCAAGGTGTGTCTTTTCATCTGTTTCTTCCTTAACACGAAAGCCTGAAAGCATCGATACGAAAGGCTGAGGAGAGAGTTGATTGTTAATGCAGCGCCGAGTGAATCAACAGTTGAGGAGCCACCAAGATGCGCCTGGAAAGATGACTCAGCCTCCTCATTCGAACAAAGGAATATTGAGTGCTCTGACATATCAAGCAGATGAGGTTGCAGCTGGCCGTGAGGGAAAATATACAAATGGAAAGGATACTGCTGGTGTGCTGGAAGTTGCCGGCATGCATTCTGCAACAGAGCTTGTCGAGCGAGATGGCAGGGAAGACGAAATGTATCATGCTGAAGAAGCATATTGACTGATTTCACAGTTAGATGAGAATAACAACTTTGAAACCTCCAAAGGCGAGATCCGTGGTGATGAGATGTTCAACGAAGTTGCTGATGTCATCGTCGAGCACGAGCACAGGCGAAACAGTACTAAGAATGGAAAGATTGACATCAAAGAAAAAGAAATAGGAATCAGGGAGAGCACGAAGAGCTGGGCAGGTGAGGTGGAGGGAATGTTCAGATATGTTGGAGATGCGAAGGGTTCCTAGGCAAGAACAAAGGAGGGTGGAGTTTAAACGGACGAGCTGGTCATCCGTTGAAAAGAGGAAGGAGGACACAGCTAGTTATCCGTCGAGGAGGCAGAAGAGGGAAGAGTGGGCAGATCCAGAGATAGTTTTCTATTTAGCTGTTGATGAATAACACAGTTGTGGAGATGAAGTCGCAGGGGTCAAGCAGGGAGTTGACCTTGCGGTGAGAGGTATTGGTGTCCTGATTGAAGAATATCTGGTAGGCGCGGAAGAATGTGATGAAGGGGAGGAGGTCGACACATGGTCGGGGTCGGTGGGAGGAGTGGGAAGCGATGGATGGGGTGAAGGAAAGGATGCGAAGTGGAGGTTGAAAATGAAAGGGGGAGGTCGGCGCTGGGTATGTTTCAGTTGAAATAGACTGCATCTACCACCGCCAACACCACATGCTCGAGGGCAAACTGCCTGGTGGCATCAACCTCCCCCAAGAACACACCGCAACCCAAGCCATGTGTCTGTGCCTTGCCTAGCATCCTCCTCTTGCACCGATGCGATCTTTTCACATCTCCCGTCTCCGCTCCCCTTCTCCCCACCCACAATCACACACCCGGTGCACTTAATCTTTGAAAACAACGTGATCACCACTTCGTCCAGTGTTTCGAACTCGCATAGCACCAGCCTCAAAGAGCTGATTGTTATCAGCCCGAAAACCATCTTCTACACTTTCTAAAGTCACCCTTGCATCCTCAAATCAAGGTTGACACTGAATAAAGCAAGACTGTTGAAGAATTCAATGAAACTTCGAGACATATTTGTCCAGCTTAAAAAGTGATTTGCGAAGAGGAAGAAATGGCGCAGAGAAGCATATTCAGAAAAATAGTTGAATGGAATGTTCTCCAAGCAACTGTGGCAATGCCAAAAAAAAGGATAGAGGATAAAAAAGATGAGGTCATAATAGTTGTGGGCTTTTTTTGTTAAAAAAATTCAATGAATTTCTTCTTTTTTTTATTCTTTCTTTGTAATTTTTTTCAATAGCTTTGTTTAATTAATTCATATAACTAATTTCAAGAAGTATTAATTTAAAAACAATTATTAACAATAAACAATAGTTTATTCGACAAATGTTATGTGTTTCCGTCATATTTCTCCATATGTGTTAATGAAAATTATTCGCTTTTCAATAAATGCTTTTATATCTTTAGCATCAATTTCTAAATTTCTTTGTAATAACATCATAAAACTTATTTTCATATAAAAAATTGATTGATTACGTATTGTTATTATCGTTTTCATGTTTAACAAACCAGTTAACTTTTGTTTTGTTCTATTTATTGAATAATCGATATTTTCTAACAATTTTTTTTTATTTTTTTCAAAATTTGTAACAAAAACAATTGGAAACAAATTTTATATCAACAAATAATAAATATTAACAATATATTAAACAATATTTTCACATTATTTAACAAAAATATTTTCAGTTCAACCCTACCCTTAATGAAAATTTTTTATGATCAAACGTCGGAATTTTTTATGATATGGCTAAATTTTTTTGAAAAGTGACATCAGATCAAAAATTTGACCCATGGAAGTTATTTTATTATCATTCCGTTTCCATAATATTAATTAACAAAACTAACTTTTATAACAATGTTTGTTGGCTTATTGCAAACTTCTAAATGAGAAAAAATATTTTAAATCAAAAAATTATATATTCTGTTTTGTGATCAAAATTCAAATAGCTAATAAACAATGAATACACTTTTTCTTTTCTTTGTCCATGTTGGAATTGATGAGCTCAAAAATGCTCAAGGTATGTAATAATTCTATTTTTATAAAAAGTTAATCATTATGTTGATGATTCTTTTTTATATTTGAACTGAAATTTGCAATGCCCAGAACGAATTATAATATTTCATTCTCCAAGTATAGCTTACAAATGTTCAAATGAGCAATGAATACACAAAGTTGAATGGTTTGTTGTTTTATTTTGAGTTGTGAAATTTTTCTTAAATTTTCAATTTTTACTTTCTGTGTGGATGCATAATTTGCAATAGAGCACCATTTCAGAGATGCAAAATGACAAAAGATTATGGAGATATGAATTCGAATCCATTTAAAGGATAAGTGAGCAGTTTTAGAGAACGGAGAATAATCAATTGATGATAAATGGGAATAGGATACTCACCAAATGCTTGCGATTCAACATCTCACTCAACTTCAGGATCAAGCAATCATATTGATTCTTCATCTGTCCGTGTACTTTCTTCAATCTTTCCTTTCATGAACATTATTACAGTCAATGAATCAACGAAACACTTTTTGAAGAATAAAGTCCTTTCAAAGATGTTTCATACAAGAAAAAGAAAAGAAAAGAAAAAGGATGGAATAAAAGCTTCAGTCAAAAAATGCTTAATTATGTGAGAGAGGTTCTACAGAATGTCAGATGAGGAAGAAAACGGCACTCACTTCAAAAAGAAATTAGTAGAAGTCGAAAAGAACAGCTCAACCAAGAAAAAGGGACCAAAACTTGCAGACATCGGAGAGTCTTGCAGTGTAGACACGGATGAAGAAGCAGAAAAATCGGATGGAATTGTCAAAGCGAATTGGACAGTAAACGATGAGAGCGCATCTTTGAATGCATGTGCACTTTCCAAGTTCAGTCTGGTGACGTCGTTTAAGTCATAGCAATGGATTGCTCAGTCACAAAACCCAGCTTACCAGTCTGATGCATTTTCATAGACAGTTCTTTCACTCTAGTGTGGCAATTTGATCAGCAGTTATATAACATCCATCATGGGCACTCTGAGGACGTTGTCACCTTCTGCCTCTGAGACGTCGCAGAGTCAGATTATGAATTCTCTTCGGAAGAAGTCGATCTCGCGCTTCATCTTCGCACTGACTGAGCAGAAGAACGAGCAATTGCAGACTTTTCTGACGCTGCAGCAGATAAGTGCCTTTCAAAAGATTCCACATGCTTTTTCGTAGCAGCAGAAGCGGATGTCGCTGGAAGAGTCGTACAAAAGCTACAAATCGTCCCGCGGAGAGATCAGAGAAATTGTCTCATCGAAATCGTCGAGCAGCAAAAGAAAGTGCACCAAAATCTGATCAGAGGACATTCTGGCGCCGAGTGAACAAAATGACACTCTCTCGCAGCTGTTCAACACGATCCACGAGCTGTTCACTCCGCTTCTGTCTCCTCTAAAAGGCATCATCTGCTTTGAATCAGACGAACTCCCATTCGCCGAAAGAGCACCAAATGCGCCTGTCTCTCGTGTGCCTTCATACATCCCTCACCCGCAGTCTATGAGTCTGCTTGTTCCCCTTTTTCAACGTCTCTTCGATGCACCCTCTTTCTGATCCATATCCAAACAGACACTATTCAGAAATGCATGTTGGGATGCTCTCCCTTCTGAAGTGCTGTCTTCTTTCGTATTTGTCAGTACTGCATCTTCGGGCGTCTCAAGCGAAACAGGAAATATTGAAGATATTTGCATTGTATTGCGCAATGAAACAGGAGCTTTTAAGCGAAGAAGCGATTTCTGTTGCAGCAGACGTTGCGCAGTTTTTGATGATGTGTACGCATCCGATTGAGAAGGAGCTGATAGTCCCCCAAATGAAGAAGCTGAAGAGATTATTAGATGAAAGAAAGATGAACAAAACGAATGAAAACGAAAAGACAATCGAAGACGAAGACAAAGCTTACAGCGCATCAATGAAAAAGGCAAAGGAAAACAAAAAGAAAAAAGACGGAATAAACACAGCAGCAGAAGAAGAAGAAGAAAAAGAAACAGAGGATGATCAGATATATGTGCCACTCAAGTCACTTTCGATATAAACTGTGCTGCGTTTGCAGAGGGAGTCCCGGATACATTCGGAAGATGCTTCGTCTTCAGGGGAAGAAAAAGGAATGCAAAATGACTCATAAGGAAAGAGCGAAGCTATTCTGCCTGCACGTTCAAATTGAATAGCTGCCTTCATTGCATTATCAGAAATAATATTACAATGCACAGATGACAAAACAAAGAAAGCTTAAAGTGTCAATGAAGAATCAAAACATTTAACTCATTCTTATGAAATGTTCTCAAATGACTGAACTTTTTCTGATCTGGATATGAATTTTGCAGGAAAATAAGCAAAAGAGTAGCCTGTTTTCAATCTGCTCTTTTTGATGAATAAAAGAGTGAACAGAATTGAAGATGACGATTCATTCAATGATAATCCATTTGAACATTCAAATACATTTGAACGGATTTCTTCTTCATCATCCTCTTTATCCTCCTCTTATTCCGAATCCATTCTCCTCCAACTTTTTCTTTTTCCTCCTCTGTCTTTTTGTTTTTACCGAAACCTTTCAACGAACTCAAATACCGTTCCTCTTCATTAGGCTTCACCGCAAACATATGAAAACAGCAAATATCGTCCTGAAGAATCTCCAAGCGAAACAGCATTCTGACAAGCGAATAAATCGCTGCTCTGTTCATCGCAATCATAAAGTCTAAAAATATCTCTGTGAAGAAAGGCAGCATGCACGGGTGATCACACATAATGGAAACAAATTCTCCACTCTGGGAGCCTCCAATGGAATGAACCTCTTCCCCACCTTTCAGTCAGAATTTCTTCCCTAACCAGGAAAACAGAGAGTCTGGAAGATCCATATAATTTCTCTGGAACTCTGCCAGCGAAGTCTTCTGCAGCGCAGCTGGAGCGGACGAGGTCAGAAGAGTGGAAGAAGCAAAAGAGAGCTTTAACAGGTGAACACTTGTTGAATGCAGCTCCGATGGTCAAACGCCAAGGCGCTGCTCACGTCATAGAATTGTGTATTGAAGACTGCAATGGAGCGCATTAAAAGCTGTGAAGTATTGTGAGAAGGAGGCTTCTCGGAAGCTGCTTTGCTTTGACCTTTTGACTTGGATGAATGAGAAATGCGGAGCGAAGGGATGTGCAGGTACAAAAGACTGCGGATTTGCTGGAAAAATGAGCACACTTGCGAGAGGATGGCAGTGACGGACTGACCTGTTGAAACTGACATGTCAGTGGAGCTGTCCTGAAGCTGAAAAGGAACAAATGTGTGTGTTCTGAATGATCGTTCGTTGATTAGCATTCTCCTGATTTTTTAGGATGCGCTTCTTCAGCCTCTCCTGTCATCTTCATTATCGCACTCAACTTTATCATCATATTCTTCTTCCTCTTCTTCCTTCTCCAAATCAATGATCTGCCCCCTCTCCCTGGCTCCTCATTCATTCCCAAATTATTCGTAGACATTTCTGCCTATTTCACATCTTTCCTCACTCCCTCTGAACTTCTATCTGAAGTTATGCCCAAAGACCCGTCTGCTGCTTCTTCTTCTGATCTCCTGTTCTCCTGTTGAATGCCATTGGATGGAGAAGAACAACACACTTCTGGTTCTTCTGAATGCTGCTTGTCTGCGCCTGCCTCAGCCTCAGCTTCTGCCCCCGCCTTCATAAACCTCAGCCGACTCAGCTCAAGCGCCTCCACAACCAGCAGCTCCATCACTTCTTCCAGCTTTGCCTGCATCTTTTTTATTCTTTTCACAAACTTTCGGTGCGCTATCAGATACCAGCCTTTCACTCCATTTCCTTTTTCCTCCCTCTTCCTCTTCGCGCTCCTCCGGCACCGCAAGCGCAATCGCCGCTGGAGACAGAACCACATCCTCCGTCCTCAGCCCCACCTCTGACAGCCCCTTCTTCACAATCTCCCCCACTTCACACACTGCGACCCCTCGCCCCATCACTTCATCGTCCAGCTTCACCACTACACGCCTCGACTGTTGTGATCTCCATATCTGCAGATACGGGACAAACAGATCGTAGATCGACTGGAACGCATTCATACAGCCGACGCAAAGATCTGCATGCTCCCCGACTTCGTGCTCACAGAAGCTGCAAGCGACGGAAGCGGAACCACCAGCGGAACCAAAAGCATCGCTGAAAGCTCCACATCGTATGCACACACAACACCCCCATACAGCACCGTCCGCCGAGCCACAACATATCCCCGCAGCGTCTGCAGCACATACACCCCAGCTGCCTCTGGCACCACAATCCGCAGCCGCCTCTCGAAGTCGTCCATCGCTCCTGCTGGTGCGTATGATGCTGCCACCATCACCGAGGCATTCGATGGATAAATCGCAGGCGCTGATGAAGATAAGGATGATTTATTACCCCTGTGGCATTCTTCTCTTTTCTTCTCGACATCTAGATTGCAGAGCCAAATAAGAGTTATGCTCCAGTTGGAGAAGAAGATGAGGATAGAGAAAGTGATAAAGGAACTGAGCGAAACTTTAACTGCAGTGAATGATCAACCTCCATAAGTTTTTCAGTTACCCCCACAACGTCTGCCGATAGCTCTTCCTAAACAGAAACACAGCATCCACGTCAGGATCAGAAATATAGATAATCGGCCAATGCTCACCGTTTTCGTGCGATAAGAACTTTTAAACCATTTCTTCTCCTTGAAATGAATGAAAGTGAAAAGAAAATGATTAGAAAAAAGCAAAAGAGAAAATTTCCTCCACAAAAGATGTGATTCGTCATTTGATTCAAAAAATGATTAATATCATTTTGAATTTTTGATTTCAAACCTTTTGATGTTTTTATTGCAGATTTTATTCAATTTTTATAAAACATATGTAATCGATAAATATATTCAAATTCTTGAATTTTATTTTTCAATCATGAGCATTTAAACGTTAAAATAATCATGATCATTAACTTTCAAAAATATAACACAAAATATACAACTTTTCACCTTTTCGTTTTTTCAACTCATTGAAATGTTCAAATGGTTATAATTATTCAAAAAATCAAAATGTCTATTTGAATAAACGAAACAAAAAAGGTCTATATTTGTGGAAATAATTGTTTACCACAAGTTACAACTGACTGTTTATTATTTTAATAAAAAATGAAAAGTTAGTTAAAAGATTATATGAAATAGATGAATTTGAAGCTTCATATTTTATAATGACTTCAAAAAATAACAATAAGAAATGATAAACAATATTTGATGGGATAGGAATGATCGATATTTTTTGATCAATTGTGATCTTTTGTGGGACAACATTAAAGAAGAGGAACTTTTCAAAAAAATTTTGCCATATCAAAAAAAATCACCCATATAATCTATTAGTTGTGAATTGTGTCAAACAATTATTTTCATAAAATTTGACCATTTTTGTTTCATTTATTTGAATAGACATGAGTGATTATTATTGAAAAGTCACAAATGTTTAATTTTCAAATATATCAAAATTTTCATATGTGTGTTAATTATTGAAATCATAACTTTTTTCGGGATGTTGACAATAATGAAAAATTAATGAATTTGAAAATAATATTTTTGTTGAAATGAAAAAAATTTTTTATTGTATCAAAAGACAAAGTTTGATGTGAAAGAAAGCCAGTGATGGTTTTAATTGGAGTTTTCTATTTTCTATGTTCATTAACAAAAAAGTTTGAAACAATATTTGAACCAAAATATTTATTCGTTAAATCATGTTTTGAATAATTATCACCCATATTTTACTCAAATTTTTATGAACATTCACGTAACTTAACTTGAATGCATGAAATAGCATTATCCAATAATAGATTCCATATTATGAAAGTTTAGTGTGTGTTAACCAAAATTTGAGTAAAATACAAAAATTTTGATTTGTTTGAAAATTAAACATTTGCGACTTTTCAAAAATAAGTACCCATCTCTTCAAGCTTGTCTCATCATTCATCTCTAATTTTTTCTCTTTGTGCGATAGAAATCAAATACAGTCTAAACCGGATATAATCACTTCGAAAATAATCACATTCGAATATCGTCACATTTTTCCATGCACCAACATTTTTGGCCTATTTTTCATTCATTTTCCATCGCATACAATCACAGGGCAGATAATAAATAATCACACTTTTTATTATCATGTGTGATTTTTTCAAAGAAAAATCGATTTTTTGATCAAAAATTCCGATTTTTTGCTTTTTCAAAAATATGCTCAAATGAGTCAAATTAATGAGTTTTTATGATCAAAAATGTTCAAGTGAGTGAAAAATGTGTTTTTGTGAAGGAAAAAAAAATGACCCAAAATTAATTATTTCAAAAATAAATTTTTATTTTTTTCTGTGTGAAGCATCATCGTGCATAATCACAATCGGATAGAGTCACAAAAAGTTGTGCAAAAACCGATGTGATTATATCCGATTTTGACTGTATCTCCATTCAATAAATGGAACATTTTCCTGCTTTCCCGATCAAGCACATAGTATCTCCCTTCTCATCATCTAACTTGTCTCGTCTCTTCCGATGAAGAAAAGCGCACACAGCATCCAACAGCACTTCCATTTTCCGTTTCTTATATAAAGAATTCATTCTATTTTATTTGTCACGTTGTCATTGTTTGTTGGTTGATGTTAGGTCATTAAGGGCTAAGTTTTGTTTATTTGGCAAATTCAATCTTGAGGATACTCAGATGAAATGAATGAAGCAGTTTCTTTGAAAAAACAAGAAACGTCATTGAAGATGCTTGCGTTTTGTGAGATTATTTTCAGACTGTCTTGTTTGATATTGCTCATTTATTGCTCAAGTTGGAAATGAATATGGAAGAGATGTTCGTAACAAAAGAAATGAAATGAGCCAGTTGAACTCTTCAGAGGAAGATGAATGACAAAGGCGAAGAAGAAGACTCTTGTGAACAAATGGTCTTTCATTTTGCTTCGTTGCATATCGAAAAAGCAACGAGCAAAAGAACTGAAGATGACGAAGAAGAAAAAGTTGACTTTCCTTCCAGATGGTGAGTCAAAAGAGGAAAAGTTGGATTTCTATGAAACCAACAATAAGAAGCACTTCTTCATAAAAAAAACTTAATCCACTAAATCTGATTGAAGAAAAAAGAGAAATGAGGAACTTTCATAATTATCAAACATGTTTATTGAATACCAATAAACAACAAAAAGATTGGTATATTCATTCCGTATTGCATCATATAAATATGATGGCGATTGCATTTGGACTTTTTATCCAACAATTCACATTCACGAAGCAATTGTTCTTTCCTTCCGCCAAGCAAAACAATCGTTGATAAAGAGATCAAAGTGAAATGAGAAGAAAGCTCATTTCCTCCGCAAATTCGGATTGAAATGTATTATCTCTTAGAATAGCGCTCAACATCAAAAATGTTGTTGGTTGGAATGGTGGAAAAAGATTTAAGAAATTATTTAAATAATAGAAATAAGAATTGCATTGATTATTAAAATACCCTCAAAAGTTCACACCTGTCCTTTCTATTGCAAATGCAGAAAATTTTTCTTTAATTGATGCAGTCAATCTCCATTTCCGCTCCTTCACAGTGCTTCTTTCTTCGTCGTCATTTTTTCCCAATAAAAACTTAATTTTCAATACTTTAACACTTCATAAAACATGAAAAATAATATTTCAACCATTAAACCCGAATAATGTCTTTTGTTTGCATTCTTCTTTGCTGAAAAACACTTTCTGTTTGAATCAATAGAAAAACAATAAATATAATTTACGACCACATTTCGAATTGTTTTTTAAAACACTTTTTTCTATTTTTTCTTGTAGCTTATGACACTAGATTTTATTTTTAATTCTTTAACCGGATTCGTAAAAGCTTTCACCAAAAAGACAAACATGATACAGGTATTTTTTGGTCTATCAGTGAAAAAAGTATGTTTGTTGAAAGAACGAGTAATTACAGGAACAACACAGATATTTCGACAAACAAGTTGAACTATTTGTAACAATGGCATGAGCAGAATATACGTGTTCCTCTCAAATTCGCTTGATATTTTTCTAATTGATTTATTATTATTTGTTAACAACATACATGCAAACATGACCTTGCGGAAATGAGTTGTTGATAAATGGCTGATCATTTTTAATATCATTCTTTTGTTCGAGTTTTTATCAAAATTATCATCTCAATGGGATTTTCCAAAAAAATGGGTGATTTTTCGAAATCATATTTTTTCTTTCAAAAATTTCGGTGTAAAAATATTTCTTGAATGTCTATATAAAAAAATTGAAAATAGAAAAGGCTTATTGAATGCATTTTGATCTTTGATTCAAAAAACCCATTTGTTAATAAAAACAATTATCATTTTTTTTATTCAAATTATAAATTTCTTTAAAAAAATAACAATCTTTGAATAATCGACACACCGATAAAATATATGATTTCAGAAATAATCACACATGTATTTCCTATGAAATATCAACATAAGATGTTTGTATTTTCCAATATAATTCATTCTATAAAAATCCCATTGAAACAAAATTTTTTATCAAAACTCGAACAAAAGAGTGATTTCAAAAAGGATCAGCCAAATAAAGTATTTTTTATTTTGGCAATTATTTTCTCAAAAAATGGGTGAGATCAAAAATCTTTAATAAAAAATGAAAAAGATACCAGAAACAAAAGACGTGATCTCAAACATGAATTTCTTGTTTGCTAATTTGGAACACACTTGGAAGTGGATTTTCGAGCATTGACTTCTTCCTTTTACTGAAGAATGCAAACACTGTCAATTAAAGAATTGTTGTGTAAAAGAGACAATGCATATTTTCTGAAGTGCAAAAAATGCCTGAAAACAACATCTGTATTAAAAGGAACTACATCATCAAAGGCTAAAACGAAAATTAATAAGATAATGCATGTGTTTCTGCAGTTTTGGCTGGAATTAACCATTAAGCAAACTTGTTTTTTGTTATATCTGGATAGAAACACCGTTTTATACAATAATAATATTTGCAGGGAAGTTTGTGTAGATGTGCTATTCAAGAATCCAATCAAAATTGGAGGAGTGGGGAAGGAGGTTGAAATTGACGAAATGTTGTGGAGAAGAAGGAAATATAATAGTGGAAAAAGGAATAAGCAAGTTTGGATTTTTGGTAGAGTTGAAAGATCTGAAAAACATTTTGAAAGATCTTTTATGGTGGGTTCCAAAAAGGAACAAAGAAATGCTTGAAGCTGCTGTCAAAGAGCACATTTTACCTCAGGCAAGTTCCAAGTTAATGGACCATCGATAAAAAATATTTTTGAAATTGCACACGAAAGAAATTCCCTCAATAATTAATTGAAAATATGTTTTTTCTGTCGAAAATGCATTGAATGAAACTTTCAAATTTTTATTTGATCTATCCCATTAATATATTCAACAATCCTTGTTTTTAATTCTTTGATTTTTATATTAACCTGCACGTTATATATTTTCACATGCTAATTTTTGTTGTGTTCATATTTTGAGAAATACATTAACGTTAAATGTTTATTCTTTTCAACGTTTTTTCAAACGAATGAAGCCCAATTGAGTTTTTACTATTGCACAGGCTATTTCAAGTTCAAAAATGATCACAAACTTCAAAAGTTTAAAAAAATTATCAATTTTAAAAAGCGCACAGGTTTGTGTGAATTCAATAATTGATTGAAATTAAAAAGGCAATATCAATTTGTTCCATTGAATTATTTGATTATATCAAAGCTCACATTTATTTTGACAAAAATCTTTATCAAATTCTCATATATTTATAGGTTATATAATTTCCTTTTTTTTTGCAAAAAATCAAAAAACAATTATGAAAAAGAAGGAGCTTCAACAGTCGCACTTTCGTCTTCTTCGATCGATTTTCATATTCCTTCTGTTTTTGCTATTGATACACCCGAATGTGCTTCATTGTTTTCCTCTTCGACAGAAACAGGAAACATCCAATTTTCATTGTGCTATTTCATTCAAACTTCGTCAGAATAGAAAAATGTTTCAAATTGCTTACATTTGATCAGCGTTTTGGGTGGAGTTGTGCAGCTTTCTCAGTACAATGCTGATAAAGCAACATTTTTCTGTAACGCCTTTTGTGATTTCGCAAACATCCCAAGCTTCATTCGAGGGAGTTAGCTTTTCACATCTATCATTTTCAGCTTGCTCACTTTTTTATCTGATTCCTTCAACACCAGAAGAGAAAGATGATTATTCATCATTGGCCAATCAAGAATCTCAGCCAGCAGAAATAAGCTTAAAGAACTGTGAATTCACTTCTCTTCATGTGAGTGAGTATGACGAGCAGCCTTCGTCAGGATCTGTTCAGATGGAGACGCATCTGTCAATTGAGAACTGCTCTTTGGATGATTTGACATCTGCGTTGAATGTGGAAGGCAGAGGAATGAGAATTGAACTTGGAACAGAAGGAGGCTTCTGTCTAAAGGGAGAAAATTCTGAAAAAAAGAATTCTATAAATCACTGAATTTGATCATAACATGAAAGAAATATATTCATAACAACATTGCACTGCTTCGATGATGTGCTCTCTTCAGACGTGTAGTTTTTCTAATATTGTGAAAGGATGACCAATCGAATTTCGGCTTGTCTGGTTTTTTTCAATAATGCATATAAAAAGGGATTTGTTTGATGCCTAAAGTCTGATTTCATGGCTAATAAACGAGACAATATTTAACATATTCTTCAACGAGAATATCTTCAACAGAGCGAACAAGATCTTCATGGCCTTCAAGCTGAACTCCAATCCATTTGATTTGGTGCTTCTAATTGTGATCCAAAAGCCAGAGCACATATTGGGACCTGAATATAAAGATTCAGGCAAAAAAGAATAGAAAAAGAACAGATCCGTGTAAAAGCTTACGTAGTTGTGCGAAATCTTTCAACGAGCCTAATTATAACGAATTAATGTGATCAAAGGAAGTTATTTCTTTTCAAGTTGTCACATATTTAGGAAAATTCATGTTCTGTTTTGAAAAAATCGTTGGAGAACTTTAAAGACATTTCACTGCAAAAAGAATTGAGTGAATCAACACACAAGGATAAAATCAAAAACATGTCAGCTATTAGTATTGAACATGGAATTCACATAGCATTCCTGTCAAACACATTTCGCAATATCAATTCAACAAAATTCATTTTCAGAATATCCAGTCAATTGATCTGATATTTCGCAATAACAGTTTGAAAAATGTGGCTCTATAATTTAGCTATTCACGTCCAAATTTTTGGTTGAGAAATAAATCAAATTGAACAAAAACATGAAGATTATATTTGTTTTGAATGAGAACGTTCATAAATGATGTTGCAGAAACAAATGAAACAGTATGAAGCATATAATAAAATATAAAATAGATTTAATTCCTTCACTTGAGAAAATGAAGCTCCAAACCTTTCATTTTGAGATATAAACGAAATCAATACAGTTTGAAAATATTTATGGGATAGATCTAATAAAAATTAGAAAGTTTCATTCAATGCATTTTCGACAGAAAAAACATATTTTCAATTAATTATTGAGGGAATTTCTTTCGTGTGCAATATCAAAAATATTTTTTATCGATGGTCCATTTACTTGGAACTTGCCTTACCTCACGCAACAATACACAGCGATGAATGAAAGGCCTATAAATGTCTTGATGAAGAAGGTTTTGTTCACAAAACCGTTTGTTATAAGAGACATTTTATCAATCCGGAAAATAAATCAGTTTGCACTAACGCAGCCGAAGGTTTTTGGGCGCACTTTCGGAAATATCTTCCCAGATTTTAAACCAGAACAATATTTCTTCAACAATATATCGCATCTTTCATTGTTCGTTCGATGGGATTACTGACTTAAAATCAACTCGTTGAATCTGAAATACATTTGAACATCGAAAACGTAGGAATGGTTGCCGAGGAAGACGAAAATGATCCAGAAAAGGCTAACGAAGAGGAAGAAATCCCTGATATAGATGATCTTCCTAATGAAGATACTGATTTTGGTGAAGATGATGGAGCAGACGCATCAGAATTGTTTGATGATTTATTCTTTTTAACAATTTCATTCACTTTTTTTAAAAAATAAAAATAATGTGTAAATATTTTCACCAAATTTTTATTCAAAATTTACAAAAAAAATTATTCATAAAAATACGACAAGCTATTTGGGTGATTTTTTTTGAATCATAAAAAATTCCGACGTTTGATCATAAAAAATTTTCATTAAGGGTGGGGTTGAATCGAAAAAATTTTTGTTTAATTATGCGAAAATATTGTTTAATATATTGTTATTATTATTTATTTGTTGATTTAAATTTGTTTCCAATTGTTTTTGTAACATATTTTGAAAAAAATATTAAAATTTTTTCAAAAAAATCGAAACTTAAATAAACAGAACAAAACAAAAGTTTACTGGTTTTTTAAACGTGAAAACAATAATAACAATACATAATCAATCTAATTTTTTTATTAAAATTTGTTTTAAGATGTTGTTGCAAAGAAATTAAGAAATTGATGCTAAAGATATAAAAGCATTTGTTGAAAACAATAATTTTTGACAGCTCTGGCAAAGCGATTCGCAAAGGAGCCTTTCCAATAATCATTACCTTCTTTTGAGTTCACTAATTGCTTGCTATTCTGAAATATGAAAGATTTTTGCTTTTTTTCAATTCCATCTTTCTCAATTCAAATCCAATTAGCTTCTTGAAAATATCAACGCCAATTTCCTTCCCAATCGCTTCATCATGCACACTTTCCATTTGAGTTTGCTCTCCCAACTCGATGGTCACCTTGCATTATGAGATATAAACATTTCATTCATTTTCATTCTTTTCCACCTCCTGCCCTGAAAACAACACAAAAACATTCAACATGTTAATATTCATATAAAGAAAAATTAATAATGAACAAACTGAGCTTTGACTGTTTTTCGCCAAGCACACTCATTTCCACAGCCATCGTCATTCCAAAAATAAATCAATCTCTTCATTTCAGTCTCAGAATGGTCAAAATGCAGCATGGAGTGCATCTCCACAAAATACATCGTGTATTTCACTGGAGGGTCTTCTCAGCCCGTGCACATTGTGGTAAATGTGCAGAGGTGTTTTTTCTGTTTTTGGCATGATCATCTCCTTTAATAATATTCTCAACCATCCAAAGCAATATTTGAGGTTTATCTCATAAACACCTTGCAAATGAGGGATATGGCGCATGCAAGTGATGGAAGAATATTATTTGTAGCAGGGGGTGGGAGTTGAGTATATCTTTGAATGTTAATATTTCAAGAGGGGTTTTTGAATGAAAGAAATTCTGAGACAAAGGGGTGGGGAAGAGCAGGTGGAGATTTTGAGGAGATAATATAGTAAATATGTAGAGAAGTTGCTGGGGATGATGAAAGAGGACTGATTGGTGATTGGAGAAATGGAATTTGAAAAAAAGGAAAAGAGGGTGAAAGCCGATGAGAAGAGGGAAAATGAGAAATGTTGAAAGGCATGAAAGAGGAGCGCTTTTATGAGAGGAGAAGAATGTTTTTTGGAAGAGACAGGGAAAGAGAAGAAAAGGAGGGGATTGATATTTTCTGATGATTTTGTGAGCTGAACGGAAGAGGAAAAATGGAAAGGAAAAGAAATTGAGAAATATTAACAGTTTCTATTTTCGAAGCAAAAGGAAAGGAAATCGCAAAAAGAAAAGCAAATGATTTGAATAAATCAAGCTTTATTGATAAATTTCAGAACATCAGCCAAAATATTGCAATTTGGATTATTATCATTTTGTATAATCAACTTGTTAAATATGATATTTCATTCAGTCAGCAACGTCACAGGAACTTCTCATATTTTTCTTTGGAAATATCATTCGACTGATTTCACATTTCTCAATCCTCTCTCCTTCTTCTTATTCTTCGCCTTCTTCTTCTGTGATATTTCTTTTCACTTCGTGTCAGAACAGACCATCGACCTTCAGATGCATGTGAGCTGTTCAATCAGCGGCTTGATTGCACCTTCCAAAAATTATTTCATCCAATTTTCCTTCTCCAAACAGCATCGTCATCAATGTCAATGCATTTCGTAACTTCGCAGAATGGGCATTTGAACTGCTTTCCTATTCCATTGCGGTTCATCCAGCTCTGCTTCAACGTTTCGAATGAAATCCGTGCGCCGACTGTGCAGGATAAGCTGAATAGGCATAGAAAGAGAAATGGTGGTTGGAGGGAAGGAGCTGACAGCAATATCGCACTCATGCTCTCGCTTTGCGATACTGCCAAGGAGCAAAGAGAGAGAGAGAGAGAGAGAGAGAAAGAGAGAAAGAGAGAGAGAGAGAGAGAAAGAAAGAAAGAAAGAGAAAGAGAGAAAGAGAGAAAGAGAGAGAGAGAGAGAGAGAGAGAGAGAGAGAGAGAGAGAGAGAAAGAAAGAAAGAAAGAAAGAAAGAGAGAGAGAGAGAGAGAGAGAGAGAGAGAGAGAGAGAGAGAGAGAGAGAGAGAAAGAGAAAGAGGAGAGGAGAGGAGAGCGCATTAAAATGGAAGATGCAACGAAGGTTGATTTCAGAAGCAAATTGAGTTCAAAGCAGAGGAAAGGGAATCAGTGTGAAAAGCCAAAGGCGAAGACGAAGATGAATGAGAAAAACGAGATATCCACATTGAAAGCTTACACTTTCGACTCAAGACTTGCGCAGGCAACAACAGAAAGGAGGTCGAGGGACAGGAGAAGGGTAGAAGGAGGTGATGATGAAGATGAATAACAGCAGACATTTTTTCGCGTTCTACAGTACACTCTCATCTGCTCGGCTGTATTCTCAAAATACCACAGCCTCCTCAACATTTGCCACTCCTCCTTATTTTCTCTTGCCCTACACACAATTGTCTGCCCCTTCAATTCTTGTTGGAACTCCACCGAAGCCATTTACACCTTCATCTCCCGCCACAGACTCATCTTCACTCACACAGAAGTCCTTCAACATGACTGGCCCAAGCTCCGCCTATTTATCGAATATATCTTCTTTTCATGCATCTTCAACTATTTCTTCCTCGTCGCAACCTATCGTTTGTGTGATTCTTAGTAAGATCAGATTGGGCAATGAATGTGTATTTGCAAGCAGCATGTGAGCGACGAGGGATGTGTTTGAGCCACAGAGCATCCTTCTGAACTGTGCAGCGTATGTGGAAAGAAAGTGGATTCAGGTGGGTGGTGAGGAGGAGGGAAAGGGAGTGAAGAAGGATGAGAAAGAGGAGAGAGAGGAAAACACTTTAATTAATAACTTTCAAAAGAGAAGATGAAATCAACAAAAGAGAATAATAAGCCTGTGAAGATACTGATCACAACTTGCTTGACTTTCTGCCTGAATTCAGTAATCAAAGAAGGATTCAGTAGCAAATCATTAGAACGCTATATTCTTTCTCAGCATTTTCATCTGCAAACGCATCATCTTTTTTCTCAACTTCTTCGTCTTCTGCTTCATCACCTTCCTCTTTTATTTCAACTTCTTAATCTTGTTCTTAATCTTGCTTTTATTCTTGTTTATTCATCATTTTTTCATTATCTTCTCTTCTTCTTCACATGATTCATTAACCGGCACGCTAGAAATCCCTCAGCATCCACATCCACCTCCACAAGTGATGTCAATCCCTCCTCCTCTCTACATCCTATCTGATGCAAACAAAGCAATCCATTCAGCGCAAGTGAACTTATTTTTCTATTATTCCTTTATCATCATCTTTTTCTTCTTCTTTTTCTTCTTTCTTCTTCTTCCTAATCCTCCTCTTACTTCTTCCTCTTCCTCTTCTTTCTCTTCCTCTTCTTCTTCTCCTTCCTCCATCTCCAAAAGTTCTTCTTCTTCTTCTTCTTCTTCTTCTTCTTCTTCTTCTTCTTCCACTTCTTCTTCTTCTTCTTCTTCTTCTTCATCTCCTTCTTCATCTCCTTCTCTTCATTCTCCTTCACCTTCTCTCTCTTCTTCTCAGGGATCTGCGTCTGCATCTGCCTCTGAATCAGAGCTCGAAATGCCCCCAACTGCAGCCGTTGCGTTGATTTCTGCTCCCTCCCCTCCGATTAACGAAGCACTCACACCTTCTCTGATGACTGCGGCAATTGCTGGCTCCACATTTTTATTGTGTCATCACAGACACGCAAATGGAGAGAGCGTTCTGGATCTTCTGGGAGCTGTGGAAGTGTTTGGACTGCCCCAACTTGCACTAAGGTCACCGGAAAAGATGTTGTCTTCGTTTGATGCTGCTTCTGCATAGAATGATTAAAACGTTGCAACACAAGATGCTTCTCATGTTGTTTCATCATCATCATCTTCTTCTTCTTCTACTTCCTCCTCCTCTTCTTCTTCAATACACCTCACCACACTCATGCCCTCCGCACACCACCCCACTCCCGCAGACGTCATCAGCCACAGCTATCTCTAGCGCAGCCGTTCAGCCGCCATCACCACTGCAGAATTTGAGAGCCATCTGGCTGGTTTCCCACTCGAGTACACCAAAAGCAGAAGTGAAGCAGACAACACAAGATTTGCATATGATACCTTTTACGACTCAGTCATCCGCGAACAATCGGTGAGGCTGCATGACGACTATGCGGTTTCTGATGTGCTCAGCTTCTTGTCAAGATCAGTTTTCCCCACGCTGTTTATACCATCTTACCTCACAGCCGGCCAGCTTTCTGGCTCCGCACGCATCAAATCCGACTTCGATGAGGTATTGCCTCTATTCCCTTCAGACACATTGAGCATGCCTCCAGATAATCAGAATTACCATTCCTTGGGAGAACCTCAGCTTCCTCCTTTCCTCTCCTTCTCGCCTGCCTTCAGCCACCGTGTATTGATTCCAGACAGCTCCCCAGCTGGTTCCCCGTCCTGCACCAGCTCCACATTGCTTGAAACCCACTCCACTGCTTCCGCATCTGTCGCTGCGTCTGTTTCCAGCCAATCTTTCCTATCGCGGGTGCTTCCTCTTCTTGGCCCGCTCGATCCGCTTGACCCACTCGACCAGGTTCCGATTGTGGCAGCTCCGAACAGAATAGCCAGTGCCAGAGAAACAAGTGCGAATGTGAAGAGGAAGCTGATGCCTTCATATGAGAAGTCATATGCGTTGCCTTTGGAATTGGAATCGAAAATGTCCATGGAGGATTTGAATAAGTTGGTTTCGAAGGATTTTCGTTTTTCTTCTACTTCTACTTCAACAACAACTGCTTCTCCTTCATCGTTCTCTTCCTCTTCCTCCTCTTCCACTTCCTCCTCCTCCTCCTCTCCTTTTCTCACCTGATCGCTCACACAGCGGCCAATGAACTGAGTGTGAAGGCAAATTTGTTTCAAGAGGAGATTAACAAGCAATTGGAGTTATCGATAAACACAGCGAGAAGAGTGACACAGAAAGTGCTGGAGAGGAATCAAACAACTTCAGAGATATTTTCAAAAGGAGAATTTTCAAGAAGCGGAGTGGAAATGGAAGGAAGATGAGGAGAGGATGAAAAAGGAAGCGGGAAGGACAAGTGATGAGAAGAATAAAGAGAGAAAAGACGAGTTCGAATTAGTTTTATTCATTGATTATCGATTTCATTGTATTTCGTTCACGTTTGATGAAGAAACTGAATCGAAAAGAAAGGACTGATGTTTTGTGATGATATTTCAGTTGAAGAAAAAGATGAAGAAAAGAAAACCAATTGCTTTGATAGGTTAAAAGTTGTTAAATCTGTTTATTGAAACAATCTTTTAAACAAACCGTTTCAATAAAGTCTTTCAAAGTATTTTTTTTGTATCAGGATAGTTTAGCAAGTTGAGAAACTTGATATTTATATTTAATAGTTTTATTTTTTATTTTTCACATTGTTTTTTCTTGATCAATAAATATATTTTTTGCCCAAAACATAAAAAGGTTTGTTTTAATGTTTTCATGAATAAAACAAACAACGTTGTGATTATATAAGCCATTTTCTTCTCAAAAACCTATATTTTTTTGATGATCGAAAGTTTCACAATAATAATTATTCATTCATTTTTTGATCTTTTTTTATGATATCAAAAAAAATCACCCATTTACTCAAGAAAAAAATGCGATGTTATGATCAAGAATAGCAACACTTTTCTTCGTATCGATTATGAAGTGTTTTCTTAAGGTATGTGTATATTCTGCATTTGCTGAAACAACTTGTTTGTATCAAGAATTTATGATTATTAACGAAACAATTCAAAGTTTTGGTTAACTATCTAATGTTTTATTTCATTGCAATTCGAATAATATTTATTTTATTGATAACTCAAAAAATACTTTTATTGCATAATTATGTAGCATTCATTGCAATATGAAAGCAGAACAAGTTTGGAACTAAACGTGGATTTTTTCTTCAATGAAAAATTTTTTCACCATTTCATGAAAGTGAAGTGGAATTAGCAAATTTTATATTTTACAGATAAAAATGAAAAAAATTTGTTGAGTTGTAAAATAAAATAAAATAAAAAAATATAATTTTTGAGTAACAGAAAAAATAACACTCATTTACTCAAGCATTAACAGAATTATCTGAAATATCAAATTGCATTTTAGAATAAAATTTTTTTAGAAAAGCAAAATCAATCTTTCATGAAAATTTCGATAAATCGAAAAACTACGAAATAAATAGAAAAAAATAAAAACAAATTTTTGAGTTATAAAATTCGAAATAATACCTCAAACGATTACAAAATAATCCAAAATGCACCACGATAAATAATCACGATGTTTTTTATCGAAAAATTCAAATCTTCTATGAAAGCTTGCAATGATATCTTCGTATCCTTCTACTTCCATCTTTTCAAGCATTTTCCTTTTGGTTGCCTTTCTTTTCACTTCTTTCTCTATATTAATCTCCTTTTTTTTCAGTCTTTCTGAAATGTTCATAAAGAAAAGAAAACAAAATTTCATCACATTGTCATTTAATGTTGGCTGCTGAACCTCATCCAAAACAGCATCAATTGCCTCGCCTTTCAACAAGTCTTCAACATGCGCAATTCTTTTTGCTGCTTCCTTTAGTGGATCTCTGCATTCCCTGCTTATTTCTGCGTAATTGTCCCTTGCTGCTCGATGCACCTGAACAAGACTGCCAAAAAGCTCAGAACATTCTCCATTCCTCGATTGGCATTCGTCAAAATAAACATACAACATTTCCTGCCATCTCCTGATAATTATCATTTCTTTCGCTTCTTTCGCTTCTTTCGTTTCTTTGACTTTTTTATCACCTTTTCTCTTCCAATTCACACACTTTGATAGATCTTCGATTTCTCTTGCTGCCTCTCTAACAAAATGCAGCTCATTCTCAACAACTATTCTCAAGTTTTCGTCTTTGTAAAATTGGTCCATTAAAAACTTCCAAGCAGATTGATAGGCAAGTCGTGTCAAGTTGCGATGCTCCTGGTGATATTGGATGATTTCCTTTATTTCTTGAAAATACAGCTCTTGTTCAGCAATCTAACAAAATAAATAAAAAAAGAAAGAAAAGAAAAGAAAAAGAAAAAGAAACAGAAAAAGAAAAAGAAACAGAAAAAGAATAAGAAAAGAAAAAAAGAAAAGAAAAGAAAAAAAGAAAAGAAAAGAAAAAAAGAAAAGAAAAGAAAAAAAGAAAAGAAAAAAAGAAAAGAAAAAAAGAAAGAAGAAGGCAATTCAATGATATTAAAAATGTAATATAAACACTCAAACACGACGCACGCCCATGCTGCTCAAAGCCAGCAATGCCATTTCCACTTCTTTTTGAACTTTCTCGTTTTCCTCTTTCTTCAACGCAACTTTCAGAAGGCAAGGAACAACAATTGAAAGCAATTCAGAAGATGATCCGTTGTTAAGCAATAGATAGCATTCACAAAGATCGACCAAATTTTTTTCAGTCTTTTCTTCTTTTTTCTCATATTCGTCAAAAATCATCCTCTCAAGTTTTGCATTCAACGAAGAGAAGAAAAATGAATACCACCCAACGCATTTCATTATTTCGTAATATCCTACATGATTCGGCAACAAAATAGCAATTTCCATCGACATTTTCTTTTCTTCGATCGTTTTTTCAATTTTTTTGAATGGATCTGCTTTGAAAACAGATTCAAATTCTTCGTTGTTCATTCCATCAATTATTTCATTCATTTTCTCTATTTTCTGCTTCTGTTCATCTTCTCTGCAACCTTCCAGTCCATGAAGCAATTCTGCAAAGGGAATTCAATATATAAAGAATTTATTCAAAGTTTGTTCAATCCAAATAAAACGGCAAACTTGAAAACTGCACTGTTTTTATCATCATCTGCATTCTTTCTTTAGAATTATCTTCAATGCGCAACATCATTCTGCTAATCGTAAAAATTGTAATATTTATCGAGAAAACATTTGTATAAAATTGAACAATCGATGAACACAAACAAGTTTGACTGTCTTGCAAAATGAAAAGATAACAACACGCCACAGATCGCTTTTCTTAACAAATTCAGTGTAAAGATATAATAAATCGTAAAATAAACGATCTTGGCTGGAAAATGCCAGAAAAGCAGATTGTGTTGTTTCTGATTGATCAAACAAACAAAAAATAAAACAAAAAATCTTATGTTCAAAATTTTTTCATTTTTGTGATTTGGAGTTAATTTTTGTGAAAAGAGCAGATGCTTTTTTAATAGAAGAAAACGAAGAAAATGATTATGGTTGTATTACAGTCATGTCATTGTTTCTCTTATTTCTTTTAAAGTATGAGCGTCAATATCTCCCTTCTTGTGCTATTGGAATGGGGGCTTTGCGGGGAGATGTTTTTTGGAAAGGCGTTTGAGGATGATCCTTCAGAGGAAATTAATGAAGCCTTGGCTTTTGACTTTTCCAACTCATTTCCTTCTTTCTCTCCCACTTGCCTTCAACAAATTGGAAACATTTTTAATCCAAGTGGGTCAGGAAGCGGTAACAATCAGTTTAACATGTTTAACCCTTTTTTCACTGATAACTCAAACTCTGCTCCATCTTCTTCATTTCAGCTTCCCACTTCACAACAATCTCCAAAATCAAACAAATTTCAGTTTCCAGATTTTGCCAAAGAAATGAAAAAGAATTTTCAAAGATTTAGTCCGTTTGATTCTCTTTTTGGAAAAAAGAATTACAAAGAATTGAATCCTGCGCAATCCGAAAATTGTCAGCAAAATGCTCAAGCAAATTCGGTTACAAATGGTAATGTTGATGAGCTTCCAAACCATTCTTGTAAAAGCACACCTCAATTTGTTTCAAAGGATGATCAAGAACAAACTGTTTGATGATTGTTTTGTTTTTTCAGTTTTATTATTCAAACTGAAAATGTAATAATTCTTTAAGACCCCAGCTGGATATAGATGGAGGATGCCGAAATTTGATTACACCGGACCAAGGTTTCTTATACTTTAAATTTTTCATTAAAAATTGAGTTAATAATACGTTTACCTTTTTTGCAACATATTTTTCACTCCCAAGACCACGCACTTCAGCGACAAGAGGAGGATATAAAGATTATGAATACATGGATCCTGCAGCACAAAGGGCAGCCTTTCGAGCTCATTTAGCAGAATTGGAAAGAAAGAGATTGGAAGAAAAAGAATGAAAAAAAAATATATATATCCGTTATCAATTTTTCCAAATAAAAAGTTGAGAAACCGGATATACATGTACTACTTTTCAAATTTACTATTCAAAGATGTGAAAATGAGTTGATGTCAAAATTCCCCGAAGATATATGCATTTTATATCTTGATGCCCAGAGTTATAACAGTTTTGTGTTTAAAAGAATATTGTATTTTTTATTCTTTCTATTTTTAAAAAGAAATCAATTCTTTTGTTTATGTTGGATGCGTTAAGACATTTGAAAGTGAAAATTAAAAAGCCAAAAAATGTTTTCTTCTTTTTTGTGAATATATTTAACCCATATTAAAATATTAGACTTTGATAAAAAAGTACATTTCAAAAACATAAAGTCCCTTGAAATGCAATGTTTTGGTGAAGACAATTTTCAGTTATCCAACGAGTTTTCTCAAAAATATAAATCTGATAGTGCAAGATCCATTGAACAAGAACTTCGAACTAATGAAAAAATGATAAAGCAAAGGAAACTTGAAGCTAATGTCATCCATCAGCAAAACAAAATAAAATACGCTGCCATTCAAAAATTGTTACGTGAAAAGAAACTCGTTGAAAACGATTTGGAAGAAGAATACGAAAATGATATCCATGAAAAAAAAGAAAGTGTGAATGAATAATTTGTTCCAATTAAATTATTATTTTATGAGTTTATTTACAATTATGATAACAAAGGACGTTTGGATGAAAAGTGGATATGTTTTGATGATATTTCAAGTTGGAATCTTTTTGAACACACAATTGTGAAAAAATCTCCTTCAGAAAAAATGTTTTTTAAAATGTTGAATTGCATGACAGAAGTTTGTCAGTTATTTTTGAATGAATTATTTTAAATGTTTATTGTTTCAAGGGCATTTGGATGATGTGTGCTGTTTTTTCTTTCAATCAAGCAAATTTAAAGTCAAAATTGATTATCCTGAAGAAATATTCACATTTTGCACACCACATCAGGACATCTTGGTGAGGATTTTTTATTTTATTTTTTATTTTATTTTATTTTTATTTTTTTATTTTTTCTTTCTTTTTTTTAATTTTAATTTTTATTTTTTCCTTGAGTTTATTTCTCAAATTAATGTTTTTTGATGGTGATCTTACTGATTAACAAAAATATTTAGATATTGGAATTTGCAATGAATTTGGATCATGTATAGTTTTTGATTATGAAAGGTATTTATTATATTTTTTGTTGTTGATACTGCTATTTATTTTGATTTTTTTTTTCACTATTTATTTTCGATGTGATGCAGAATGAAATATTTTTCTGGAAATTACTTGAAAAAGGATCTAACTTACAGATTTATTTCACAAATAACTCCATCAACAGAAGCAGAAGCAGAAGCAGAAGCAGAAGCAGAAGCAGTTGAATCATCTTCAAAATCATCATTACCGTCACATTCGTATTCATCAATCCAAAATGATTTGATGGAGCAGCCACCGCTTTCATTTGCCAAAGAATCATCAGCATCATCCCCGTCCTCCTTTTCATCGAGTGAATCTCATTCGAGTGAGTCAATCAAATCAATGATTCACACTTCAGCAGAAATTTCTGTCTATCTTGATTTTGAACAACTTCCTCATCGAATGAGCGTCTTTGTTGATGGGAAATTCGTCAATGAAGTTGTGTTCAAATCGAATGAAATAAATGTCATTGTATGCTTTGCCGAAAATCATTTTTCATTGCGAGAAAATTAAAATGAAGTTATTCGGGAGAATTTTTAAATAATAATATTTGTGTTAATTTTTATGATTCATTTCCTTCTCTCTCTCTCTCTCTCTCTCTCTCTCTCTCTCTCTCTATTTCTTTCTTTCTTTCTTTCTTTCTTTCTTTCTTTCTCTCTCAATTTTATTTTCTCAATTTCAAGGGATCTCTTTCGGAAGAGGGAGATTCGTTCTATTATCATCAAGAGAAAGTTTCATCTGTCAATTATCCAGAAGAACAGCCTGAATATTCATTCATTTGGAAATGAATTTCGCAAAGCTACGCTTTACAGATGGGTTTTCTCTCTTTATGCAATGAAATTTGTTTCTCAGCTGATAATGTTATTTTTAGATTTTTCGTTTTTTAAATAAGTGGAAAATTTGTGTGGACATAATAAACTTTTTCATTTTCATCATCTAGGGTCACACCAAATGTGACATTTACCAATCAAATTTCAATATGCATTAACACATTGAATTATTATTCCGGAGAATTTTTTTAACAAATATTAATTTGATCAGATATGCCATAAGGAAATATATTTGCTTCATTTTTCTTTTTCGTTCTATTCGCTGGAAATCCCTTGTTGCAGCGAGTGTTAAGAAATTTCCTTGTAAAAGCCACATTTTGCGCAATTGCCTTTTATAAAGCTGGAGTGAAATGCAAGACGCTGAATCAGAAACATCGGAAGAAGATGTGCTTGTGACTGACTACGAAAAGACATCAGACACCGAGCTCAGTGACGCGCTGAGCCCAGACGATGATTATCTGTTATGTGTGCTTTTGCTGATTTTTTAGTGTTTCAAAGGCTTTCATTTTTGAATGATTCTGAAAGACGAGATTCGCGAAGCATCGGACAGCGTGGACCGTGACAGCTGGTGTACGCTGATAGGCCAGATGAAAAGCATATACAGGATGATAAAGGGAAGCAGATTCAAATTTTGGAGCGAAGAAAGTTCAGAAGATGTGTTTAATGAAATGCTATTTCAGCACCAACCTCTGGACAAAAAGAAGTCTGTTATGGCTGCAAAGGTGTTGGCGCTGTTTTGCTCGAGGATGGAAGAGGCAATGCACCAAGGGAAGTTTGGGCTTTATCCAGAATATAAGGAAGAATTTGCATGTCGTTTGATGAGACTGAGGACTGATAAGGAAGCGCCCAGGGAAATGAACTATTATGACTCGATGGCGTTGGCATTTGTGCGCAGAGCAGAAGAGCTAGCGGACGATGTCTTGTCGCTGATTGTGCCGGACCTGATTGCTGTTGTTGGGGTGGGGCGAGACGAGCTGATGGAGGATGCTGGGGCTCGGGCGATGCTGGGGCTGAAATGCCTGATGGAAAACGGATGTTTGCCTTTGGCTTTTGTTTGCTTTGCGTTTATTTGTGAAAGCGATGCTTTTGTCTTTTTTGCTGCTTGTGCGACTGGACTGCCCGAATGAATTGGTTGCGGTGCCGAATGGGGGAATGGTGTGATGGACTGGGATGGGAGCAGCAAATGCACAGCGAATAAAGAAATACGAGGTGGAGAAGCTTCTCCCGTCTGCGCTGCTGAGTGCAAAGGGGGCGTTTGTGGGAGCTGGGCTGGAGCTGGTGGGCGTGCTTTTGAAGAACAAAATGGTTGGGGTTGGGGAAGCGATGGGGCAGCTGGAGGAGATGTTTGAGAAAGGAGAGTTTTTTGAGAAGAAAGTTTTCAAAAGAAAGAAAAAGAAGGTGAGGCGCGTGAAGAAGTGGATGTTGGAGGAGGAGGAAGAAGAGAAGGAGGAGGAAGGGCATGCTCTCAAAAGAAGCGATGTGAGGGACCGAACTGTGGGAAAGCTAGTGGAGATGACAGAGGGCTTCTTGCACACGCAGCCGGGCAACGGTCAGGCAGACAGAGCAAGTTCCAAAGAAGATGAGCTGAGCTTCATCCGCTTTATGGAGGAAACGAAGGTGTCTGAGTATTTTGCACGCATCCTGTTTTCGAACCAGCTGAAGATGGAAACAAAATGCGATGTTGCACATTTTCTGGCGCGCTGTGTCTTGCGCTGTCCCTTGGAGCAGCTGGGTGTGACGAAAGCGATCCATGTTCGATGCGAAGGCGATGCTTCTTGTTCAATGATTCCGGCCAGTGGTGCATTGGGTTGCTTCGCTTTCTTTGAAATCTTGCTGGTGCTCCTGGCTGAACTGCTGGACCGCAATGACATTGCAGATTTTGTTGCTGCTGCACCGCTTGAATTGATTGGGAACGTTTGCTTTTTGGAGCGCATGAAGAAGCAAACAGAGAAGGAGGCAGGAAAAAAGAAGAGGCTTGCCATTGTGGATATGGTGAAAAGAGCAGAAGAGGAAGGGATGGCTGACGGAGAGCTGTCGCTGGTGCATTCGAAGTGCAGGGAAGATCGGATGAAGGCGCTGACCTTGCACAGGCTGCTGGGCTGCCTTTGACTTTTTTTGTTGTTTTGAGAAGCATTTGAGCCAATGCTGTTCTCTTGATTTGCCTTCATGTTGCACTTTTCACTTTTTATTTCTTTTATTTTCTTTTTTTTTATTTTTCCCCTTCAAACAAAAGAGAAATCTTTAGAGTCGAGCACAAATGCTGTGTTTGCTGTTGCCTTTGTGAAGAAAAAGCAATTCAAAAAAGAAAAGCTGCACATTTGGCACAAACAAACAATTCGATTTCTCAAAGTGCATTTTGACATAAAACTTGCTTTCAGCCAGGTATCGCAGCGGTGCTTGGCGAGTGCAGCGAGCAGTTGGCAGGCAAAACAATTGCACCTCCAATCAGCCCTTGCTCGGCTCCTCCTTATCCTTCGAATCATCCTCGCCTGCTCTGGCCTCAGCTGGAATCTCGTCAAGCATCTTGAAAAACGCCTCTTCTATTTCTGCAAGCTCCGACTCTTCTATTTCCCCCTCCTCGTCGTCTGTGCTTTTCTCTGCGGGGGACTCTCTGCGAAGAAGCTCGTTCTCACCGTTTGGCCGTTCTGGGCTGATTCTGCTCGAAAATAGCGGAGACGAACAATCTCCAGCTGCGCTGGCTGATGCTGATGTCTTCAAATGGGGCAAGCCTTTGCCACAAATGCCTGTGGAAGAAATGGTGGTATTGGCTGTTTTTCTGTCGCAGGCATCATTTGCATCCACAAGCGTGTAATTCTCAAACAGCTCGCTGTTCGGCCGGCTCTCAAAGAGGAGGCTCGGGCCAATAAGACATAAGTCGCATATCCGGCCTTTAGAGGTATAACAAAAAAATGTGGCACATTGTGTCCAACGCAAAAAGATAAAGAATCCAAAATAAAAAGTTAAAAGTGCTGAACGGCAGAACAAAAATCAACTACCTTTGATGCGCTCCTGCTCTGTAAGTGTAATCCATCTGTCCATTTGCGGAGGGAAGTGAAGCTAAACTAAGGAAAAAAAGAAGAAGAAAATGAAAATCGGAAGAGCAATAATTTAATAAAGGTTTCCATAGAAAACAATAAAAATGAATAATTCGCAGGACAAATAAATGCAAATGTCACGCAATGAAGCAACAAACGCATCAACACCAAAAAAGCAAAAAGAAATGAAAAATAGCAAGCTCAATCAGAATGCACAAACAGCAAAAGAATCATTTTGTCGAACAATCACTTGAGCCAAAAGCTCACCACGAAGCGCGGGAAGCGAGTCCTTCAGTGGAGACGAATTCCTGCATGTGTTTCATCTGCCTCTTCCAAGGCGTGTCTGCACGTGAAGGTCCAGGAGAGTGAGCAGCCGCCGCGCATCAGTCGCCAGAAACCCTTCTGTGCTCGAGCGCACAATCTCCACCAGCTTCTTCCTCTCCACCGCACAGCACACGCACCGCCGCGTCCGCTCTCCTCCCCGCACAAACAGCACCCCCAGCACCTTCAGCGCCAGCGACGCCACAAACGCCGATCGGTGCACCATCAGCGCAGCACACGCAACATGCACCCCGCTCTTCAGCAGATACACATGGTTCTCTGCTGCCCCACACACATAGCACAGCGCATCCAGAATCTCGCACAGCGTTGATGTTCTGCTGCCTTCTTCCTCTACGTTCTCCGATTCCTCTTCGTCTTCTGCCCCTCCTTTCCTGCCCTTCCTGTTCCCCTCCAGCTGGCTGCACAAATGCCACACGACGCATGTGCAGCTGCGCGGAAGAGGCAGCTCGTCAAACAGCAGACACACAACGCACCCAGCACACGTCTTTTCCGTCTTGTCCTCTGCTCTCTCGAAATGCTCCATGAGCACATCCACCCCGCCTGCTGCCACAACAAACGGCAGATGGCAGTGCCCCCTCCGCTGCCTCTCAGCGCGCCCTGCCCTTTTCTGTCTGCCACAGCAGTCGCGCCTTCTGGCATCGCATCCCTTGCTCAGCTCATTCTCTGCTGTTGCGCTGTGGGCAAACAGGTTTTCGCACTCGACCTCTTGTTGTGCATGAATGGCTGAAGGACACGAGGCAGCCGATAAGCTGGCACTGCTCTGAATTGTTGTTGTTCTTACGTGGTTTTCATCGGTTCCACAAACAGTGTTACTGCAAGTTGAAGCAGTTGAAAAGGCTGTCTCCTTGCTGCTTTCGCCTGTTCTCCTTTGTTTTTCTTCATCCCTTGCTTCATTTTCCTCTTCTTCTTCTTCTTCTTCTTCTTCTCCCTCTGCAACTTCCTCATCGCTCCACTCTGCAATGTCTGCTGTCGTCACAAGCTCCAGCCGTCTCTTTTGTCGGTCTGCCCAGTCGTACACCATCCGCAGCGCCAGCCAGCTCACATCCTCCTCCCGGTGCAGCACAAGCGGCAGCACAGTCTCATACAGCCCGTCCCACACAAACACAGACACCCCGCTCCACAGCCCCTGCCCCTCTGCTTGCTCCTTGTTCTCTTTCCCAACTCCAATCTTCGCACTCAATAGCGCGTCCAATGCTGTCAGCGCCTCGTACATGTTCAACGAAGACAATGATGGCTGCGAAGTTGGCTCATCTCCCTCGTCCTTTCTCTCTGCCTCTCTTCCATCTTCACTTCTGCCTTCTTCAGAGCAGCCACCTGCGTGTGTTCTGATCAGCAGAAGAAGCGAGCGCCCAAGTGTGCGGTACACAGACAGCGGCACAGGCCAATGCTCCGACAAAGCAGAATGCTGGACGTGAGTGTCAGAATAATGGCTGCTCTGCTCTTCCTTTTTGCTGGCACAACACATCTCGTCTGCAACAACAAGCACTTTTTCATCGCCTCTTTTGCTGCTGCCATCGCCTTCGTCAAAGCCCTTTTCTTCTTCTCCTTCTTCCTCCTCCTCCCCATCCTCTCCAAACACCTTCGCCACCACCCCGCAGATCAGCTCTGCCGGCTGCGCAGCTGTGCATCTCCGCAGAATCCACCCGAAATGGTGCAGAACAGACGGCACCACAACCCCCCGCGCTGCTGACGCACTCATTCCGCTGATCTGCTCTGCCAGCCGCCGCAGCATCGAAACCAGAATTTCAGCGCCTCTGCTTGTCGGCAGTCCAAAAAACACATCGAAAAATAAGAGTGGCTCAAACACGCCACTCACTGGCAGGCTCCGCGCCTCCAGCCACACTGCAATTGCAAATGCACCCAATCCGCGTCAGATTCCAAAAGCAGCGTTAAAGAATGGTAGTTGTGTTGGAAACGAAAAAAAAAAAAAAATAAAAAGATTGAGCAAACCTTCTTATTTCCAGTTGGAGTCATCAGTCGCAAAGCAAAACAGCAGCAGCAAAGCCAGCAGTCAATATCCGCCCACGAAAAAGTCGCCATCCCAAATGCGCCCCACACACGCAGCCAAATCGAACAAAACATTTACAGCAAGAGAAATTCATTCGTTGCAGAAAATGAGACAAAATGAAACGCACTTGTTCGCTTTTGCACCGCCTCTTCCACCGCCAGCTCTTCTTCCTCTTCTTCCCCACGCTTCCCGCTTGCATCCATTTGCTCGTGGGCCTGGATATTAAAAATCAATTCGCAGGCACAAGCATGCAAGCAAACGGATTGGCATTTGAATTATGAATAAAACAAAAGAAGAAGAAAAACAACATGACAAACAAAGCAGACAGTGCACCCACACACAAAATACAAAAAAGAAGAAGGATGCAAATATTTTGCTTTTGGCACACACATCAATCGCCTCCAGCACTTCTCGCGACTCTTTTTCAAATTCGGATATCTTTTCTGCCCACTCCTGCTCCAGCAATGCCTTTCTCGCCTCGTAGCGCTGCTCCAGCGCTTCCATTTCTTCCCTGTGCTGCCTCTCCAGCTGCATCCTTTGCATCTCCACCAGCCACCTCTCCACCTCCAAATACTCAAAACACATTTTTGCTTCTGCCCCGAAGCAGGCTGCCTCGGCCAATTCACCTGTCGACGTTGTACTTTTCTTTTCCTTTTTGTTGGGCCCGGACTCAGCACCCCAAATCACTTCGTCTGGCCCAGACAGCCCTTTTTCATTATTTGCCATTCGTTTTTTAATAAAGGGAAAATCACTTTCTTGTTCTTTGTTTTCTTTGGTGAATTGGGCACAAAAACACAAAACACTCACACGGCACACACCTCCACTGCCGCCGCTGTCCTGCCCCTCAGTTCTGCTTCTTTGCCTTGCTTTTCCCCTTTTTGCCTGTTTGCGCTTTTGCCTTCGGCTCCGCCTGTGGCTGCACCGACGACGCGCTTTTCGCCTTCCTGCTCCTTCCCTTCCACGGGTCCTTTCGCGGCAGCATCCGCACCAGGTTCAGCGCCGGCATCACCAGCCACGGCATGTTCAGCAGAATCACAAGTCTCAAGTTCTCCGGCCTGTGCACCCCATACACCTCCTCGCTCAGGATGCACAGCACGTTGATGATCAGCGCGCTTGACCACACGATGCTCACATCCCGGATCCACGCCCGCTTCCGCACAAACGCGTATATCGCAAAAACATAAAACGGACCGAAAAACAGCGCATCCACCCATATAGTCGTCATCCAGAACGGCGGGCGCGCAATCAGCAGAGGGTCAAAGTTCTTCCCGTACCAGTGCACAAGGTCTGCCCAGCGCCGCCCCCATCCAGTTTCCCAGCATGTGTTTTAAAAAGCCCGCAAAACATCACAATGAACTGCATAACCACCGAAAAAAACAAAGCACCCACACCTACCAAGCGCTTCGGAGGCCACCGCGGGTACTCGAAGTTCGACGGGTCTCTGATCGCAATCTGCTCGAAATCAACAATATATGTTATCTGCGCCAAACACAGGTTAAGCTCATCGGCCCGCAGGCCCAAACACACTCAAAAACATACAAAAAACAGGTTGACCCCGAAGAACAAAACGAACACGTAATCTATCAGCCGCTGCAGCTTCATTTCTGCTTCTCTGCCCCATACTTTTCTCTTTCTCTCCCAATTCCCATCAAAAAATCACACCACAAAAATGAAAAAAAAAGTCAAGAATAAAAAATAAAATAAAATAACAAAGGCATTTCTCTCACTTTCCGCTTGTTTCTCAAAACGTCATCAACACAAAAGCATGAAAACATTTTTATAAATGAAATGACAACAAACAAATCAAACATGTGACAAACACGAAAACGTGAAAAACACAAAAACGCAAAACTAGTAGTCACAAGTGCGCTACGCAAAATAATAACAATAAAACAAAGGAAATCTCTTTGAGCATTCAGGGCAGCACCAGAGGCGGCTCGTTGCTTGTTGGCTGGGCAGGCGCCTCTTTGCCCAGCTCTCCAGCTTCTGGCATTGCTGGCGGCGAATATGCAATGTTGGCCACCGGCTCAGCTGGATATGCTGCAGACACGTTCTGCACAACTGCCCCGCCAGTCGTGTACCCTGGCGCATATCCCGGTGTATATCCCTGTGCGTATCCTGGTGCATATCCTGGCGCCTGGTTCGGGAACATGGCTGAGCGGAGAGCTCTCCGCGATCCATAGTTCACCCCTCCCCTGTTCCCCCGCCGCATCAGCAGGTCCATCTGGTGGAACTGCGCCGCCACTTGCACATCCCCCGGCCGAGTGCGCGCGATAAAGTCGTTGACCGCACCGCTCAGCCTTTCCACATCGTCTGCCGAGAATGTCGACATCACAGAAACAAACACCCCGCTCTTCTTCACCACCCGCAGCCCCATCGAGCAGCACACCGGGTATGCAAACACCCCGCACATCTCCTCGAACCGCAGCTGCTGCTGCCGCGTCTTCCGCACTCCGCAGCAGCAGCAGCAGCAGCTGTGCAGACACGTCCTCCGCTGCTCAATCCTCAGCACCTGCTCCCGGAAGTCTGCCACAAGCACAGCCTGCTTGTCCTGGCACATCAGCACCAGTGCAAACACCAGCGACACAATCGCAAACGCAAGAAACACCCCCAGAAACGCAACCCCCAGCAAAACGGTTATCAGCACCGTCCCGACCGTGAACAGCACCCCCAGCAGCAGCAAGATGTACGACAGCTGCCAGCACCCGCTTCCTGCGCCAGGCCATCCGCACGCACAAAGAAGGTCGCAAGCACACCCAATTATTAATCAAACGTTAAACACATTTGCTGTGAAAAAACAACGAAAGCTCCTGGGATGGCAAACCTTTCGCAACTATTCGATCTGAAAATGCGCCTTCCCCTTGCTGCACAGCAGGCTGTGCATTAAATGCGTTCTGTGCTTGTTGATTCATCATTTAAACTCGCTTCTGCAATTGATTATGAGTTGGTCGATCACACCCAGCATTACTTGATTTTGGAGATTAAATTGACAAGAACATCAACTTCGAATGATGAATCACTCATAAAGAAAAGGAGAGGTTCATGATGTTTTATTGATACCTAAGTGTTGGAATTTCTTATATATTTTTTTTTATTAATATTAGTGCTGAAATCTCTTTTTTATTACAGATTTTTGAAAATCGAATAAATTTGCTTTTTTTTAAATTTTCGTCACAATTCTGCAATATCCTTGAAAATCAAATTGTGTTCAAATGAATGGAAATTATAGGAAATTGAAAATTTTTGTTTTTCAAAAACATTTTAATAAAGATTTCAAATCTTTTTTCAATGATGAAATCTCATAGTCATGTTGTTAGCAAGCACATTTGTATAAACCCACACACTTGGGTAAGGATGATAGTTTATACAATTTTCATTTGAAAATTGAATTTCATTCTTATTTCAAATCATTTCTTGATGAGAAAAAATCATTTTTTTATTAAAAACATTTTATGTAATGTCAGCTTTGATCTCTTTGATCAAGCTTCCCTCCTTCCACCACTCTCATTTGTTTTTATTTTGAATTTTCAAACATCTAAAATAATGAAAACAAAAAAGGCAAGAAAAATATCTTTATTTATGTTGTTCAACATGAAATATTTGTGAAATGGAAAATAGATAGATCAAAAGTCAAAAAGTGAGGATCGAGTGAAAAAGAATATCAAAATGTTGATATTATAACGTTCAGTGCATTTTTCCTCCAAAAGTCCAATGTGAAATCTGCTGAATAAAAAAGATAACTGACACTTTTATAAAAATGTTCAATTTTCAAGGAGAAGTGAATAACCATATTAATTGAAACTGATAAGAAGAAATAATGAAAAAATGCATGCAAAATGCATGTTTTAAATTGAATTTCTTCCAAATTTGAAGAACGAATTGTTTTCGTTGATGTGGAAAGTTTCAAAACGGATGATTGTTTTTATCCCATAAAATATATTTCATCTTCAGAATTGAGTCGTTATTTTTTTTTTCATATTTGAAAGGTTTTATTTGAAGCTCTTGGCAAAAAGGAACAATATGATCATGTAAGTTTTTGATATTTTTTGGAATAGATTCATTGGAAATATCAAACAAAGCATGAGGATGTTGTATGTTTTGAACCGAAACTTGTTTATGAACAAAAAAAAAACAAAAAATTATTTTTCTAAAATTTAAATAGGGACTGTGAAATTTTTGACATGAATAATAATTTTTTCAAAAATTTAATGGAAAGATAAATATATTTTTCATTATGGAGAATATTCGGAAGCACAATCTCCATCGCCAGCACCATCTGAATCATATTCTTCCATTTTTTTGTCAGTCTCATTCTCATCATAACCCAATATATCTTCAATAAAAAGCATAGCTTTAACAATTTCATCATCTTCATCTTTATCTTCTGTGTCTTTTTCTGGTTTATGTTTTGAAACATGCTGCATCAGGTATAAAAAGCTCAATTTCATTGAGAATTTCACCAAATCCATTGTGATATGATCAGAAATATCCTTTTTTCTAGTTCCAAAACGTGGAAATGATTCTCTTAAATGTGGATATTGGTCTTCAATCGTGTTTGTGAATGCATGAGTCTCTTTGTTCACATATTCTTTCTTATGACAGACGGTTTGATGTACATATCCAATCTATTCATTACATGAATACGCTCTCCATTCGTCTGAAATGATCGTTGTTTTCAGCAGAATGTGTTTTTGGATTAAAGGGATCAATGTATTTCTTTTTCTCTTCGACACAATAGTCATAAACCGAGATCCTACACCTCCGCCTTCGAGCCTTTCAACACCTCCAAAAATCCATATCTGATCCTTCTTTCTCCCTCTTCCATATTTTCTCTTTCTCCATATCACCTCATCTGTTTCTGCTATCTTTCATTCTCCACCAACAACTCTCTGTGTAGAATTCCATAATTTTGAACAGCACACACGAATGACGCTCCCCCAAAATCCCACTGTCTTTTTTTTAACTCCAAGAATAGTTGAAATCGTCGTGATCGGAATTTTCAGCCAGGAGAACTAACAAATAAAGAATGTTGTTCCCAATGGAGTCTTCATATTTTCAAAAATAGTATTGTTGTTGACTGATGTTTTTTCTGTGCATTTCGGGCCCTTCCAAAATCTGTAGTTAGATACTGTCTTACAACAATTCTTTTGGATTCGATGTTTTGGGCATATAGGGACTTTTTTTTCCAGAATATGAGTGAGAAACTAAGTCCACGTTGAATAATTATTATGGAACACATTATTTTGATCAGAAATGCTTTCTGTTCCAAAATGAATAGGAATAAGTTCCATTTTTTATTTCTATCAAACCCTTAAATATTTGAAGAAGAAAGTTTTTTCAAAAAATAATATTATTGTTACAAACAATTTCCGTTGAAAAAAAACACCACACAACAACTGTATAATTAAAGAGAATTGCCTTTATGATAAAAAAATGAAAAATCTCTTATTACCGTATTGTACGCTTTTACCAAGCTCTTCTTTCTACAATGATTTTTCGATCAAACAAATGTTTTCCACGTAATTTTTATTTTTTATATGAGTTTAATGTTTGATTGAATTTAAAAAAAAAATGATTTTCATTTGAATTTTCAGAACACAAACAGAGTATTGGGAAAAGCGAGAAGTCCAATTATCAAGAGATTGAACATGCAAATGCACAAAATTGAAAATTAAATTTGAGAATGAAGCAATATTTGTTCAGAATTGGAATAGCATTATCAGAAAAAAGAACTTGCCCAAATTAGTGGTTAGTTATTATTTGATGTTGTTATCATAAAAAAATATAAGTTGACACTCAAAAGAAAATTGAAAGTGTGATTAATGATTCATCATTTCTCAAAATTAAAACACAAAATTATTCGATTTTTTAATTCCAAATAAAGTGTTAGTTATTTAGTGAAAACTTATAAATACACTTGTGCAAAAAGTATTTGATTCAAAATCTAATTATTCTCTCATAAAAACGATAAACTTCTGTAAAATCTTCGTTGTTTGCGATCCTATTTTCTTTGATTTGGACGTGAATCGTTTGTATTCAAGAAATACTGTGTTTATTTTGTGACATTTTCATTGTTCATTTTCTTCATTTATCTGTTTCAGAGTCTCGTTATGATAATGTTGGTGAAGATAATAATATGGAAAAGCCAATGAATGATTTAAAAATTGAACAGAAACAATTCCGACGAGCCAACTCAGACAACTGAATTGATTTGCATTCACGGATTTGTCTGGAAATGAATGTTGAAAGTTTTGGAAACCTAATATCGTCATCACACTATATCTTATCATTCAATAGTTTTATAAATATATCTCACAGGGTTTCATGATATCAGGCTATTATCTGCTTGATGATCAACGAATTCAATCGTTTTGTGAATTTCTCACATCAATATCATTATTGAATTTATTTGGTTATAATTTTCTTGCATCAGATGAAAAGATTATTCTTTTGATTGCCAAAGTCAATAAACAGTTGTGCGCATTTATCTCCAAATATTTTTTTGATCATCATTTATCAATGAATAATATTTTGAACATTGTGTTTATTTCTATTTTTCTTCTTCTTTAGATAAATATCTTGGTCTTTCATTGTTTTCCTGCAAATTCTTTTTTTGATTTCATCGATAATGCTCTTTTAATACAATTTCAACTGTTTCGCTGTTTCTTTTTTTGTTTATGAATATCATTTCTTTTATCATTTCTTCCATCTGGAAAAATCAAAAAATCAAAAAATCAAAAAATCAAAAAATCAAAAAATCAAAAAAAAAAAAAAAAAAAAAAAAAAAAAAAGGAGAGAGAGAGAGAAAGATGAAAAATTGTTTTTCGTTATTAGAAGAAACAAATATAAGATGAACAATCATAACAATTCTTAATAACTCATTTATATTGATATTTCTTGTTTGAAATCAATAATTGTCAATATTTCTTTATAAAAATGATTTTAAAAAGGCGTTTCTATGAAATCAACAAAAGTGTGCGCGTTTATGCACACACCATAAAATTTCCTGAATATAAAATGAATGTCAGTTGTTTTCAGAATTTTTCCAATTTCAATGGGAAAAAAAAGTAAATTTGTGTTTTTTTATTGAAAAGTTGCAAATGTTTAGTTTTCAGGTTTATTGAAAATAGACATTTTTCATAAGTTTTGCTTTCCATTTGAAAAAAGAACCCTCAAACTCATTGTGACAATGAAAATTTTCCAATATTCAATTATCAGCTTTCTATTCAAAATTTGAAGTTCTATTTCAAGAATTCAAGGAAACATGAATAAATTCAATGAACCAAAAAATTAAACATCTGCAACTTTTCAAAAAAAATTTCAAATATGGATTATCCCTCTGTGACATAACAAGAGAAAATTGAAAAAATGACAAAATGACTGAAAAGTTTTATTTTGATTTGTTAAAAAGTGTTATTTTTAACAATTCCACGATTCTTAATTACAATAAAAAATAATTTGATAATCGAAATACAACAATTCTAATTATTAAGAAGAAATCAATTTTTTTATAAATATGATCAAGTTCCCAATATTCAATTTTTTGACACTAAATGTTAGTTGAGGAATATTTTTGTCACTATTTGTCATTGACCGTCACTGACGGTCACTGACAAAAGAGAAAAAACGACAAGATATAACAGACGCTATCAACAAATCTTTTCCAAAGTGCATTGAAAAGTCTTTAGAAGTTCTTTTGCAATCTTTTTTTTGTTTTAATTTAATTCTATTCAAATTGAATAAAATTTTATTTTTTTGATAATTTATTTTTTATTTAAAATTTTTTTAGTGATGGGCGAGTATTCAAGTTATTTGTCAGGTCACAGAGATGAAATATGGATTATTTCTTGATTTCTTCAAAATCTGATTGATTGACAGGTTTGATTTTCAAAATCAGCAATCGCTCAAAAGAAAAATAATTTCATTTGATTTCGAAATGATTTTTACACACTGAAAATTAAATGGAGATATAATTCAAGCATTATTAAAATCGAAATTACAAAATAAAAGGAATACATATTTATGCAAGAAGCACCAACATTTTCTCACTAACCATTTCAAATACGCAAACTCTCCAAACAAAAATGTCAACAACGTGTTTTTTTTTGCAATTTTGTGAGTGATAATTATTGAAATCACACTTTTATTATTACATTATTTCGTTTTGAAATTTGTTTTGCATTCTTGTTAATGAACATTGGAAAGTGATAACATCATCAACAAAAAATCTTTCATGAATGCATCCCGAACGTATGTTTTTGTAACAATTGCAATTCATGAAATATGGAAATGATAGTTATCCAGCCATCTCCAAATGCATGCTATAAATTCAACACAGCGAATTAAGCAATGATTTCAAAAAGAATAACCCGTGAAATCATTTCACAACTAAAAAATATTATTTCCATCAATAAAAACGAATTACCAAAATGTGATAGAACCATCATTTTTTATTTTTTCGAAAAATTGTGAAATAGAGAAATAAAAATAAATATTTTCAACTATCTGCCATTTTTCTAATGATATTTCTTATTTTTTTTAAAATAGTTGTTTTTCTTCATTTTGTATCTATCAAAAAAACATTAGTTCCTTCGTTATTTCAAACAAAAAAGGCAATGTTTGTTTCACTGTTTGTAATTCTGAGTGAAATGCACTTATTGTCTTTGAATCGCTGAAATGAAAAATAATGCTTCATAAATAGCACTTTTTGTTGTTAACAAAGTTCTGGATAGTTCCTTTTCGTTTCAATCCTTTATCTTCCTCTTTTATTTTTCATTAATTCACGTTTTATTTCATTTGTTAATTTTTCACTTTATCTTTCTCTTTGTCTTTCTTTTCATTTTCATCTTTTTGATAATCATCTCATTTTCACAACTAATTTTTCAACTCTCACTTCTCATTCTGAATGATGTTGGGTGTCGCATTCTTTTCCTGTCCACTTCCTCTGAACATTCGCATTCAACATTAAAACATCTGTCAAAATTTTTTTGAAAAGTTCCTTTTGTTTAATTTTCAAATAAAGAAAAAATTTTATATTTCGATAAAATTTCTGTTCCCACTTACGAAACTTCACTTTGAATAAAATAATAACATTGTCAAGATTGTGTTTTCATGACAGCAAAATTTGGTGAGTGGGAACAGAAATTTGATCGAAATATGAAAATTTAATTTTATTTGAAAATGAAACAAACGGAACTTTTCAAAAAAATTTAGACATCTCTTTTCTCCCTTTTCTCCCTTTTCTCCCTTTTCTCCTTTTTTCTCCCTTTTCTCCCTTTTTCTCTCTTTTTCTCCCTTTTCTCCCTTTTTCTCTCTTTTCTCTCTTTTGCTTTTGTCTTTTCATACAGCCATTTCTTTTCCAAAGGCAACATTTCAGCCTCTCTTCAGAATGTGCATATTCTCCATCAGAGTAAATGGCATTCATCTTTCACTTCTCTTCTGCCACACACTTAGACACTCCCAAACACACACTCTCTCAACTGTTGCTGTGGCAGATCCAAATGAATGCATCCCTGAAGCGATTTGAAATGTGAATGAAAAAATAAAAAAGAAATGAATTGGTGAAAAGAAATGACTGAACTCAATTCTAAGAGTGTTTCTGAGGGTTTTGGTGCAAAAGCAAAAGAGCAGAAAATATAAGACTCAACATAATTTCACAGGTTAATTACTTTTCACTACTTGGCTTTTCATTTTCATTCACTTATAATTTGTTAAACGAACGTCAAAAGAAATAAAAATATGAATAATTAATCTTGAGTTTTTTTCTGTTTTGAAAAATTGTTTGAATAACAAAATGCCACACTGCCAAAAATCATGCAATCACTTTATGCTCATTTTCTTATTTATTTAAAGATGATAAACAGTTTTTTTAAAAAAAATATTCAAATATGATCAAGTATATAATATTTATTTCAAATAATACTTTTTAACGATTGACTTTTTTCTGCTTATATTGCAGGACGAGCAGCAAAACCGAAGCGTTGAGCGGTAAAATAAGATATACAACAGATATGCAAAAATTGAAAAGTGATCCATTGAAAAGGGACAAGGATGGAAGAACAGAAGCAATGCGATGGATTGTTGAGAAAATGACAGAACCTCCGTTGGAAATGAGACATGAAACAACGCTTCATGATAAAAATGGTTGGACAATGGCAATGCTGTGGATTGGATTTACCCATACGGAACCTCCACAATGGATGAGACATGATATAACTCTCGGAAATAATAATGGATCAACGATGGCAATGATATGGATCACAAACATCAAAACAGAGCCACCAGAATGGATGAGGCATGATATTGCGCTTCCCAATAAAATTGGATCGATAATGGCCTTTTATTGGATTATATACGTTAATTCAGAACCGCCGAAGTGGATGAGACACGATATTGCATATACAAATTATAAAGGATGCTCAATGGCTATGTATTGGATTGAATTTGTGAAGACAGAGCCACCAATGTGGATGAGACATGATATTACACTTACCAATAAGAATGGGTACACAATGGCTATGTTCTGGATTCAATTTGTTCAAACAGAACCCCCAGAATGGATGAGACACGATATTTCACTTGCTGATAAAGACGGATGGACAATGGCTATGTATTGGATTCACTTTGTCAAGATGGAACCGCCAGAATGGATGAGACATAAAATAACACTTGGCAAAAAGGATGACTGGACAATGGCGATGCTATGGATTTATCATGTCAAGACAGAGCCACCAGAATGGATGAGACACGATACAACACTTAAAGATTCTGATGGATGGACAATGGCCATGCTGTGGATTGAATATGTGAAGACAGAACCACCAATGTGGATGAGACATGATATTACACTTCGCGATAGCGGTGGAGAGACAATGGCTATGCTGTGGATAAAGGAGGTCAAGACAGAACCACCTTTATCAATAAGACATGCAATAATACTTACAGATAACAATGGTGAAACAATGGCGATGAAGTGGATTCAATTTGTGAAGACAGAGCCACCAGAATGGATGAGGCATGACAACGAAATTGCTGACAAAGAAGGACGAACAATGGCAATGCATTGGTTAAAGGAAGTTAAGACAGAACCTCCTTTATGGATGACAATGGATAACGCACAAGGCAACAATGATGGGAGGACATTGTCAATGAAGTGGATTGTGGAGAAAAAAACAGAACCTCCCGAGTGGATGAGGCATGATGTAACATTAGGGAATATCAATGGGAATACGATGGCCATGCTGTGGATTGCACATGCGAAAACAGAACCACCAAAATGGTTGAGGCATGAAAGTGCGCTTGCAGACAATGACGGATGGACGATGGCAATGTATTTTATTATTTGCGTAAGAGCTGATCCTCCAGAGTGGATGAGACACAGTATTACGCTTTCTGATAAGAGTGGAAGGACAATGGCCATGCATTGGATTAGAAATATCAAAACAGAGCCACCAGAGTGGATGAGGCACAATGTTGCTCTGAGAAACAAGGAAGGAAAAACAATGGCCATGTTGTGGATTCACTTTGTTCAAACAGACCCTCCAGAGTGGATGAGGCATGATATTGCGCTTGTTGAAAAATTTGGCAGGACAATGGCTATGATATGGATTGAATGTGCTAAAGCAGATCCACCAGAATGGATGAGACACGAAAATACATTCGCAGACAAAGGAGGACGAACAATGGCTATGATATGGATTGAATATGTGAAGACAGAACCACCGAAATGGATGAGACATGGAAGTTCATTTCCTGATAAAGACGGCAAAACAATGGCCATGCTGTGGATTGAACTCGTGAAGACAAATCCACCAGAATGGATGAGACACGACGTAGCACTCAAAGATAATGACGGGTGCACAATGGCAATGCTGTGGATTGAGAATGTTAAAGCAGACCTACCTGAATGGATGAGGCATGATATTACTCTTGGAAATAAGAAAGGAAAAACGATGGCAATGATATGGGTTGCAAATGCTAAGACAGACCCACCAGAGTGGATGAGACATAACAACGAAGTTGCAGACAAGAAAGGACGAACAATGGCCATGCATTGGATAAAGGAAATCAAGACTGAGACACCACTGTGGATGAGACACAACATTATCCTTAATGACTGTTATGGCTTGACAATGGCGATGATATGGATTACAAATGTCTTTTCAGAGCCGCCAGAATGGATGAGACATGACATTGAACGAACCGATATCCTGGGACGAACAATGTCGATGATGTGGATTCAGTTCACTGAAACTGAACCACCAGAATGGATGAGGCATAAAAATGAATTTAAGGATAAGGCTGGGAAAACGATGATCAACTATTGGGAAGAATATGCGAGAAGAGAGATCCCGGAATGGATGAAATACGATGAATTTGTTGTTGTTGTTGCAGATAATGATGGAGCAACAGATGCAATGCGTTGGCTCAAGGAAATGTTACAAAAGCATCAGAACGAAAGTGGAAAGGAAATACACTTGAAGTTGAAGATAGAATCGGGAAGGGAATAATGCAGATTTATTTGTTGAAGTGAGATCCATTGCCATCACGAATGAAATGATGTATTGCAGCTGGAGATAAGCGCATGATGATGAGTGTTGAAATAGATGCACCAGAAATGGAAGAAGACTGATAATTCCGCAAGAGTGATTGAATCATTTGCATTGAAGATATTATTTCTGAAGCATTAAACAAACGAACCAACAGATTTGCATGTGTGTAAATAAAGGCTGTTTAGCAACATTTCTTAATTCATGACTTTTCTTTCTCTCTTTCTTTGAAGCTGGTTTTGCTCTATTGGCAGATGGTTGGACATGCTTCAAAGATATCTCATTTTGATCTCTTTTCGATTTGCTTTCGATTGTTTTTTCATTTCAGCAGAACAATTGAAGCTGTTCACTTCAAAATTTTTATTTTTGCTTATTTTTCAAAATATATCTTTTCAATTTTTATTTGATTTTGTAAATAATGAATGACAAGCTCAATGTAAATCATCTTATTTTTCTTTTTTTTCTTTTCTTTTCTTCTTCTTCTTATTTTTTTTTTTCCAATTTGCCAACGTAACCGAAATTTCACTTTGGCATTTTGAAAATGAAATGAGCATTTCTGTGATTTGGAGTTGAGAGAACTGTTATTCTTAGTTGTTGTGCTTTGACGATTTTGTTGCAGCCATTTTGATCAGATTCAACAGTTGCAATTCAGTTAATTATTGAGTCATATTTGTTCATTTTTGGGAATTGAAAGTGTTTCGTTGCTATCTTGAAAAAAACACAGAATATTCACAAAGACAACATGAACTTTGACATTCAGATGGTTCATTTGAAATCACACGAAGTCACAATTTCTGAGAAAGACATAACAAATATCTGTAAGTGTCACATTAATGATTTATTAAAAAAGCTTCGAAGAAATACACATTTTTATATCGCATTGACAAATCACATTACACAATAATATGTGTGAAAAAAATAAAATTGATTATTAAAAAAGGAAATCCTTTTGTGAAATAGGCCCCATTGTCGTTGTTGAAAACTCATTTATTGAAGTGTGAGAAATTCTCTTCAAACACATCTGAATGACAAAAATCAGAGTTCCGATTGAATACTGTCTCTTTCGAATTGTGGAAGAAGGCAAGCTGAAGAACAGATGAAAACCTCGAGGAGAGAGCGTGAATGATTCAATGAAGAAGACTCATGAACTGTTTGAGATGGAAACTATGGAAATGCCATTGAAGAAAGGAGAAAAATAGATGGATCAATCACAATCTTCTGAACATCTTTTCCACTGAAGGAGGTTCAGTTGAATGCATTCGAGGTAAAATGTTCAGACATGATTCTTTTAATGAGAATTGGAAAAGATTTTCTTTTCCATTCACTTCAACAACAGAAACAGAATCCACATTTGTCATGCAGGAGAATTTATATCCAACCACTTCATTCGTGTTGAATCTGATTATACCAATCACTTGAATGTGGATTTGAGGGGTTCGCTGTTTTTGTTGTTGGGTGGAAGAAACGAGATGAATGAGACGAAAACAGCTGTTCAATTCCCATTAGTGGTGGGAAATAATATCTTCCATTCATTTCACGAAGACAAAGAATAATCTTCAATGACTGATCAATATTCTCACATTTCATAATTCTCTGAGCATGCGATGTATTCATCCATCTCTTCATCAACAGCCATGCCATCCATGAGTGATCATGAGGAGGAGGACGAAATCCTTCTGCCCTCATCAGTCTTTGAGGTGGAAGATGTCAGAGCTGGTGATGGGAATGAAGATGTGAAAAGCAAAGGAGGATGTGATATACTCAATCTGGACAATCCTTTCAGAGCATTTGATGCTTCTTGTTCACTTTTGTGGGAGAAATGTTGGCAGATACGCTCCATCTTTTATTTGTGTCTGTTCTGTTGTTGACTTTGATGCTCAATCTGGTTATCGAATTAATAAACATGAAAGATGTTAAATTATCGTCTGCACAACTAATTCAACCAATTCCTTCTTTTCTCTTTCATGTTCCTCTTTCTCTTCGCCATGTTTCTTCTTCTTTCTTCTTTTGTCTTATTTTTCATCTTTATCTCCTTCCCTTTTATGGTTCTTCCACATATTCGTTTATGAGTGCATGAATTTCTGTGGTAACATCTCTGCTGCAATCATCATCTCTCACAGTCCTGACTCCAATTTCTGCTTCTCTTCATTCCTCTGAGCAGGCTTCTCTTTCACTTTCATTTTCTTCAGCTCATCACTCCTCATCGTAGATGCTATCCTTCTTTCCCTTCTTCTTCTTCTTCTTCTTTCCCTCTTCTTCTTCATATCCTTCCTCTGTTTCCAACTTTAATCTCTTCAACTCTCTCTTCTTCGTGCTCAATACCATAACTTGCACTTCTTCTGTCAATTCTTCATGACTCATCCCACTTCCATTGTGCGTGTCTGTCTTCAACTGAGTTGCAGAATTATTGAGAGAAAATAACTGAATAGAATAAGGGAATGTATTTCTTGATTTAATTAATATTTTTGAGTCAATTGGAGAAGAAGAGGATATTGAAATATCATTCGGGGAATCCGCTTCGGAGAAGAGAGAAAGATGGATTTATTGATAATCTGGTTGGGAAGGAAAAGGAAATGATTCAACAATGGAAAAAAAGAAGAATAAGAGAAAGCAATGAATGGAGAAGGTGTAGGAGTACACATGAAGCTGAATAGAAGTCAAACAATAAATCCTCTTCTTTTCTTTCAAAGAGAATCTTTATTTCCTGTTCCACCCCTCCTCAATTATCAACATTTCTATATTTGCAATTGCTTTTTCATACGAAAAAAGTGCTATCATTCACTAAACATTCATCTCTCCCCTTCTTATCTTTCACTTTCGCTTTCTCTCCGACTTCTCCAACACTTTCCCCAAATGATTGGTCTTTGTCCAATCTCATGTTGCACAAGCTTCAAATCAAAACATCTTCCTTTTCTTTTTTTTCTTTTTCTTCTTCCTCTTCTTTTTTATTTTTTTTCTTATTTTTCTCCTTTTCCAACTTCTCTTCTTCTGTGAAGAAATGATCTTTTTTTATGAAAAGCTGTACGCAGATAGCATTCTTTCTTTCCTTTTCAGTTTTCTTCAGCATTTGCGGTGTAAAACTTCTCAAGTTCAAACAAGGCACACATGATCGAAGAAAACATCGACGTTTTCTGTTTCTTCTTCACAAAACAAAAAAGTATTTAAAAAAAATTAAAAAACAATGAAAAAGAAAAGAAAAAATTGGTATGAAACAAAATCAAGAAAGCAATATATTTCATTCCATGAATCTCAGCATATCTGTGAAGACAGATACTTCTTATATAACTTATATGATAATAATTCATCATTAAAAAAAATGTGAACAAATATGCCAAATGCAAAGAAGAGGAAGAGGAGGAAGAGGAGGAAGAGGAAAAAGAAGTTTTGATTTGAAGCTTGTGCAACATGAGATTGGACAAAGACCAATCATTTGGGGAAAGTGTTGGAGAAGTCGGAGAGAAAGCGAAAGTGAAAGATAAGAAGGGGAGAGATGAATGTTTAGTGAATGATAGCACTTTTTTCGTATGAAAAAGCAATTGCAAATATAGAAATGTTGATAATTGAGGAGGGGTGGAACAGGAAATAAAGATTCTCTTTGAAAGAAAAGAAGAGGATTTATTGTTTGACTTCTATTCAGCTTCATGTGTACTCCTACACCTTCTCCATTCATTGCTTTCTCTTATTCTTCTTTTTTTCCATTGTTGAATCATTTCCTTTTCCTTCCCAACCAGATTATCAATAAATCCATCTTTCTCTCTTCTCCGAAGCGGATTCCCCGAATGATATTTCAATATCCTCTTCTTCTCCAATTGACTCAAAAATATTAATTAAATCAAGAAATACATTCCCTTATTCTATTCAGTTATTTTCTCTCAATAATTCTGCAACTCAGTTGAAGACAGACACGCACAATGGAAGTGGGATGAGTCATGAAGAATTGACAGAAGAAGTGCAAGTTATGGTATTGAGCACGAAGAAGAGAGAGTTGAAGAGATTAAAGTTGGAAACAGAGGAAGGATATGAAGAAGAAGAGGGGAAAGAAGAAGAAGAAGAAGAAGGGAAAGAAGGATAGCATCTACGATGAGGAGTGATGAGCTGAAGAAAATGAAAGTGAAAGAGAAGCCTGCTCAGAGGAATGAAGAGAAGCAGAAATTGGAGTCAGGACTGTGAGAGATGATGATTGCAGCAGAGATGTTACCACAGAAATTCATGCACTCATAAACGAATATGTGGAAGAACCATAAAAGGGAAGGAGATAAAGATGAAAAATAAGACAAAAGAAGAAAGAAGAAGAAACATGGCGAAGAGAAAGAGGAACATGAAAGAGAAAAGAAGGAATTGGTTGAATTAGTTGTGCAGACGATAATTTAACATCTTTCATGTTTATTAATTCGATAACCAGATTGAGCATCAAAGTCAACAACAGAACAGACACAAATAAAAGATGGAGCGTATCTGCCAACATTTCTCCCACAAAAGTGAACAAGAAGCATCAAATGCTCTGAAAGGATTGTCCAGATTGAGTATATCACATCCTCCTTTGCTTTTCACATCTTCATTCCCATCACCAGCTCTGACATCTTCCACCTCAAAGACTGATGAGGGCAGAAGGATTTCGTCCTCCTCCTCATGATCACTCATGGATGGCATGGCTGTTGATGAAGAGATGGATGAATACATCGCATGCTCAGAGAATTATGAAATGTGAGAATATTGATCAGTCATTGAAGATTATTCTTTGTCTTCGTGAAATGAATGGAAGATATTATTTCCCACCACTAATGGGAATTGAACAGCTGTTTTCGTCTCATTCATCTCGTTTCTTCCACCCAACAACAAAAACAGCGAACCCCTCAAATCCACATTCAAGTGATTGGTATAATCAGATTCAACACGAATGAAGTGGTTGGATATAAATTCTCCTGCATGACAAATGTGGATTCTGTTTCTGTTGTTGAAGTGAATGGAAAAGAAAATCTTTTCCAATTCTCATTAAAAGAATCATGTCTGAACATTTTACCTCGAATGCATTCAACTGAACCTCCTTCAGTGGAAAAGATGTTCAGAAGATTGTGATTGATCCATCTATTTTTCTCCTTTCTTCAATGGCATTTCCATAGTTTCCATCTCAAACAGTTCATGAGTCTTCTTCATTGAATCATTCACGCTCTCTCCTCGAGGTTTTCATCTGTTCTTCAGCTTGCCTTCTTCCACAATTCGAAAGAGACAGTATTCAATCGGAACTCTGATTTTTGTCATTCAGATGTGTTTGAAGAGAATTTCTCACACTTCAATAAATGAGTTTTCAACAACGACAATGGGGCCTATTTCACAAAAGGATTTCCTTTTTTAATAATCAATTTTATTTTTTTCACACATATTATTGTGTAATGTGATTTGTCAATGCGATATAAAAATGTGTATTTCTTCGAAGCTTTTTTAATAAATCATTAATGTGACACTTACAGATATTTGTTATGTCTTTCTCAGAAATTGTGACTTCGTGTGATTTCAAATGAACCATCTGAATGTCAAAGTTCATGTTGTCTTTGTGAATATTCTGTGTTTTTTTCAAGATAGCAACGAAACACTTTCAATTCCCAAAAATGAACAAATATGACTCAATAATTAACTGAATTGCAACTGTTGAATCTGATCAAAATGGCTGCAACAAAATCGTCAAAGCACAACAACTAAGAATAACAGTTCTCTCAACTCCAAATCACAGAAATGCTCATTTCATTTTCAAAATGCCAAAGTGAAATTTCGGTTACGTTGGCAAATTGGAAAAAAAAAAATAAGAAGAAGAAGAAAAGAAAAGAAAAAAAGAAAATAAGATGATTTACATTGAGCTTGTCATTCATTATTTACAAAATCAAATAAAAATTGAAAAGATATATTTTGAAAAATAAGCAAAAATAAAAATTTTGAAGTGAACAGCTTCAATTGTTCTGCTGAAATGAAAAAACAATCGAAAGCAAATCGAAAAGAGATCAAAATGAGATATCTTTGAAGCATGTCCAACCATCTGCCAATAGAGCAAAACCAGCTTCAAAGAAAGAGAGAAAGAAAAGTCATGAATTAAGAAATGTTGCTAAACAGCCTTTATTTACACACATGCAAATCTGTTGGTTCGTTTGTTTAATGCTTCAGAAATAATATCTTCAATGCAAATGATTCAATCACTCTTGCGGAATTATCAGTCTTCTTCCATTTCTGGTGCATCTATTTCAACACTCATCATCATGCGCTTATCTCCAGCTGCAATACATCATTTCATTCGTGATGGCAATGGATCTCACTTCAACAAATAAATCTGCATTATTCCCTTCCCGATTCTATCTTCAACTTCAAGTGTATTTCCTTTCCACTTTCGTTCTGATGCTTTTGTAACATTTCCTTGAGCCAACGCATTGCATCTGTTGCTCCATCATTATCTGCAACAACAACAACAAATTCATCGTATTTCATCCATTCCGGGATCTCTCTTCTCGCATATTCTTCCCAATAGTTGATCATCGTTTTCCCAGCCTTATCCTTAAATTCATTTTTATGCCTCATCCATTCTGGTGGTTCAGTTTCAGTGAACTGAATCCACATCATCGACATTGTTCGTCCCAGGATATCGGTTCGTTCAATGTCATGTCTCATCCATTCTGGCGGCTCTGAAAAGACATTTGTAATCCATATCATCGCCATTGTCAAGCCATAACAGTCATTAAGGATAATGTTGTGTCTCATCCACAGTGGTGTCTCAGTCTTGATTTCCTTTATCCAATGCATGGCCATTGTTCGTCCTTTCTTGTCTGCAACTTCGTTGTTATGTCTCATCCACTCTGGTGGGTCTGTCTTAGCATTTGCAACCCATATCATTGCCATCGTTTTTCCTTTCTTATTTCCAAGAGTAATATCATGCCTCATCCATTCAGGTAGGTCTGCTTTAACATTCTCAATCCACAGCATTGCCATTGTGCACCCGTCATTATCTTTGAGTGCTACGTCGTGTCTCATCCATTCTGGTGGATTTGTCTTCACGAGTTCAATCCACAGCATGGCCATTGTTTTGCCGTCTTTATCAGGAAATGAACTTCCATGTCTCATCCATTTCGGTGGTTCTGTCTTCACATATTCAATCCATATCATAGCCATTGTTCGTCCTCCTTTGTCTGCGAATGTATTTTCGTGTCTCATCCATTCTGGTGGATCTGCTTTAGCACATTCAATCCATATCATAGCCATTGTCCTGCCAAATTTTTCAACAAGCGCAATATCATGCCTCATCCACTCTGGAGGGTCTGTTTGAACAAAGTGAATCCACAACATGGCCATTGTTTTTCCTTCCTTGTTTCTCAGAGCAACATTGTGCCTCATCCACTCTGGTGGCTCTGTTTTGATATTTCTAATCCAATGCATGGCCATTGTCCTTCCACTCTTATCAGAAAGCGTAATACTGTGTCTCATCCACTCTGGAGGATCAGCTCTTACGCAAATAATAAAATACATTGCCATCGTCCATCCGTCATTGTCTGCAAGCGCACTTTCATGCCTCAACCATTTTGGTGGTTCTGTTTTCGCATGTGCAATCCACAGCATGGCCATCGTATTCCCATTGATATTCCCTAATGTTACATCATGCCTCATCCACTCGGGAGGTTCTGTTTTTTTCTCCACAATCCACTTCATTGACAATGTCCTCCCATCATTGTTGCCTTGTGCGTTATCCATTGTCATCCATAAAGGAGGTTCTGTCTTAACTTCCTTTAACCAATGCATTGCCATTGTTCGTCCTTCTTTGTCAGCAATTTCGTTGTCATGCCTCATCCATTCTGGTGGCTCTGTCTTCACAAATTGAATCCACTTCATCGCCATTGTTTCACCATTGTTATCTGTAAGTATTATTGCATGTCTTATTGATAAAGGTGGTTCTGTCTTGACCTCCTTTATCCACAGCATAGCCATTGTCTCTCCACCGCTATCGCGAAGTGTAATATCATGTCTCATCCACATTGGTGGTTCTGTCTTCACATATTCAATCCACAGCATGGCCATTGTCCATCCATCAGAATCTTTAAGTGTTGTATCGTGTCTCATCCATTCTGGTGGCTCTGTCTTGACATGATAAATCCATAGCATCGCCATTGTCCAGTCATCCTTTTTGCCAAGTGTTATTTTATGTCTCATCCATTCTGGCGGTTCCATCTTGACAAAGTGAATCCAATACATAGCCATTGTCCATCCGTCTTTATCAGCAAGTGAAATATCGTGTCTCATCCATTCTGGGGGTTCTGTTTTGAAATTATAAATCCATAGCATGGCCATTGTGTACCCATTCTTATTGGTAAGTGTAATATCATGTCTCATCCACATTGGTGGCTCTGTCTTCACAAATTCAATCCAATACATAGCCATTGAGCATCCTTTATAATTTGTATATGCAATATCGTGTCTCATCCACTTCGGCGGTTCTGAATTAACGTATATAATCCAATAAAAGGCCATTATCGATCCAATTTTATTGGGAAGCGCAATATCATGCCTCATCCATTCTGGTGGCTCTGTTTTGATGTTTGTGATCCATATCATTGCCATCGTTGATCCATTATTATTTCCGAGAGTTATATCATGTCTCATCCATTGTGGAGGTTCCGTATGGGTAAATCCAATCCACAGCATTGCCATTGTCCAACCATTTTTATCATGAAGCGTTGTTTCATGTCTCATTTCCAACGGAGGTTCTGTCATTTTCTCAACAATCCATCGCATTGCTTCTGTTCTTCCATCCTTGTCCCTTTTCAATGGATCACTTTTCAATTTTTGCATATCTGTTGTATATCTTATTTTACCGCTCAACGCTTCGGTTTTGCTGCTCGTCCTGCAATATAAGCAGAAAAAAGTCAATCGTTAAAAAGTATTATTTGAAATAAATATTATATACTTGATCATATTTGAATATTTTTTTTAAAAAAACTGTTTATCATCTTTAAATAAATAAGAAAATGAGCATAAAGTGATTGCATGATTTTTGGCAGTGTGGCATTTTGTTATTCAAACAATTTTTTCAAAACAGAAAAAAACTCAAGATTAATTATTCATATTTTTATTTCTTTTGACGTTCGTTTAACAAATTATAAGTGAATGAAAATGAAAAGCCAAGTAGTGAAAAGTAATTAACCTGTGAAATTATGTTGAGTCTTATATTTTCTGCTCTTTTGCTTTTGCACCAAAACCCTCAGAAACACTCTTAGAATTGAGTTCAGTCATTTCTTTTCACCAATTCATTTCTTTTTTATTTTTTCATTCACATTTCAAATCGCTTCAGGGATGCATTCATTTGGATCTGCCACAGCAACAGTTGAGAGAGTGTGTGTTTGGGAGTGTCTAAGTGTGTGGCAGAAGAGAAGTGAAAGATGAATGCCATTTACTCTGATGGAGAATATGCACATTCTGAAGAGAGGCTGAAATGTTGCCTTTGGAAAAGAAATGGCTGTATGAAAAGACAAAAGCAAAAGAGAGAAAGAGAGAAAAGGGAGAAAAGGGAGAAAAGAGAGAAAAGGGAGAAAAGGGAGAAAAAGGAGAAAAGGGAGAAAAGGGAGAAAAGGGAGAAAAGAGATGTCTAAATTTTTTTGAAAAGTTCCGTTTGTTTCATTTTCAAATAAAATTAAATTTTCATATTTCGATCAAATTTCTGTTCCCACTCACCAAATTTTGCTGTCATGAAAACACAATCTTGACAATGTTATTATTTTATTCAAAGTGAAGTTTCGTAAGTGGGAACAGAAATTTTATCGAAATATAAAATTTTTTCTTTATTTGAAAATTAAACAAAAGGAACTTTTCAAAAAAATTTTGACAGATGTTTTAATGTTGAATGCGAATGTTCAGAGGAAGTGGACAGGAAAAGAATGCGACACCCAACATCATTCAGAATGAGAAGTGAGAGTTGAAAAATTAGTTGTGAAAATGAGATGATTATCAAAAAGATGAAAATGAAAAGAAAGACAAAGAAAAAAAAAGAGGAAGAGGAAGAAGAAGAAGAAGAAGAAGAAGAAGACAAAGAAAAAGGAAGAGAAAAAGGAGGAGAATAACGACGATGAAGAGAAGATATCGTTTTGAGTTGAAAAGAAGATTTGAAGAAGTTTCGGAGAAATATGGTGAAACGCGGAGAAATATATGAAGGTAAAATGGAATTCTGCGTATTTGTTTGTTGACGAAGAATGAATCGAAAGATAAGAAAAGAGAAGAATGATGAGTGTTGTTAATGGACAATTTCAGGTTTCTGGTGAAGAAGGAAGAAGAGAGAAGGAAGAAGAGAGAAGGAAGAAGAAAGAAGAAGAAGATATAGACGATGATGATGATAACAATGATTGAATATCTTCATTTGAAGAAAGGAACAGCAAATAAATAGAGAAACATTGTGAAATTCTTATCTTCGTGCTCTAATCTTTTGTTTCTGTGCATTCTTCGCGCAATGAGCAGCCTTTGAATCCTTCACACTTTTTGTTCAATCCTTTTTTCTTTCCAACAAAAAAAAGGTTACAAATGAAAATTTTTCTTTTCCTCGTTTTTCATTTCATCTCCTCCTCTTTCCCTTCACTTCTTTCACATTTAAAATAATCTTCTTTTCTCAAAAGCAGCCTTTTCCAAAGCCCAATGATATGCATCTCTGTAATATCTTGAATTTCATCAATCTTCCCATTTGCTTTTTCCTTCACTGTTTTCTTTCTTCTTCTTCAAATCCATCCAATCTTTCGTTATTTCAACATCCCGCATCAAAAAATCGATTGAAAAATTCTTATAAAAATTATAAATTTAACAAACTTTCAAAGCGAATTTTTTGATCAGTTTCAATAAATATTTAGTATCTGCAATGTTCGTTTTTCCCAACAAACCATCATCAAATCCAATCGTTTTTCAATATTTCTTCAATATTCATAATAATTCAAGATGTTTCAATATCCATCCATTTCTTTCCAAAATACATCCATTTCCAGCTTTTCTGTAAATTGCTAAATTCAATTTTTCATCCGTTTTATCTCAAAACGGGAAGGTTTTTATCAAGAATTAAGTTCATTAAAGCTCCTGTCATGCATGTACAAAAGTCATTTGTTCCCTCCTTCCAAACTCCATATACTGCTCAGAACTGTTAAAGGCTTCTAAACTTAAATAAAAAGTCGGGTCCTTGCATTCTGAGAAGGCAACAAATGGAAATATCTTTTTAATGAATGGAACAATAAAAAAAGTTAACTCAAAAATACTTATTCTTTCAGCACACAAATTGCCGTATTTTCTCCAAAGATGCTTTTCATAAAAATCATCTTGTTCGTTCTTTCATCAGTGATTCGCTGTTGCTGTCTCATACCATCTCACAAAATATTATCATCATTTTTGCAGAAAATATTCACTGACTTATCTCGCACTCAGCCAGTTGTCATTCCAGCTCAAAATATTTCATTCGATCTGCTTAACCATAATAACATTACTGAAAATACTTTGAGTAATATTTTATAACTATTTTCAGTAATAAAATGGATGTTTATGATTCCGTCAGAAATATCCTAAAGCTGATCTCTCGTTAACTTTTCTTTTCATGAGCTCTTTTTGGAGTGAAAATTTGTCATTTCACTCACAATTCTCATTGAAACATTATTAAATTTCCTCATGAGTTCTTTCAAAACCCGATCAAATCACATCCATTGTTATTGATATTAAACATCTGCATCACATGCCTTTTGACGTGAACATTTTTGGAGTGACATGACGTGACAGAAAAAAACTTTTTTTCACTCGATTTTTTTGAATTTCACATATGCAAAAAAAAAAAAAATGAAAAATTAAAATTAAAAAGAGCAATAAATATATATTTTAATTTTTTTTATATGATTTTGTTTATATTAATAGTTATTTTTTTTCTTTGAAATTCATTTTCAAATATTAATTGCATAATGGGTTGTGTCGTGATCATTTTTATTGTATAAATACCGCGGCACTCACGTCACTGCCTGTCACAGACGTGAATTAAGTCAATAGTCCATTTTTTCAGATGTTTGGGGTTTAACTTGTTTGTATGTTATATTAAAGTTTTCAACTTGTTTAAATTCTTTTGTTTATTGTTTTTGAATTATTTTTATTTTTTCAATTTTTCTTAAATTTTTTCTTACTTATTTCAATCATTAAAGCGTGTTCTTCGTGTTTATATGAAGCAGACAAAAGATGCGCTTATTAGAACTTTTACAATGGCAGGAGTTGAGAGGTTAGGCGAAAGATATGAATGGCTGAAAGAGGTGGATTGCGCATGTGGGAATGAGCGTTGCGTGGTGGGTGTTTGACAGCGGGAAGTGGATGTTGGAAAGAGCAGAACAGTGGCAGGGTTGGTTGTGGTGATGGAGTTGCAGTTACTGGTGTTTTTTTATGATGTTTGAAAATGGGAAAAGGAGATTGGGGAAGAATGGGGGATGTGTGGGTGGTTGAGGAGTTTATGGTGAGAACTATAGTGCAAAGCTAGAGAAACAGGAAGAGATCAGATGGTGAAGGGTGAATGTCTAGGAAACAAGTTCAGCAGTGAGTGGAATGCTTGCTTTATAAGTGTGGTTGGAAATGCAGGATGGGATCACAGCATGCGCATTAGGAGTGTTTTTCTGTTCTTTGCTTTTGAACTTCGAAAGAACAAGCAGCGGGTTGCAGATGCGGCTGGAGTTTGTAATGAGGGAGTTACGGTAGTGCGGGCTGTCTCTTAGACAATTGTGAACGGGGCATACAGGATTGTGCGATTAAGGAAATACCACTTCAAGTTTTTAGGGCAGAACACAGAGCGGCTTGTGTATTGGAGGATAGAATGAGAGGCGATTAAGGAGAGCAGAACAAAAAGTGAGGTCTCGGAGCGGGTGATGTATTCGAGCGAGGAGCTGTTTGTTAAGAAGCGATTAAGCGAGGAACGAGAGGTGAGGGCAGGAGGGGAGAAAAAAGAGGAAGAATCATGAAGAGAGGGAAAACGAGCGAAACATGTGAATGAGGGAGCCAGAGCATGCACAGAGGATGGAAGAGGAGAGGAGGCAAGAAGAAAAGAAAATGAAGGAGGATGAAGGGGGAGCGTGTTGAGGAAGAGGCATCAGTGCGGGACGAGGAGAAGGATAGAAGAGGATCGGACAGCTGCAGAGGCAGTTCAGTGTCAGGAAGAAGGGGTTGTAGTTGCGCTAGTGTGGAAGCGTGATTGGAGGAGTTGGCAGCAAAGATGGTACTGCTGGCGTTGAGCATGAGAAATAAAAGAGAGAAGAGGAGGAGAGAAAGAGGATGAAGGAAGAGGAAGAAGAAGCGATGGGGGAGGAGTGGGTTGTTGATGCAGAAGAGAGAGCGCAGCGAGAACGAGAAGAGCTGGAAGAGTTGAAAGAGATGAGGAGGAGAGGAGAAGAAGCAAAGACAGAATCCAAATATGAAACTGAAAAAAGCAGAAGAGCGAAGAATGGCAGAGGAGGATGATGAGAAGGAAATTATTTGACGTGAAAAAGAAAAGGAAACGAAGAGACGGGAAAAAGAAAAGGGAAAAGAAGAAAAGGTTAAGAAGGAAGAGGCAACGAGGGCAATTTTCAATTTGCGGAGAAGGTGGAAAGATGGGAAAAAAAGAGAAGAAGAAGTGGATGGAGATGGGGATAAGGAGCCAAAAGATGTGGGGCACCGGAGGAAAAGAATTCGAGAGGGTGAGGTGAATAAAAATGGATGCCAAAGGTTTACAGAAGAATTGATTGTGTATGGTCTTGCCAATATTATTATTATAGATTGAATAATTATAGAAATTACAATGGCTGTGGTTCCTGATATTTTTGTTCAACAGAAATTTTTTGAAATAATTTCTGACCACTTTTTCATGGAATTTTTGTTTGCTATTGAAAATGGATATTTTTGGATCAAAGTTTTTCTTTCGCTCTTCAGTTTTTGCTTTAGTTGTTTTTGTGCTAGGAGTTGAAGACAGTTTGATGTGTTTTCGCATGCTTAGCATGCTTTTTTGCCTTTTGCAAAGAGAAAAAAAGGAAAAAAATGAAACAATCTTTTATTTTATTTGTCTTTATTATTTTTTATTAGAACATATACACAAAAAGAAAAGAATTTCTTTCATATTCATTGGTTATTATTCCTTGATTAAACTTTATTCAAAAATTACCAGAAAATGGTTTTTCTTGATAAAACAAACTATTCAAAATAAAAAGAATAAAATTTTCTATAGAAAATGATAAAAACATTATTAAAGATCATGAAAGATGTCTATTGAAGATTAAAATTTTTTTGTACATAAAAATGCAATCAAGTTTTATTCTTTTCAAATATATTCATTAATGAAAATGCAAAAAAGAAAACAATTTTTCTAAAACATTAACAAACAAATTGAGCAATTAATTTGTTTATTTGAACTGAAAGTTATAGCTTTTGTGAAAGAGAAAAAAAGAACTAAGATGAAATAACATTTCATTAAGGTTTGTTGTTGAAAACAGGATTGAAATTTTTTTTTCAATAAAATAATTTTTTCGTAAAAGTTTTATTCTGAGCCATATTTTGTTTTCAAATAGTTAAATAAAACAAAACTGAACTAAAAAAAAAAGTGTCTGGCACTGACTGACGTGGACTGACATTTTTGAAGGTGACGCAGATGTTTAATTGATATCATCTTTTGTCACATTATAGCCTTAATGAGTATTTATTTGTTTATGCATTTTTTCTTTCAAATTTTTCCGTAAACAGTCATTGGATATTGTAAGATCGAAAATATATTGTTTTTGGATTTGTCAACAATCATTGATAATTTGTTATTAATTTTCATTTAATATTTCAATTTAGACATCGTGCTAATTATTCAGTTGGGTGATTATTATAAAAAATATATGGGGGAAAATATGGACTTTCAAGCTTTTTATGCACAAAGTTTGAAAAAATGTTTCACTTATATCATTTTTAAACTTAATCAGATTTCAAAATAAATTTGATTTTCATATCTGCAAGCAAATATCATTGATATAATAACATCATATTGTGTGACATCACATGTATTTCAAAAAATAAACACATTTTTTTCTAATTTTTTGATCACAAATAGTCTATCAAAAGTGCATAATTTTTCAATGAAAATGCCTGAAGTCAAACATTTTGTCCCATATTTTTTGATTCATAATTATCGATTCAAAAATATTTTTTGAATATTGGAAAATGAACACTGAAAAGAGAACAAGCATATTCAAGAGATATTCGTCTTTATTTCAGCTCGCACATTTATTTTTGTAACTGTCACGATGAATTGAGAATTTGAATTTGAAATCTCTTTCCTATGACAAGCAATCAAGAAAAGTTATCACCCCAAAAAAAGTTGTGATAAAAAGAACAATCACACAGCTTTGAAAAAATCAAAGGTTGAAAAATTGACAGAAGAAAAATTTAAAAGAATATCCCTTCGTGAAAAATAATTTTTCTTAAATAACTATTATCGATAAACAATCAAATTGTTTTTCTGTATAAAGCTATATTATAAATGGTAATAAAGCATTAATTGTAACAAAAATTTGTGTAAAACTCGATGTTTTTTGAATCAGGAATTGATTGTCTTCAAAATACTGCACAACTCCATTGAATTTTTCATTTCAAAAGCAGAAGTCATTATTTTTATGATTATTTGCATGGAAAATGAACTGATGAACAAATGAATAAAGCATAGAAAGTAATTGAATATTCGTGCAATTGTCAGCCTTAGTGAAACATTAATGTTACAAATATGGTTGATGCAAATTGCATTTTTCTCATTATTTCTTTTTTTTTTTCATTATTAAATTTCCGTTTCTGAAGAATCAAAATTGAACAGAAATGGAAAAACAAAGGAATTTGTAATTAATGTTTATTCTGCAAATTAATATATTTAGTTTTCATTTCTTTTCAAGTTATGAAAATTTGAAACAAAACTGAAATACAGATATCGCATAAAATACCGGACAAGATCGATTTCACAATAACTGCAAGAGGTCTAACTGTGACAATTTTCCTCAAAACATATCTCATCAATACAAACTCATTTGGCATGTAAAACTTCCATTTTCATGAAGACTGAATATTGAAAAAATTATTATTTGAAATTTCGGAGAAATAGGATTTTGAGTTTCTCCGAGAATTAAATAACAATTTTTTCCGAGCACATATGAAGTTATTTTGAAAGTCTTGTATGCCATGTGAGTTTGTATTGATGAGATGTATTTTGAGGAAAATTGTCAGAATTTTTCTTCTAGCGGTTGTTGTGAAATCGATCTTGTCCGGTATTTTGTGATATATCTGTATCTCCTAAAATTTGCATGTTGCTGGAAATTTTAACACTTCAAAATGCATGTGCGAAATTTACTGTTTTTTAAGTTTTTGTTCACAAGCTTCTTCCTTTCCAATCAAAAACATAAGAAATATTTTTTCTATTTTTCATTCCATTGAGTAGTTTATTATCGAAAAATCTCTTTCATCACAATTCAGTTTGTTTCTCATGAAAAGTGAGAATAATTTGACAACAATTATGCATTGTGTAATGTGTATTTTTATTTAAAAAAACATTCAAAATAAACAATTCGAATGTTTTCATCATTATAATTTATCTCACATCATATTTTTCAAGAAATTTGAGTCAGAAAAAAATGAAAAAGTCAATTGATAAAATATATTGAAAACAATGTAACGGATTGAATGATAGACTTGAGGAAGAAGGATTTGAAGACATTGTTGTGAGTTTTCAAGAGCATTTCGCTTTTTTGAAGTTGAGTCCAACTTGCTTATTTGTGAGGACAAAAGCAAAAAAAAAATTTATTGATTTGATTTCATTTTATTTCTGTTTTTTTTTTTTTTAACTTTTTTTATATGAATTTGTTGTTGTCTCTCAAAAACATTCTGCAAACAATTTAAAAAAAAAAAAAAAAGATTCTGTAATTTTGATTTGGTTTTGATCCAATTATTCGATTCGTTTTTTGTGGGATTGAGCAACAGTTCTTTGTGCGAATTCAAAATGGAACTGGGGAGATAACTTTATCTGCGTCAAGCAATTGTCAAGCGCGCTTGAAAAACATTTTGTTCTCGAACAGATTTTGAAGCATTCAATCGCACAGGCCTCGTTGCAAATTGCAAAGGCCAACATAAAATTTCACAAAATGCCTAATTCAATGTGTTTCAGATGTGTATGCATTTTTTAAATAAAAAAGCCAGATTTTTTTATTTCCATTTGTGATTTTTCTCTTTTTGCGAAATGAATGTTTGAACAATTTGCATTTCGGGTGTTTCTTATCCGCGCTTCCAGAAGCGAAGAATATTTTATTTTGCAATGGGCAGATGGAACGAAGCAAGCGAAGGAGGGAGTTGGATTTCATGAAAGAAGAAATGATTTTGTTCATGCAATTCTGATTTTATTCTCTTTTTGGAAGACTGCACCGACAAATGTGTCTCCTCCATTTCCACTTTGTCGATTGTCCATCCTCGTATGGGAAGCGATATTGTGTCTTTGAAGAGGATAACATTTTTATTTTTTAAAAAAGAAATCGATTCATGAATAATTCACAAAGGCGACAAGCCAGTGGCTTTTCCGTTTGTTCCTGGAATCGGAAATGCTCATATGAATGGTGCGTCATTGCCATTGCGTGAGAGGTTTGTTTGCTTGTTTGTTTGTGTGTGTTGTTCAGCAACTTTTTCTTTTCTCAAAATGGTCTGAATTTTGAAGATATTTATTTTTTGTTTCCGTTTCACAATCTGCTTTCATTTTTTATTTGTCTCTTTTTGGATTTTTGTTCTTTCCAACAATTCTTTTGTGTGAAGTTGCATCATCGCCATTGGTTGTCTGCTCGACAAGGTTCCGCTTCTTCACTCCACTTTCCCAACAAGAAAGCAAATGTGTCTTTTTTCTTTCTTTTTTTGGAAGCGGAGCATCAACGGTCTGAGTGAAAGCTGCAACATATCTTCGCTCTCTTCCATTTGGAGAGAAATGGCACGTGCAGTCGATTGGGGATGGTACACGCTGAATGGATGAGAAGCTTGTTGAAAGAAGGGGATTGGAAAGAGAGGAGCAGGACCATCTGCAAAGGCGGAGAGGGAAGGAGAGAGAAAGAGAGAGAAAGAGAAAAATGACAGATTTTTAGGGAAAGGAAAAAAAAAGAGGAGATGGAAATTGAAGACGCAAGAAGAAATGGAAGAATCGGAGCTTGTCAATGTCAGCTTCAGCCACTTCGACAGAAAGTGTTTTGAGTGATGAAAAGGAATGCTCTTCAGCGAGCTGTTCTGCAGCAGAGCAACAAACAGAACCAGAAGCAGAACCAGGAGAAGAAGAGATTCTTCCTCTTTCACATTCACCTTCATGATCACCCTCCATTTGCTTCGCCAACATCATCATCATCTTCTTCTTCCTCTTCCTCACTTTCATCTCAATTGCCAATCATATCAACACCTTCTTCATTCTCCTCCAACACATCTTCTCCTTCTTCTTGTTCATCAACTTCTTCTTCATCTTCCTCATTCTCCTCTTGCCCTTCATCCAACCCCAAAAGTCTTCATTCATTGTGTTATCCATCTCTCACCCCCAGCTGCAATGTGCGTGTGGATGAGCTGTTTGCTCTGAAGATGTTCTCTCTCTTAATCATTTAATCTTCTTCTGTGTCTGCCAAACTGAACTTTCCTCGTCTGCCACCCATCCATTGCATTGAAAGAAGCATTGAAGACATTCCAAGTGAATTGGGGTTCAAGAGAAGGAAGATGGCAAAGATTGAGATGAGATGATGACTGAGTTTATGATGGTTTGAAAGATAAAGAGAAATAGCACGATTCAGAGTTGGAAAAAAAGAATAAGAATAAGAAGAAGAAAAAGAAGAAGAAAAAGAAGAAGAAGAGGAGAGACAAGTCTCTGAAGAAGAGAAAGAAGAAAAGAAAGAAGAACAAAAAAAACTGAAGAAGAAAAAGTTGAAGTGAATGAAGAAAAGAAAGAGCCAGAAGAAGAAGAAGCAGGAAAAAATGATGAGAAAATAGAGAAACCGGAAAATGAAGTTGATGAAGAAAAGGAAAAAGTCAAAGAAGAAGAGAAAGAAGAGAGGGAAATGCAAAGCCAACATTCAGATCAATTAGACAGAAGACAGTTGAGCGATGAAGAAGTTCAAAGAGCAGAAGGAGATGAAAAGAAAGGAGAAAGAAGAAGAAGAAGGGCTGTTCAAAATACCAGAGGCAAAGAAAGATGAATTAAGAGAAGCCTTTGGAGATATCGTCTTTCATTGCATCAGATTACAAACATCGCTTCAGAAGAAGAAAGAAGAAGAAGAAAGAAGAAGAAAAATCCCACGAAAGGAACCTGCAAACATATGAACAGCCACCAAAAGATCAAAAGAAAAGAGAAAGAGAGTTCAGAGGAGAGCGACAGGAAGACAAAGAAAGCGAACAGGAGATGAAGTGGACATGCTCATTGAGCAGCAGACGAAGCAAACAGCGAAGCGATTGAGCAGCCGATTTATTTGAATGCACAATCACACAGCAGGACACACGAGAAGCCAAGCTGACAGATGCAGAAAGAGGTGAAAGAGACGTGATGAGTTGTCAAAAACATAGAGAAGTGCAAAGGAAGTGCTGAAAACGGAGGCATCAAGGCAATTTGCATAAGATGCATGAATGTTAGGGGATAAGTGACAGCTGGGAAGAAGAGTGTCATTCAGACTTCTGCGAAAAGCATGCCAAGCCAGTTGAAGATTAACACTGTTCTTTGCATTTTCATTCAAAAAAGAAGAGAAGTTGAAAAGAGAAGAAAGAGAAGGAAGACAAGAACTTCGCTGTTATCCAGCTGCCCCGCAGAGGGACAAGGAAAGCTCATCAGATGCAGAATCAGCGGATGAAGAAGAAGCATCCACTTAAACCACCCCTTTGATTATCAGCTTTTTCTAATTCTTCATCCTTCTCTCTTAATGGGACATCTGGCTCAACACGCACAGAAGATGAGAAGAGGTGGATGAGCCACACGAGGAAGAAGAGGAGCTTTTGGGAAGGGAGGCCGATGAGGCATTGACCAAAAAAAGAGATGAAAAACGCGGAAAGGATGAAGGATGGTCCAGCAATAGCCAATTTTCTAATTGAAGTTGTGAAAGATGTGAACGAGAAACTCACATTCACAGAAAGAGAGCTGGAAATGAAGCATTCATCGAGGCTTTTGAAAAAGGAAAAGTGATTCATGAACATTTGGAGGAACACATATTGAGATCTGAGAATGGCAAAGAGGAGAACAGGAAAAAAAAATAAAATAACGAAAGAAATTGTCACGGGACAGATTTATGGAGCAACAGAATCAGGAAGAGAAGAGAAGAGAAAGAGGAAAGAATAAAGAAAGAGGAAGAAGAAATGAAGAAGAGAGAAGAAGAAGAAAAGAAGAAGAAAGAAGAAGACGAGGAAGAAGAGGAAGAAGAGGAAGAAGAGGAAGAAGAGGAAGAGGAAGAGGAAGAGGAAGAGGAAGAGGAAGAGGAAGAGGAAGAGGAAGAGGAAGAGGAAGAGGAAGAGGAAGAAGAAGAAGAGGAAGAAGGAGGAGGAAGAAGAAGAGGAATTTAATGAAGAAATAGGATTTTTATTAGAATTCATAGACTTTTGCAATATGTCTTGTCATTCTCTTTCTCTTCTTTCTCTTCTTTTCTTTCTCTTCTTTCTCTTCTTTTCTTTCTTCTTTCTCTCCTCTTCTTCTTCTTTCTCCTCTTCTTCTCGTTCTTCTTCTCTTTCTCTTTCTCTTTCTCTTTCTCTTCTTCCTCTTTTTCCTCTTCTTTGCCTTCTTCTTCATTTGTTTTGTTTTCCAATATCCTCAAAGAATGTTATGTTCGTTTGTGTTGTCAACTCAAAAGGATAAACATCATTTTCAGTTTCAAAAGGAAAAGACAAGAATGTTATTCGAATTCTGCCAATTAGCAACAGATGTCAATCTTCGTTGATTTATTGCAGATTATCAGGCACATTATTTGGATTTCTATTTTCAAACAAACTTGAACTGCACGATTCAGATGCGACATTTTCATTAATCAACGCCATCACATTAAGCCTTCGAATCATTTTCTCACAAATTTGATCAGATTATTTATTGAATTTTCTATCACCTTGCCCTCTTCGCCTTCATCTTTTTCATTTTCGCATTTTTTAAACACTTTCTGCTGGTTCAGAGAATCGAACTACAAACACAATTAAACCATTCAATTCGGCAGAGCCACCAAATTAATCCGAAAATTATTTCATTTTCTTTCCTTCATCTCTTCAGTCAATCGATAAAAGAGCTTTCTTTTCATTTTTCAATCACGACTCCAACGAAGAAAAAAGGCAATTTGGATAAATTCATTCATTTCATTCAAATCAACTCTTTCTTCAATGAACAACAAAAATGATACTGTTTTTTCATTTCATTCAACTTTCATCGAGTTCAGTGCCACACCTCATCCTTCGTTGCAACTTGAAAGAAACAAAGAAATACTTATTCTCGATGATACATCAGCTGAAGTTATATTTCGACGGAAGTGATTCTCCACAAAGCAAAGAAAAGTTTGCACGTTATCAACAACTGAATCAATTCTGGGTTTTTCGTTTTTTGATTGAAAGAATTCACAGAAAACAGAAGGAGCAGGGCAGAAGACGTTATTTAGAACGAACGATGATGTAAATGATCTTTGAGAGATTTCACAACATCAAAATCACAACAAATAGTTGAAAATGAAACGAGGAAGAAAAGCAATTAAGAGGAAATGGCATATTTGAAGAAAAATTATATAAGGCAGTAGAGTGAATCGGATATAAGCAAGTTGAAATCGGAAAGTTGAGGAAATAAAAGTTTTTGAAAAACTGTCAGCTCTGATCGAATGAATACATTTTGAAGAGAAGAGAGCAATGAATCAATTTTTCTGCAGCGTCATTTTCATTGGATGAAGAAGAGAAGTCAAATGAGGAAATATCGAAGAGATATAGATTTCTGAGAGGACGTTAAGGATTTTTGAAAAAATAAGCGATGATATGTGCATCAGTTGAAAGTGATATGAAAGTTCATGAATATATACATGATATGGAAAATTATCAGAATTGGAAGAAATAGTTGTGAAAATTATGAGAAAGTTTATCATTTCCAGTGATTTTTGTTTCAGCTACGCTGAAAGTGAGTGTTTGAATGGGAACAAATGTTGAGGAAAGAAGAGTGAGGGAGGCGTCTTGGGTATCTGTCATGCGAACAAGAGCGAATTCTATTGTTTTGCATGGAATGAGCTGTGTGATTCCGCAGAGATCGGTGTTTGCTCCATTATTTGACACGATTTTGAATGTTGTTATGAGAGGAAGCCATCTGTTGTACTCTACATCATCAGCAGTTCCTGCATTCCAGACTCTTTTTGATTCTGTTGTTGATCCACATTGCTGGAATGGAGATTGGGTGTTGCATTGCCATGAAGAACACATCGTTTCCTTTGCCATTTGTTGCGGAGATGCCATCGAAGAAACAGAATTAGATGAATTTCATTCTATTCATCCAAAAATAAGTTTAATAGAAAAAAATGGCGGCACCTCCAAATGAGGAAGAAGCAGTCAGTTTGTTATTTGTGAATTGACAGTCATTAACAAAAAACAGGTTGAGCTTGTTATTCGGAGGATAACGAAATGTTAAAGAACCAGCCGCATCTCCGCCAGTATTTGCAATGCAGACGCAACTTTTGAATAGGAATTTTGCATCTGATGGTGTGTAATAGAGGGAAAAGTGCCAACCAATTCCGCAATAGTTTGTTATTGAACAACTTTAAACTCTGTTTTCTGAGAATGTCCAAACAGAATTCGTTTGCGGATACATTGTGTGAACTGCTCCTCCATGAGCAGCCGAACAATTCGTGAAATTTGATTTTGCGAAATTGACATTTTCCAAATATCTGCAAAATAATACTCCACCTCCATACTCTTTTTCTAAACAAAAACAATTGTGAAATTAACACAATGAAATTCTGAGATTTGCATTTTTACATTCAACATGAAGAGCGTTACACTAACTATCTCCACTTTTCATCTATTCCCATTCGCACAGCTTCAAGCGATGGCTGTTCTCATCAAAAGAAGTCAATCTTCCAGGTTTCAATTTGTGAGATTCAACACCAATTTCCTTCATTGCAGCATTTGGCAAAGAGAGAATTTGGTGGAGGTTTGAGAATCGAAGCCCAAAAAATGTTAATGAACTTTTTTTCGAAATTCAATGGAATTGACATAATTGTACGATTACAATTCAGCCAACTTGTTGATGTTAAATATTTTTCAATAAACATTCAAAGAGAAAACACAAAATAACAAAAAGAGATATCCCTTTAGATTTCACTGTTTTTGGGAAAGAGAAATCGAAGTGAGCGTGAAGTGAGAAATTGTGGATGAAAAGAGAAGAGACTGGTTTCAGAAGATATCAATCAAAGAACAAAAGGGCGAAATGTTTAACTCAATCACTTCAACATAACAACATTTAAAAATTCAATAACAGTTAAAGAGGAGAAACAAAAATAAAGAAACTTCTGATATACATATGTTTATATATATCAACAAATTTCGGAATGAATATACAAATATCACAAACAAACAAACATTTTTTCTCTTTGACAAGAAGAAAAGCAATTTGTTTGTTGAAATGATTTCATACAGATTCTCGTCGATGAGTTTGTGTGAATGAAGGAAAATTTCAATTTCCATTAACAAAAAAGAAAATGATCATTAGGAATTAAGTGTTCATCCATTTTGGTGGATCTGTCTTGACATATTTAATCCACATCATAGCCATTGTTCTTCCCCAAATGTTCTTTAGCGTAATATCATGTCTCATCCATTCTGGAGGTTCTGTTTGAACAAACTGAATCCACCACATAGACATTGTATATCCATCATCATCTGTAAATGCGCTTTCGTGTCTCATCCATGCTGGTGGTTCTGTTTTAACATCACGAGTCCACAACATGGCCATTGTTTCTTTTTTATTATTTCCAAGTGTTATTCCATGCCTCATCCATTCTGGAGGTTCTGTTTGAACAAACTGAATCCAATTCATGGACATTGTTGCTCCTTTTTTATTGGCAAGTGTGATATCGTGTCTCATCCATTCTGGAGGTTCTGTTTTGACATTTGCGATCCATATCATTGCCATTGTCCATCCATCCTCATCAGCAAGTGTAATATCATGCCTCATCTGCTCTGGAGGTTCTGATTTTTTTTTGATAATCCATTTCATTGCATATGTCTTTCCATCTTTGTCTCTCTTCGTATTTTCATAATTCATCCACTTCGGTGGATTTGTTTTCACATATTCAATCCAAAACATTGCCATTGTTCTCCCTTCCTTATCGGCAAGTTCATTGTCATGTCTCATCCATTCTGGAGGTTCTGTTTGAACAAACCGAATCCACCACATCGCCATTGTCCATCCGTCATCATCTGCAAATTCGCTTTCGTGTCTCATCCATGCTGGTGGTTCTGTTTTAACATCACGAATCCACTTCATTGCCATTGTTTCTTTTTTATTATTTCCAAGTGTTATTCCATGCCTCATCCATTCTGGAGGCTCTGTTTGAACAAACTGAATCCATTTTATTGCAGTTGTGCTTCCGTTCTTGTCAGAAAGAGAAATGCTGTGTCTCATCCACTCTGGTGGGTCTGTCTTCACATATTCAATCCATATCATCGCCATTGTTCTCCCTTCCTTATCAATTAGTGAAGCATCATGTGTCATCCATTCTGGTGGTTCTGTTTTCACAAGCACTATCCAATGCATGGCTATCGTCCACCCATCATTATCAGCAAGTGCAGGATTGTGTCTCATCCACTCTGGTGGATCCTTTTCAACAAACTGAATCCAAAACATTGCCATTGTTTTTCCTTCTTTGTCTGCAAGTGTTATACTGTGTCTCATCCATTCTGGTGGTTCTGTTTGAACAAATTGAATCCAATACATAGTTGAAGTTTTTCCTTCCTTATCAGAAAGAGAAGAGTTATGCCTCATCCAGACTGGTGGTTCTGTTTTAACATTATAAATCCAGTGCATAGCCATTGTCCATCCGTTATAATTTGTATGTGTAATATCGTGTCTCATCCAGTCCGGTGGTTCTGTTCTTTTCTCCTCAATCCACTTCATCGATAACGTCCTCCCATCATTGTTGCCTTGCGCGTTATCCATTATCATCCAAAAAGGAGGTTCAGTTTTGATAACTGCAATCCAGTGCATTGCCATTGTCCGTCCTTCTTTGTCAGCAATTTCGTTGTCATGCCTCATCCATTCCGGTGGCTCTGTCTTCACAAATTGAATCCACTTCATCGCCATTGTTTCACCATTGTTATCTGTAAGAATTATTGCATGCCTTATTGATGAAGTTGGTTCTGTTTTGACGAATTGAATCCACAGCATGGCCATTGTTTCTCCGTTCTTATTTCCAAGCGTGATGCCATGCCTCATCCATTCAGGTGGTTCTGTTTTCACACGTTCAATCCACATCATGGCCATTGTCCATCCTTCATTATCGGAAAGAGTTATCGAATGTCTCAGCCATCTTTGCGGTTCTGAATGGACTTCGTGAACCCAAAACATGGCCATTGTCCATCCGTCGTTATCAGAAAGCGTAATGCCATGTCTCATCCATTCTGGGGGCTCCGTCTTCACAAAGTGAATCCAATACATAGCCATCGTCCATCCGTCCTTGTCTTTCATTGTTATTCCATGCCTCATCCATTCAGGCGGTTCTGTTTTCACATATTCTATCCAGTGCATGGCCATTGTGTATCCGTTGTCGTCGGCAAGAGCGATATTGTATCTCATCCACTCAGGTGGCTCGGTTTTAACGTAATATATCCAGTTCATGGCCATTGTCCAACCGTCCTGATCACGAAGTGTTTTTTCACATCTCATTTCTGATGGAGGATCTGTTTTGTTTTTCATGATCCAATGCACCGCTTCTGCAATTCCATTTTCATCCCTCTTCGCCACCAGTGAAGTATCTTCGTTTACCAAGTTGTTTGTCATGAAGATATTGATATTTGTTTATCGATCACAAATAATATTTTCGATTTATATATTTGATCTTTTCTGACAAAAAAATTTTTTTAGCTCATAATTATTTGAAATTGTCAGAAAAGATGTTTTTTCTGCAAGAGGTGACTTTATTAGTCACACTTTTTTTCGTTTAATCCATGAATAAATGGTAAAAAAATTGAAATATTGAGATATTGCATATGTATAAGGAAGTGTCAATAATTTATCATACCCACATTTTTTTTTTGGTACTGAAATTTCTGGCTCACAGGAGCACTTCCACAAAAAATGAAATAACAGTCAACCTTCAAAATACTTTTATTAACTATTCCTGAAAATATTTATGAATTTTTAGAATTTTGTTAAAATAGAGATATGGTCTTTAAGCTATCGATCCATCTCGATAATGATCAATCAAATATATCGATTTATGTATATCTGGTGGTTGTTATCATCTTGTATAATAAGCTGAAATAGGCAATGATAATAAGATAGAGATTGATGATTATTGCTGATATTCTTAGGGGTTTATCATGATTCAATATTCAGTAATTTTCAATAAAGAAGGAGTTATTGATTGGTGTTATCGATATGTATCTATTGCTGATACACCATATCTCCAATGATGAGATTAGCTGAAAGTGTCGAAGCTGGTGAAATAGTGTGAAATTTGATGAAACCGTTGATAAAAAACATGTGTTGAACATGCAATGTGATCGTTGGTTAAAATCGCAAATAAAAATTATTGATTAAGTTTTATGTTTTTATAGCAAATGGGTCGAAAGAAGATATATACAACTGTCGAAGAAGAATAGGCTGTTCAATAGATACAAATAAAACAGTTTCAGGAAAAACGTAAGGAAGAAACACAGTATTTCAACGAACATGTATCTGAAAAACAGAAGAAATAGATTAAGATATTGAAGAGAAAGCTTATCGAAAATAATGAGCTGTTTGTTGAGTTGATTGAAAAAGTTAATGGTTATTTGCGTGAACAGGTTGATTGGGCAAAATGTGCAAATTGATGAAATCCAACAGGCTACACTTGTTGTTTGAATCGTCAATTGAATCATTCAGTGGTCACGATTGCATTATAGTTGATTGCAAACATCAATATTTTTTGAACGAATAGCATGATGGTGGATCGCCACACTGATGTTTTTCACTTGATTTGGGGTTTATTTTGGTGTGTCGATCTTGAAAAAGTGTCAATCGGAAAACCGGACACCAAATTGTGGCAATGTAGAAGACTCATCAGAAGGGAAATATTTGGTAAAATCTCCGTGCTTTTCACCTGCACTGAGTGCACCTGGTGCGCAGGGTCAATTAAATTCCCCATTGTGTGTGGGCAAACGGGCAAACTGAGTGAATTGGGTAAAACACATTTGATATGAGAATTAAACGTTATCGTCCATTTTCGACATTAACATCAACATCATCTTCCCCGAAAATGATCGTTTCAAAAATTAATCTGGGTGATAATTTTCGAAATCATAAAAATTTACGAAGGTTGATCAAAATATTTTTTCATTAAGGGTTTTGTTTATAAGAAAATATTTCCAAAAAAATTTGCGAAAATATGCAATAAGATATTATTATTATAATTAATTTGTTGATTTTAAATTTATTAAAATTGTTTTTATTACAAATTTTGAAAAAAACTTTGAAAAACTATTCAAAAAATTTCGAAAATTTGATTAACAGAAAAAAACAACAGTTCACTGGTTTGAAAAGCATGATAATGATTGTTTTAATACTCAATAAATCAATTTCTTTAATAAAGAATTGTTAAATAATGTTATTGAAAAGAAAATTTTGAATAGATGTTGAAGATCAAAAAACGTTTGTTAAAAACAAACAATTTTAAAAAACAAACAGACAAAAATATGATTGAAAACTAAATATTTGTATAATATACAACGCTTTGTTGTTAATTGTTGTTAAAAAACATTAATTCTTAAAATTTATTTAATTATTAATTGATCAAAGTTTGATAAAAAAAAACAAAAGTGAAATTTAAAAAGAAAAAATTTGCGAAGAAAAGAATTTATCTCTTAAAACGCTTCCGCCCCACAACCATCCTCATTTCTTCTTCCTCCTCTTCCTCAAATATTCTCATTTTTCATCTTTTTCTCTTTGGCATCGCATTCTATTGCATCAACAACTCCAAAGATCTCACATTCTCTGTGTTATCTGTTCTTCTCTGTTTCATCTCCTTCCTTTAACTTTGCCAACTCAGTTGAATTTCCTGACAGAGATCCTTCTGCTTTTTAATCGAGAAAGAAGTTAGCAAGTTTGTGGTTAAACAACGAATCTTCAGCAGAATGCTTTTCTCCTGTCTCTTACATCATTTCTTGCTCCTGACGTAAATGTTGTGTCAGCCAGAGTATTATCCTCCGTAACTGAGCATCAAACCGGAAACATTGAATGTTCCACCTCTATCAATACATTTTTTTCTTATTCTCCAGAAAATTGAACAAAGCAAGGGAAATCTGTTGTTTCGTCTCTGGCGCTATTTTGAAGGCTATTGTTTGACCTGTTAAGTGAGCATGGATATCTTTCTTCGTTGTTTCAGCATTCATGCCCAAAACAATGAGTTCCTCTTTTTTCTCGACTTCACCTATCCTTCTCTTGCTGCTAGCACATCCGTATGCAGTTCAGACGCCTCACAGTCCGGCCTTGACCTCGATGTGTATGTCTTCTTCCTCCCCTTCATCACCTTCGGACGCTCCAACAAGACATAAGTCTTCAGGGACGTAAGCTCCTCCTCCCGTCAGTGCTACTCCCCGCTTGCCTCCTCCCTATTTTCTCCAGCCGACTTGTACACTCTCCTCAGCTCCATGCTCATTTGTTCTTACCGAGACACACTTCTCCTCTCCTACGAACCTATCTATTCCTTCCACATCTTTCAGTACGCTCTTGCACTCTCCCTGATTCCTATTTCTTTTTCTCCAACATCAACCTCTCCACGCTCAATGCTGCCTCGCTAGTTCTCGTGTTCGACGATGGCTCCAGCTGCTCCCTCGAGCATCTCATTTCCGCAGATCTCTTCATCGGAGGTTTCAGGGTTGTTATTCTCATCTCACTGTGTTTAATCAGTCAATAAGCTTCTTCAGCATAATGTTCTCCTTCTTCACCACCATTTCTTTCGATTAGCTCAGAGGCGAACAACTGTGTGCATGTCGACAGCTGCTTGTTCACCCGCAACAGATCAGCCTGTCCCAAATGTCACCTTTCCCTGCAGCATCATCATCAGCTCTGACTTCTTTGAGATTAACATTGCCTAGCTTTGACAAAGCGACTGCGCACTCTCCGGCACTTCCAAGTGGCTTCCCAACCACGGGAAAGCTCTTCGAAGCATCACCTTTTAAATCCTTTCCCTGCTGTTTGCTGCTGTGTTTAAGGACACTCATGAAAAAGAAGCAGCAGACGGAATGATTCAGATAAATAACAATTGAATATTTCTCCGTTTTTGCGTTCTTTTACTGATCGTTGAAGTCTTCTCTTCCAACTTCTCTCCCTTTCCATATTATCCTTTTTTCTTTCATAATCTATTCAATTTTTTAAATCCAAATTCCATTCATAATATTCTGTCTTTAAAAAATTTATCTTTCTCTTAATCTTCATTCTCTTCATTCACTTAACAATCATCTTCTCATCTTCAACTAGTTTCTTTTCTTCAGAAATTCCATTCTTTTTTATTTCTGCTATGATCACTTATGAAGATGCAAAAAATGAAGAAATACGATCAGAAGAAGAAGAAGATGATGATGACTACGATGATGAATCAGATGGTAGCTGTAACAAAAGCAGAGCAAGGAGGACAGTTGCACGTGAAGATGAAAGAATATCCTTTGAAAAAATGAAAGAATTTTGAAATAATAGACTTCGCGTCGTAGAATTCTCAGGAATTGCTCCAGATGAGGGAGAAAAGAAAAAGAAAAAGATACCCGTTCACAACTCTGAAGTGGGAGAGAATGAGTCGAAGGAAAAGGGAGGAAAACTGAGGATGGAGAATTTTTTGATGTGAATGACGGAGAAGAGGAAGAAGGAAAAGGAGATTGCGAAAGTTAAAAGAGATGTTACTGAGAGGAGGGGATGCTTGTCTGTAGCTTATGTGGAAGAATTGCTGAGAATTGGTCTATATTCATCTGACAGGGAAGTTCTCCTCCTCCTCCTCTTGCTGTTCCTGACGCATTTATCGCATTGCCAACAGAAGTTGTCTCAGCTCCATCAGCAGCAGCGTTTGAAGATCCACTCTGTTCCTGTGAATTTGTTGCAACATTCGATACCAATGAAGTTGACTGAGACTCAAATGTTCGCTGAACAGAAAAAGAAGATGAAGCAGAATGTGGGGATTGTTGTGATAACGCAGCGCCAACAACCTCCAATCGCTGGATGAGAGAGGCAGAAATGGACATCGAAGGAGAAGAAGAAGTTATCCGGTCATGGTGTATCTCGAAAATGGCTGATATTAAATGGAGCAAGTCCTTCTTCACCATCAGCCTGTGAGCAGTGGTTGCAACAGCGGTGAGTACAGTGCGCGATACAAGCAGACAAAGCAGCAGGCGATTGGACGTGGATTCAGAAGGTGTCTGAGAGGCTGAGTGGAGAATGAGATGATGACAGGTGTTGTGATGGAGGATGATATGGACTGAGAAATGGAAATAGAAGCGACACAGGAGGTGAATAGAGAAGGGATGGAGAACACGGAAGATGAAGTGAAAGATATTGAAATCATCTTTGAAAGCAGAGTGCGGACGATAGAAGTGAGTGGATGAGAAAGCATGAGAGGGCACGTATTGACAAGAGGCACCCATGAAAACTTGAGAGAAGAAGGCAGAATCGAATATTGCTCTTTTTTCTGTGACCGTTCAAGGGACAGCAGAGCTGCCTGAAATGTCAGACTTATCAGTTCCAAAAGAGTTTTTTTGATGGATAGAACACATGCTGTTCTTTGAGGAGGAACAAAAAATGTATTTTCTGAGGCAGACAGCAGTAGTTGTTGGTCTTCGAAAAAGACAGACGAGGCAAACAAAAGCATATATCATTATATTCGTATTTACTGTAAAATGTTCCATTGGCATTTGAATCAAAAGCGATACCATTGCCATTGTCTCTATTGATCTTATTCTACACATCAGACACAGTGCTGTTGATTCCCCTCTCTTCGCATAACAGCTCAGCTGTGTCTCTTGCATCGTCTCCTCATTCCACAGCTGGCATTCCTTCTTTTCTCCACACATTCATCTCTTTTCTCATGTTCTCCACCAGTTGTGCATCTCTCACAGTATCTTCTCCTCCCAAGCTGAACAGCCTCGTTCCACACAGCAGTGTAACATACGAGTTCGCAGCATTCTCCGATATCCCCCCCGTTGCCCAAGCGTGAGATGACGGAATCGTAATGGGCTTCGGAAGCCGAAGAGATCCAAGTTGGCTGAAAAAAAGGGACAGCGCCTCTCCGAGTGAATAAAGCAAAGCAGCGACTTCTTTTTGCTAAATCTGCTGCATCGACCGCACAAACTGCTTCTTCAGCTCTATCATCTTTCTGCCTTTTCTCCCAAACACAGAAGCATTCCCAAAGTCATCTGCTCCTCATCCTCCTCCTTCTTGCATTGACATTGGCATGCCTGTCTGGCTAGACATCCTTGCCAAAGAAGAAGCAATCACAAACCAGTTTTCCGCAGCTGCTCTGAAGTGTGTCTGCGTTGATCTGCCGAGTGATGCTCTGATATCAGACAAGACAAAATTCCTTCAAGGAACAGAAACAGCAGCCAAACTGTGATTGCTGTGTTTTCTGCGCTGGTTCTGCCTGGATTCTCTGCTGCCTTCTGAGCCAATTGTGTTCTCGTTCTCTTCTTTCTCTCCATTTTCCTTTGTGGGCTAAGCTAAACGAAGGGACAGATGTAGAGGAGTTTGACTGAGCTCTCTTCTGAAGATGGTCAGAGTGTGTGAGATAACAAAACGCGACTTCTTCTGATTGCTCTTTTGGGATTCAGATGAAAGCGTCTTTCTCTGTTTGGGAGTGAAACGTGAGGCATGGAGTGTGTATGAGTCTTCTTTTCTTTCTGCTGCCTTGTCTGTTTCATCGGAATTTGATGTATCAGCAAATCGTGTTATATCCAAACAATCTTCGTCATCCCTAACATCACTGTTATCATCATCGCTATCATCATTCTCGCTGTTTTCTTCTGCTTCTTCAGTGTCTGCTGCACCTGCTCCGTCCACTCACTCTTTCCTCTCTTCATCTCGAACAAATAGTACATGTTCTTCCCTTTCCCTCTCGGCAAGAACTTTCTTTTGAGCGTCTATACCTTGATTTCCTCTTCCTGAACGAGATTTGAAGGCAGCAGAAGGTCGGCTGGCTTGATTGTTGGGATGATCCTTCCTCATGTCTGCTTCAGAGTGTTCTTTTTCAACTGCATAACTGCTTCTCTCTTCTGCCTCTCCTTCATCTCAGCTGTTATGAATGTTGCTTCGATTGAGCTGTTTTCTCTTGTTTTTTGCTGAGTTGAATGTGGTAGAGGTGCCATATTCAAAAACAAATCTGATCTTTTTCGGTGTCTGCCGATTTGCTCGTGTACTTGTCAAAAATATCTTTGTACTGAGAATCCTGTCTAACTCCACGTCTTCTTCTTCTTTCTCTTCTTCCTCCTCCTCATCATCATCCACTTCCTCGCCATATTCATTCTTATCGGTGTCACTTCTGTTTCTTTCACTTTTCTCACTCATATCAGACTTAAAAGAGTCAAATGTGATGCTGCCATCTGCCACACAAAGCAGCTCCAACTTTTTCGAAAGATGCTCACTTAGGACAGCTTATGAACTCATCGTCGGACTTGTCTTTGATTGGAATGCTTTTCCTTTCGCTTTTTCTTTCCCTTTCACGCTCGCTTTCTATATCCGCTTTTCACATTTTTGCCTTCAAAACTCCAATTCATCTAATCGAAGCTCATCAATCACAGAAATAATTCTTTTCTTATCTTTTTCCTTGCTCCTTTCTCCTTTTTTTCCTCCTCTTCTTTCACTTTCTCTTTGTTCCCAAGCTTCCTCTAACTCTCCAATGCCGCAGTAGCTGACTCCAAACACCACGCATTCTGTTCATTCACATTTGCATTTGTTCATCCTTCGCTCTTCTTCCCCTGCTGACTCGATCCCATCGCAGTCATCATCGCTTCCACTTTATCTTCAGTGGCCTTCCGCGTGGAATATATAGCGGCACTTGCTGCATCGCCACACGTAATAGCTTCTTCTTCTTGCTGTTATTATTATTATTGCTGCTATTATTGCTGCTTCCACCCATCTTGTTTGTCAGTCCCAGCACTTCTGATTTGAACTCTGGTTAAGCAATCCTTGAGCCTGTGTGTGTTTTCATGCAGACTGTCCGCTTGAAGGCAGCAAGCGCTTTTCTCCCTCTGCTTCGTTTGAGTGCTCTTCCAAATGCAGTTGATGGCATGCTCAGCAGTGAAACAGAACAAGAAGAGGATGATGAAGAGGGATTCTTGGTTTGATCACTTGAAATCGGGAAAGATGCAGATGGAAAGTCAACATTCGATGAGACAGAGGCAGAAGAAGCAGCAGAAGCAAAAGTTGTATTGTTCTAAAGCAAATTAGCTGCTTTGAGAAACTTCGATGTGCGTGCTGTTGTTCTCGCCCTGTGCGAAAGTTTGATTTGAGAAGAGAATTTATTCAGCGCGTGTGTCGAGGCAGCTGTTCTGACTGATTTTCCAGGAGATTCTGATTTGATTGCCACAGAAGAAGAGGAAGGAGACTGAAGGTTGAGTGAATTTGAGCTTCCTTCTACCACTTTTGTGTTGGTTTGCTGTTCTTCACTGGCTTTGTTTACATCATTTAGTGAGTTGTTTCCATAGTAATTTTCTTTCCAATTTTTATTTCCCTCTTTCTTCTCTTGCCTTTCTCGCTGTCAGAATGGATAAAACGAAATAACTGGCATAGCATTAACAATAAACAGCTCTCCGAAAAGGTTAATATAAATCCAAGCTTATCATGAAAAAATTCCGCTGTTTCTCCTTATTTCTCTGCAACTCAAACACCGAGCAGCAAGGCGCATTCCTCAAGTGAAATGTGATGAGAAATAAAAAAATATCCCTTCTTTCCAAGCATTACAAAAAAAAAAACAGGAGTAAAAGATTATAAAAGAATAGATAAAATAATTAATTATTGAGAAAATGTCTGAAGGACAAATAACATAAAACCTGTTTTAATGTATTAAGAAACGGGAAACAACAAAATTCAACTATGGCTTCAGTTGAGAAAGAACCACTAAATTTCCACAAAGAAAAGCAAAAGAAATATTCAAAATTTAATAATAGAGTCTTTGGCAGATTAAGAAAAATTTCGAAAGTAAAGTGTCAACACGAAATATCAAACCTTTTTCTTCATTGAAATCCCATTTCAAATTTCTTTTTTTTTTGATCAGGAATTTGCAGAAATGCTTTTTTGATATATCAAGATAATATTTATATATTGTTGAAGTGTTTCATTAGGTTAATAACGATTTCTGCAAATTCCCAAGTAATGAAAGTTTTTTTATGATCATTGAGATCATTTTTTATCAAAAAGTTTTTTGTTGATCTGTAAGAAAAAACTCATGATGATTTTTTTTTTTGAGTTTGTTGGCTTTCAATATATGACATTGCAATATGGAAGAAATAAAAATAATTTCTAGCAGAAAAATGTTAGTATATTCGAATTTGAGTTTTTTTTGAAATGGAAAAAATATCAGAGAAATGAAAAAAAAAACGTTAAAAAATAACAATTGTTCAACAATCAAAATGATATAAAAAACAAAAAGTACTTCATGATGTTAATCATTAAAAAAATTAAAAACACTCAGAAATTTTCTAATCAGATTCAATAACTTTATAAAAAGCATAATTCAATCACATAATCATAAAACTGTCACCAAATGTCAACTAAATATCAACAATTCTGAACAATAAAAAATATAAGAAGAAACAGTACTTTAACAACAAATTCACTGTTTCAAAGGCAATTCCAAACAAAAAAGAACACTTAAATAAAAAGTCCAAAAACAAACTTGACTGTTTTTCTTTTGTTTTCCATCCACTCACCCCTTTCTGATATTTCTCTAACTTTGACTCAAAAAGATCAAATCCAACAAAGAAAAAAGACAGACACAATGATAAAACATCACTTCACACTCTAAACAACTCTCCCTTCCAAAAACCTTTCCCAAAGATCAGTGATAAACCACAAGACTTTCATCATTAATGAATCTCGATTAATACAAATATAAGCAGGACAATAACCAATTTTATTACAGGGACATTATAGGGATAAAAAGCACAAGAAAGAAATTGGATTCAAACTGTTGTGCATCTGGGAGGCTGTTCGTCGTATCCAGGTCCGGATAAAGCAGCCCGAAGGCTGCAATATCAAATACGAACAGTCATGTCCAGCACCCTTCCGATAGAGTGCCAGCTAAGCTTGCACAACATCTAGATTCTTAACAAGGGACACCATTAATACAATTTTGAGATTCATTTAAAGATGAAGAGTCAAGAAGAAGCTCAAATCTCCTTGAAAGAAGATCTTGAGAAGATTGAGAAAGAAGAGAAGAGTTAGATGATGTGATATCAGAGTGAAATGACTTTCTTGAACGTTGCACTTTTTCTTTCATTGTTGAAGATTCGAGGGCAACCAGAGAGCGTTGAGGAAGATATCCAACAGCAGATGCGCGGACAAATGAGCCTTTGCGCTCAAAATACAAGCAGTCTTTCATGTGGGGAACTGACAATGATGGCCATGAAATTTGCTGAGATGGTTCATATTCTTCAAAGTACCTCTCATGCACACACTCCTTGATAGATGTTGACGATGGGGAGTTGTTTGATGAGGATGATTCAAAAATATTCAATTGCGAAGATGATGAAACAGATGTGGAAACATTCATATTGTTTTCGAAGAAGTTGATCAAATCATGAAGTGTGGTGATGTGTTCAGTCGAAAGATTGTTGTCGATTGCATTCACTAACGTACCAAATTCACTATCACAGATATTTTTTCCATGATACTCAGCGAAGAAATTGAGTTGTGTATTTTTCTTTTTAAGAAGTTTTGATTGTTTTGAGAGGATGAAGTGAAGAAGGAAGCGATTTCGGTTGTGTGGGTCCGAATCGCAGAAGAACTTAAAAGTGTGAGTGTCTGCGAAGAAGTGTCTTTTGATCACAGATTCCAGACACTCAATAACAAATCTGTGATCATTTGAGAGGCAGTCGGAAAAGAAGTTGAAAGTTCGTTTTATTTGTTGATTATTTATTTTTTGATGAGAGATGATTGTGAATTTGGAGACTTGTTGATAGTTGAAGAATTCTTGTCGAAGTTGATTTTTTCGGATCGGGAGTTTCCATTACTCTTTGAAGTCGAAGACGAAGACTGCTTCTCCCTCTTTCAGATTGTCAACTGTTGATTGATAATGTTTTCATTGCATTTCTGCAACTCGACGATGTTGTCGAAGAAGTTTAAGTGTATGAAATTCTGCAGAAGAAAGTCTATTTTTGTTTTGTGAAGATTTGAGTTTATTCTCCAAATAACTCAACTTCTCACACATTCCACAAAGATCTGTATGTCTCTTCGCTTTGGAGAAGTTGGCAGTGAGTTTGTAGAAATGTGACAGAGAAACTTTGACTTTCGTTTCTTTTGTAAACTCACTCCACAATTTCGTTTTGGGCTTGAAGATTAATCTTTTTTCATTTGGAGTAAAGATGCCCGTTTTCCTTCTTTTTTCTTTCAGTGCTTCCAATCCATATGAAGATGTGATTGATGAAGAAAGTTGTGGAATGGAAGATGTTTGATGTGGTGGTGTGATGAATGTCGATGATGATGATGATGATGATGATGATGATGATGATGATGATGATGATGATGATGATGATGATGATGATGATGATGATGATGATGATGATGATGATGATGATGATGATAAGGTGTATGAAGTGTTGATATTTGATGTTTCTGAAGAAGATGAAGAAGAGGAACCACCAAATTGAAGAGTTGAAAACGTTGGTTTTGTTTTTTCTTTTGAGAAGAAAGAAAGTGAAGGAGTGTAATACTGGGAGAAAAGATCTTTCCATGCATTAGTCCAATTATTACCATACAATTCAGTCACATCAGCATCATTGCAAATGCACCATTTGATTACGTTTCTGTTTATCTTTTTGACAACTGCAATGTAGTGTCCGTTTTGATAATCCAAACGTTAAAATAAGACTTGGCCAATAACATGGAAAAGGATTGTTTCTTGATTATCTTTTCAAAGATATTGAATATTTTCAGAAGAAAACCCTTTGCAGAAAGTGCGCTGGTTAACACAATCTGTTTCCATTAGTTATGTTCTTGAAGGAGTAGAACTAACAGCATCAGTGCATTCATGACAGAGGGCTAGCACCTCTGGAAATGCAGCCATTTCCTCCCATCTCGCAGCACAGCATTTTTCCTTGCATGCATCACAATATACACAATTCTTTCCTTCCAAAACTTCAGTTGCAAAGAGAGAAGATAATCCATTATGAGTTGAGGAAGAATTGATAACTACATTGTTACAAATCTCATTGAAGTGTGATGTGATTTGTTGGCATTTTTGGCATTTGAGATGAGTGATGATTTCTGGATTGAAGAAATCCTTGCTTATCAACTCATCTTTTTGAAGAAGTCTGTGAAGATTTTCAAACGCCTCAGTAACATTTTGTTGCTGTCTGCTGCCATAGTTGCAGAAATCTTCCCATTTGTCAATAAGAGATGGGATCCATGAACGCACTGACGTTCCATCTTTAGCCAATTGAAGACAAACACTTACAACACGCGAAGGAGTGTTCTTCAAAGATGTTTGTTTTTTGAATAAAGATGGTTTTTGATGAAGCGATTGAAGTGGTTTTGACACTTAAAGAAATTGATGGAGAATGAGATTGAATTTCAGGAAGAAAATCCATTGAGTAATTATATGAAATGATATTCATATTATTTTCACAATTTGAATTATAACTTTCATCTGAATGTGTTTTTTGTGGAGACGGAGAAGTGTCATTGTCTTTTGAAAATGATGAAAGAAGATTTTGAAATGCTTGAGGTGGAATAAGATTTGGTGAAGTGGCATATTCAACTAATTGATCATTGACCCACACATCATCGTTGAAAATGGAAGTTGAAGGTTCTTCAAAGGAAGAAGAATGTGTATTTTCATTTTGTTTCTTTTTGAAAGTTGAGGAAGATGAGGAAGATGAGGAAGATGAGGAAGATGAGGAAGATGAGGAAGATGAGGAAGATGAGGAAGATGAGGAAGATGAGGAAGATGAGGAAGATGAGGAAGATGAGGAAGATGAGGAAGATGAGGAAGTGGATGATGTTGTTTTTTGTTTGAAAAGTTTGTGAATTGGAATTGGTGAAGGAGATGAATGACGTTTATGATATGATTTGTTTGCTTTTCTTTTTGTTGCACCACTTTGTCTCCTTATTGGAGTACTGATTGGAGCATCAACAGGTTGAGAAAATGCGGAATCTGTTGATGAAGAATTATTTTCTGAAACGACATTTGATTTTTTATTTTGTTGAAATGATGTTGAAGAAGAAGAAGATTGTTTTTTATTTGAAGCAGAATTTTCAGTAATAATCTCTTCTTCCCATGCATCTTCTTCAATAAATCTGGCCTAATGTTGCTCAGCTCGCTGCTTTTTCTGTGCTGACTGAAGCGAAGTTGAGGCTTCAGTCGAATGGGCGAACATCCAGTTGTTGCCCTTTTCCCAATCCTGTTCATTTAAGCCTAAAATAAACAGAGAAAATTATTCAAAAAAAATTTGAAAATTATTACAAACCACTTTTGCAAAACGGAAGGCGAGGTTTTTCAGGAGGTACGATAAATCCTTGGTTTTTCTTCAGAGTTTGCAACAAACAGACTATAAAAGATGTGGGGAAGCTGTCAGCGTGGAAATCTGAGAAGAAATTAGTGACCACTTTTGTGATCGCCTGTCATTTCAATTTTCAGTTTTATAATAGTTCCGATCGTTCAACGGATCAAATCTGATGAGAACCTTAATATAGGTGTTTTTCTAAATGACTGGTTATCACAAAAGTGGTCACTAATTTTTTCTCAGATTTCCACACAGTTCGCTTCCCCACATCTTTTTATGTCTGTTTGTTGCAAAATCTGAAGAAAAATTAGCGGCCACTTTTGTGATCGAGATGTTCAATTTGACATATTTTCATGAAAATGCAATGTTCTTCTTGTTTTTTATATTTTGTTGAGTCTTTTATATATATATATTTATTTGTTATTAAATATTTTTCCGATAAAAGAACAATCCTATTTATGATTTTGAACCATATTCACATTATTCATTTCAACAGAAAAATGTTTTAAAAAATATAGGGTTATCATTTAACGCCAACCCATTTTTTATTCTGACCCAAATTTTTGAAGTGAAAAATTTAGAAAAATTTAAAAAAATACAAAAGAAGAATCAATTCTTCAAATTATCTTTTTTTTTCCTGATTTTCTTTGCATCTCTTCGTTTTCCTCTTCGTTTGGGTCATCAAAAATAACATCAGAGCGTTTTCTTTTGATTTTATGTTTGAATTCAACCATTTCATCTTTTTCGTTTTCAATCACTTGTTTCATATCTTTTTCATACTCCTTTTCTTCATTTCTCCCTAAAAAATCTTTCCCAATCGTCGAGAAGTTCTTTTTTTGTAATTAATTTTCCAAAATAATCGAAACGGTTACGATGGGATGGAAGAGGGTATTTTGATGATTCAAGTAGTTTTCGAAGAACCTGACCGAACGCATTATGAAGGACTCCGCTTTGTTAAAAAGCTTTTTTAATTACAGAAAGAGTGAAAGCGGAGTGAATTGGTTGAGGAAGCACGTCGACAAGTGCTTTTCTTGAAGCAGGCAATGAAGAAGATGATGGAACATCAAATGATGAAGAAAGAGAAGTTTTGATAGTTGCAAATACTCCTCTATCGAGTGGCTGAGACAAATGAGTACTGTGGGGGATAAATGTTACGACATCAATGTTATTTTCTAAGAAAGTTTTCCAAATTGAAGGATCACCTCGTGAAGGATGGAAATCTTTGAAAAGAATGCAGTTCTCTTTTCGAGTTTTATGCGCTTTCTTCTTTCAACGACGGAAGGGAGAAGAACTGATTCTGCATATTTCTTGAAGTTATGCTTGTCCATCCAGCCACTTTTGTTTGGCCAGATGTCCAGAGTTGGAGAGAGAAGAGGCTTCAGTTCGTCCGGTATTTTTTAACACTTGGCCAGAGAATGATGCAAGGCAATGAATAACCATCTGCCCTCATGGAAGCAACAAGTGTTGCATTGTCCATTCTTTGTGCTTCTTTGCAATACCCAGCGCTTTGTCCAGATGGATAGATAACTTAAATATTGGCAGCAGATGGAACTCGCAATGATGATTCATCAACGTTAAATATTAATGAAGGTGTGTAATGATTTTTTTCGTGCAAATCTGTAATCATGTTATACCAAGGCTTCATCACACTCTTGCAGGAAACAGCCAGCCGATTTGTGTCTAAACTCTTTGGTTTGCTCTTCGTCAACTCAGGATGCCGCTTCAAAAACCTGTAAGCCGCAGCATTTGAAACTATAATATGTGGCTCGTTTTCTTCTTTTGTATCGTTTAAAACATTTTCCATCTAAAGAAAAAATGTTATTGTTTCAATAAAAAACTTGAGCAAACCAATTCTCTTGTTTTCTTCATTGTTAACTGCTCCCACAAATAGAATCAATTTTGATCACATCCAGAACTGTTTCTTCTTTCTCTTTGCTGATTGCCTGCGGTCTCCCTGGTTTTCCAACTTGCCTTTTAGTTCTCAAAGCCCGAACTGCGTTTTTAATGCTGCTGCAGCTGTATTGCTTAGAATTGATAGCATCTGTTACCCTGACGACGCCATCACACACGATGTGTGCCATTCGTTCAAGTTTATTCTTGTATTTTCTATATTGAAAAGATAACATGGCATGCTTTAATTTAGTCTGCCCTGCTTCTCTTTTTTCTTCAACAAGAATTTTCATTATTTATTTTAAGGTTTTGATCTAATTTTCATTTTTTTAAAAAAAAATTGAATTTCAAAAAAAAAATCAAAAAAAAAAATAAGTTTTGAATGAACAAAGTGGCTTTACACCCCTTGAAACCAACCAATTTCTCGTGGAAGCTTGATGGAAGGTTTTAAACCCACCCATCTCCCCTCTCCCCCACCCCATGAGAAATAAGCTTCATTTCAAAATACATTTTAAAAATTCAATATAGATTCCTTTTATACAAAAAATCAAGTTATTATTTCAAAAAGTGGGATATGAAACTTTTGAAATAAAAAAAAAGGTCAGGGTAAAAAAAAAAGGTGGGGGTTAAATAATAACCCTAACGTACTTAAGAAATTTCTGAAGAAGACTCATTAAAATGCCAAAAGCCCACCAGCGCGACAAGAAATAGAAACAATTCACATTTAAGAAGTGTATCTGAAACTGCATCTTCTTCATCGAATTTTTATTTCATTTATTCGTTATCATTCTTTTATCGTTTATAATTTGTTTTTATGTTTTAAATACTTTTTTTGTAGTTCACATATTTTCCAATTTTTATTTCTTTTTCATTTTTTGAAAACATGAACATTTTATCACTTTTTGTTATTTGTTAAATAATCAATTCATCTGACAATTGGACATTATCTATCATGGTTTTAAAACAGTACAAGCAATTTATTATTAAACAATGGACACTGTTGAAGGAGAAAATGAATAAACATAAGTTATGTTGAAAGATGAAAAAACATTTAATAGAATAATAAAGATACTTGGAGAAAGCACTGTTTAATTGAGAATAGCTTCTTTATTGTCGAATGAAGAAGAAGAAGAAGAAGAAATGCGGCAAAAGAGAAATGTGCAATCAATCGAATGATATTTCTGAAGATGATGAAAAGGGTTCATGTGATACTGTCATTGAGATAAAATATTGAATATGGTAAGTGAATTTCATATTGATAAGAAAAACATAATCACAAAAAATTCACAAACAGATTAAGCCACACCAATTGAATTGGATATCTATCGTTCATCGAATGCTCTTGAGTGGTTGCCTCCTCTTTCCCCCAGAAACTGAAAATGTTGATATCTTCAAATTCCTCTTCTTCATCTTCTTACAATCACACACATCAGGGTTCAATCATTCTCTCCCTTCTCTCATCATATTCTCTCTTCCAATTCACATCCTTTCCCATCTCTTCCACTTCTTTTGAATCTTCTCTCCCAAAACCCGGCCCATTCACACTCACTTCCTCCATCTCTCTGCACTTCATCAATCTCTTCATCAATTTCTCCAAAACTCATCCATTCGCAAGTACACTCAAAGTGTGCTGCTTCTGATCCCTCTTGATGATTCCTGCTTCTTCCTTCAAACATCACTCGTCGTCTGTCTCCAATTCAAAATAAATACATTTCAAAAAAATAAAAAATTGAAAAAAATTAAAAATAAAACACACTTGAATGCTGTGTGAAAATAACTCAAGCCAAGCTAACTCATTTCAACTTCTTTTTGAGTCTCCTCTCTTTCCTTTTCTCTCCAACACACCTTTCAGCAGGCAAGCCACACAAATCAACAGCAATTCCACTGAAAGGCCTTCATTCAGAATTACGTTCCATTGCAAACATTCCCCCAGAAGTCTTTCATACTTTTCTTATTCGTTCTTCTTCTTTTCATCAAAATTCTTTTTCTTGTATCTTTTCCTCAGTGAAGAACGAAAATAACAAGTCATTGTCTCTCAAGTCCTTTGGCCCTTCAAAACATCTCCCGATACTCCAACGCCAAAATCCCAACCCCAATCCAAATCCCTTTTCATCCGCTATTTTCTCCATTTTCTTTCCAACAACCCACTCTACAAATTGCGCCGTCTCTTCAAATCTCATGTCTTCCCGTATTCCATCCATCCCTTCACTTTTTCCTTTTTGCTCCAGGTCCCTCAAATTGTTCAATCTCCCAAACCCCTTTCAAAAGTCAATAAAAAATTTATTTATTTCATAATAATAATAATAAAAAAAAACAGATAAAATCGCATAAGCAGTGATTCAGTGATGCCCCATGCGCACAATAAAACATTTGTTGCTGGTCCTGCTGCCTTCGGAAAAATCAAGATGAAGCAACATATTGATTCATTTTCCGAATTTTGGAGGAACATCTGCTTCAAAAGGGTCAGAAAATATTTTTGAAAATCTGAAAATGAACAATCATTAACTTATTCCTCTGCAACGTTTTCATTCTTTTGCCTCAAAACAGGCAAGACGAAGGGCAATAAAACATTCATTTATTGTTTGGTTAATAAATAAGGGTGTCCAACCTATAATTTTATAAGTGAAGATTTTTGATTGATGCTTTTCTGCATATGTGCATGTTTGAGCTCTTGAGAACACGACCACAGATGCATCCATGCGAGTTATATTACTGCAGATGGGAATGGATTTTGTCTACAGATGGAGGAGCGAGTGGCTGTTTGCGTCGATTGCTTGCGAAAAGTGAATTGGTGGGGGAAGTTGCAAGAAATTTGAACTTGATTATATATTGCAAAACATATGATGCAGCCCTGGCTGCGATATTTTGAATGAGAAATGACTCAAGCAAGATGCAGAAAAAGCTACGACAATTTCAGAAAGATCGAATTGAACAGCTTGTTCATTTCGAGGGAAATGCGTTGCACTTGGCATATCTTTTGCTCAGGACTTGCTTTATATGGTTTTTGGGAAGAAGATTTTCTTTGTGGAAAAGGAAAGGGAATTGAGGGGTTGGACAATGGAGGAAGCGAGTTGAACGAAGCACTCAGCAGGCATCAATACCAATAGCATTTGCATTTTGCATGAATCCTACTGGCAATCCGTCAGCGAAGACTTGGTGTTGAATAAGTCTTTGAAAAGGAGTTAATTTGGAGCATATGTGTTTTCATTTGGAATCATGGCCAACTTCACAATGAATTCTCTGATATCGATGATGTTCTTTGCCAGCCATTTATTGTCCAGTTATCTGAATTTTTTATGTGAAGGTGAGAGGCAATTTTTGAGAACAAGAAAGCCAGCTGGACCGATAATTACCAATCCCTTGGAGATGGGAAAATATTTCGAGGTCAAAAAGAAGGTTTGATTTTTTTTGTTTCATTCATTTGTCTTCAATGGCGTTTTTTGAATGAATACAGATTAGCAACGAACAGGAATGCCATCGAAAGAAAAGCCTTCTTTTCATTTCGCGAAAGAACAAGAAGTTATGAGATTATTCTTGAATGTATTGCATTCGACGATGACATTCGTGACTTCTGCCATCTGTTTTGTATGATGCATAACCAGATAATGCTTAAGATGAGCTTGAAAGAGAAAAAGCAGTTTGTTTGGCTTATTTTGAGAGTGTTCGGCAGAAGCGACTCGTTTATCGGAGCTGATGATCTGGCTGTGCATTCGCGTCTAGAACACATTCAGTTTTTTTTATCCCACAACGTGACTTGGAAAAGTTGATATCTTCTTTTCTTCTTCACATTCATCTTCACCTTCCTTATCTTTCTCAACAGTCTCACTTCAACAAAAAATGTTAATCGCCAGAATCGATACGTCAATCACATAATCAAAAATTCTTCATTTTCTTCTTCTTGTCTTTGAAATTTTTGCAATTGACGTCAACTTCATCAATTGTCAACGTCTTCTTCGATTTCGAATTCTTCTTTGCTTATACGCTCATCAGATGTTTTGCTCGTTTGAATTATGAACTCCAACGGACAAACACAATTTTCTATTTCTGAGGTGCAAAGTGGTTCAACCACTCAAAGGCAATCGATGATTTGTGGACTAACTTCTTCATCTGTTTGTGTTTCTCTCTCTTTCACATTTTTTGTGTGAAGATTGTTTATATCATCTGAAATCAACTCATCGAATGAATTATTTTTATCAATCAATATTCCTCAAGTCATTATCAACATCTTTATTTTTTGTTTTGGGCATATTTCACTATTCTCAATCACTCAGCCTTCTACACCTTTTTCTTCACCTTTTTTCTTTTCTCCTCCTCCTCTTTCTTCTTCTTCTTCTCTTTCTTCCTCTTCTCCTTCCTCAAAACAATCACATTTAACAAAAATAACTTATTCTTCATCTTCCTCTTCTTCTCCTTCTCCTTCTCCTTCTTCTCCTGTTATGATAACTCATATTCCTCTTTCTTTTTTTTCCTCTTCCTCTTCCTCTTCCTCTTCCTCTTCCTCTTCCTCTTCCTCATCTTCCTCTTCCTCTTCCTCTTCCTCTTCCTCTTCCTCTTCCTCTTCCTCTTCCTCTTCCTCTTCCTCTTCCTCTTCTTCCTCTTCTTCCTCTTCTTCCTCTTTATCGTTATCATCTTCAGCTTCTATGCCTGCAAATTTCATTTGACTGAGCTGCGAACAAGACGAGCTCTTCAAACACAACTTAGATGAACGGTACAAGATATTCTTTTTGCACGTTGATCCTTCAGAGCTGGTTGAGTGTATGTTGAAACAGGAGAAGAAGAAGAAGAAGAAGAGAAGGAAGAGAGGAAGAAAATGATAAAAAAAGAAGAAGTTAGAAAGAGAAAGTTATACTTCTTCTCTTTCTTCTACCTCCTCTTCCTCCTCCTCTTCCTATTCTTCTTCTTCGTCTTCGAATTCTTTTTCGTATTCTTCGCCTTCTTTGCCGATGTCATCATTTGGCATTTGATTCATTTGAACTTTTAGCGCTGACAGAACAGCATCATTTTCAGTTTGCGAAGGGAAAGGCAGGGATCCCACAAAAAGGGAGTCAATTGACTTTGAGGGAATGTAATTCTATTGATTGGCTTGAAAGTATCTGTCATAAATATTGCAATTTGGATTATTACACCAAAATTAATTCAAAGTCGAAAAACTTTCAATCAAAATCGAAAAACTTTCAACCAAAGTTGAAAAACTTTCAAACAAAATCGAAAATTATTATTCAAAGTCGGAAAAGTTGCAAACGAAATCGAAAAACTTTCAATCGAAATCGAAAATTTCACAAAAAAACAAAACGTTAAATAAAAAGTGTTTCACAAAAGATAATAATATTCTTTTGTTTTTAAAAAAATATCAGCAATGTTTGTGTTGTTGATTTCTGCAAAATTTGAGGATTTAAATTCAAAATAAACTCTTTAATAAATTCTAGACAAATTTTTTTACATTTGTTTCCTTCTATATTAAATGAATATTTTGATATGAAAAACTCGAAATATGAAATCCAATTTTGCGTTCATCATTCTTCATAAATTGTGAAAAAATATGAATAAAAAATTTTTTCTAATCTTTTGAAAAGCAATGCATTTCAATTGAAATATAATAAAAATATATCATTATATCTCTCATATTTTAAAATTTTTGTGATTGGACAAAAAAAGGCAAAGAAAAACATCGGAAAAAAGATGAAAAATCATTAAGACAACAAATATCATTGATATTTCAACAATAAAAATGTTTTTTGACTTTTATTGAATTTTGTCAACTCTTTGAAATTTTGAAAATTTCGAACTTTCGACTTTGCTTGAAAGTTTTTCGATTTTGAATAATTTTTGGTGTATCTCCTTGCGAAGTTAACTTGTTAAGTTAGATATAATATTCAATCAACAACGCCATGTGGAACATTTTCATATTCTTCATAGGAAAAATCACGTGATTCTCTATGGATTTCTCTGTTTCCATTTTTATTTTCCTTCTTTGCTATCTTCTTTGCCTTATTCGCCTTATTCGTCTTATTCATTGATCTTTGACTTTTTTACCGCTCCCTCTCGCTTGACATTGGAATAGAGCATCCTCATTTGGAAATATTTATTCATTTTCATCAGCAGAAATACCACATGAGCGAAAAATTGTTTCATTTGCATTTTCTCCTCCCATCGCAACAATAACTGAATGATTTATATTTCCATTCATATTGTTTGTGGTTAAAAGTCTATTTGAATCAATATCAGTGTTTTCATTCTTGTTATGCTCTTCTTCAACGCCTTCTTCAAGGAGCAACAAAAATGTTTCGATTTTCTTCAGATGCATCTCCCGAGGAATTCGAAGTCAAACATTGTCATCAATTTTCTATTCATAATCGCAAAAGAAATATTTATTGACATAAAATTTCAGTCAGGCCTAACACAGCAACGAAATGATTCTATATTTAGCCAAGAAATGTCTGTCAGATGGCGTTAAATAAAAAAGGAGGACTATTTTTCCATATTGGATGTTCTTCTTCAGATTTTAACAATGTTACTATCCATCAACAAGCAGTCAAAGATGAGACAATGAGGGAAAGCGATTTCGAGGAAATTCTTATTTGAAGAAAAATTCTTTGAAAGAAGAGAATAAATGCCCAACAAGCAATGTTGATTTCATCAAATGCACATATGAGATGTTTTCTTCAATTTTTTGTGCCATCTCCCCAACTTTCTTCGATTTTACAGTCACTTGCACATCAATCCACAATTTGTCTGAACGTTTAAAATTATTTACCAACTTTCTTCACCTGCTTCAGAAGCCCCTTCGCGTTTTGTGTCCTCTTGTAGGGAGTCTTTTCCAACTCGCAATACATTGCTTTGATGCCAAGTGTGCTTTCCACATATTCATTGTTAGCTGAATGCCCGTTGATAAAGATTTATTAATCGAAATTCCATTTGCCTCTGTTCCATCGTACCCAACAACCTAATTATCTTTTAGAGTGATGCTTGTCATGAAGGCGAACAAGGGCTCTTTCACAGAAGCGATTAATGATTCGCACACAAAATACTCATCTCTTCTTCATCCCACTCCTTCTCTCTCTCTCTTTTAATTGCCAGAACAGTTTATCTTAGCCTTCAGGTGTAACATTTCACAAGCAGTTATAAATGATATTGCTGTGCTGATGCGATTCTGTTCATGGTTCGATAGGTGATATCAATAGAGAAGAGCGTGATGATTAACATAACAGAGGCAAGCATGGTGTTTGATGTGAAAGAAGATAGCATCATCAGCATTTTCCAAAGGAGAATTTTGAAGAAGCAGGCAGAAATGAAAGAAGATAAGGAGAGGATGGAGAAGGAAACGGGAAGGATATGTGATGTGAAGAATAAAGAATTAAAAGGAGAGATCGAGTTAGTTATCCTCGTTGACTACAATCTCCCGGATATCACATTCTCCGTATACTGAAGCGTTAGAGCTTAATATCTGGAAATGAAATTTGTCTATACTGATTCAGATGCAAAAAGGGAAAAAGGAGATAACAAACTGTTTTCATTCTTTAAATATTATATATGAAATATTTTTCAACATGAAATTCTTGTTCTCTTTTTTTGAATGATTATTGTTTGTTTGTATCATTTTTCCTTCATAATTTTAAAATTTGACGTATTACTTATATGCAACACATGAGTCAATGTGAATTAAGTTTTTATAACAGTATATTACAAAACAATGAAAAAATTTAGGTACCCCTATTTTCTGCATTAACCAAACAAATGTATATCGCACTTGAAAAAGCTTTGAATGAACGAAAAATCAATTTAATTTTTGATCAATAGAAACCACAATAATAATAATTTTTTGATCTTTTTTATGAAACAAAAAAAATCACCCAATTGATAAACACATTTGAACTTTTACAAGTTGAGAAATCGAATTTTTCGTTTGTTGTGATCAGCATTAGACCTGTGCGACACGACAAGCGATTTTTTGCTGCTGTCGGTCACCGAAAAAAAAAAAAAAAAAAAAAAAAAAAAAAAAAAAAAAAATTAATGTAATATTGAGCATAACATTTTTTCTTAAAAATAAATTATTTTTATTATTCAGGAAAAAATGTAGTTCATGAAGAAAAAATTATGATTTCAATAACCATTATAATATTATCAAACAATAAATATAAATATTTCTTTGAAATACTTTGCGAAATGTCCGATATAAAATGGAACATTGTGAAAGAAATCTTTTTTTTTCATTTTTTGATTTTTATTTTTTTGCGATTTTCTTCTCTTCGAACTTGCACCAACTCATAAAGATTTCAGACAATTGCAGTTTTCTGTCAAAAATGAATTATCGAAAATGCAATTGAGTGATACCGCTGAAAAAATAAACTTGTTTGTATCAATTAATGAATTTGAATTTTTGCTGATTATATTTCGATTCTATAAATTTTTTGCTCAGAATTGTTTTATGAACAAAACCATTGGAATATCGAAAGGCAGAAACAGAAAAGCGAAGGATTGAAAGGATTAATGACATGGATTGTCAAAGATGTTTCGAATGAAATTTTTACGAATGAACTGCTCAAAGCAATGGGGAAAATGATTGAAGAAAGAAAACTGCCTTCAAAGAATGTTATTTTGCAAATGAAGCTCATCGAAAACTGCATATTGCTAAAAAATTTATGGATTAACAGCTTTAATAACTCCACATTGAATGTGAAAATTGAAAAGATGATAAATAATGAATATTAAAAAGAAGAAAAGAATGAAATGCTTTTTATCCATCGATGCGAATGTTATTTAATATAACTTGACTGCGTTGGGATCTTGCCAAAAGAATTGTTTTCAATAAGTGTGCCTTATCTTCTGAAGGATGCGTCGAACAAAAAGGAAAATAAAGAAATAAAAATAGAAGTGGAGAAGGCTTTGCCGGCTTTGAGCAATGTTGAATATCTCGTTTGATCGTTTTCTTTTTCTTTAATGTTATTGCAAAATTTTTTCTCTCCTTTTTTGTCATTTTGTCGAAAAAGAAATGTTTTCGAATGAAAAAAAGAGATGATTGAATATTATAAAGAGTATTTCAATTTCACACGATTCTCACAACAATCTGCTTGGAAGTTTTTTATAGACTGCTTTTGCACCAAAGGATTTTATGTATACATAATTGCGAAGAGCTGCATTTTGCAAGAGATGCAATGAAGGAATAAGACAAGCTGGTAAGAAGGGTGGATTGGAGGAGAAAAGAAGAAAAAAGAAAAGAAAAATAAACGAAAGAAACAACAATAATTAGGAGTGACTGTAATTTTTGAATAGTTTTTTTCATCAGATGCAAATTGTGGAATGTTAAATATGTTTGGCTTATCGATGGCATTGTTCAGGTGTATTGACCATCAAAGGACAATAAACGAACAATAAGCTAGAAAAGCATTTATTTTATTACATGAAACAGCTGAAAATGGATATGTCAAATGTTCATGACCTTTGAAATTGAGTAGCTATTGATATCATACTCAAGGAGAATAATTTTTCAACAGTGGATGAGAAAATTCTGTATATTTGTTTGCAATTCCATATATATTTCTGAACGAATGAATGAAGAAATGGATGATAAAATTGAAAGAGCGATAATAAAAGTGTTGAAAAATGAAGCATTTGAAAATATAGAAAAAGAAGGATTCAAAGATATCATCACAAGATTTCATGAATTTTTTGATTTTAAATCCAACGAAAGTTATCACAGTGATCATAAAATATTTTTGATTGTTTTGGAAAGGTTTTTAGATAAGATGCTCAGTAAAATACTCCCCAATTTTTGTATTTTAAATGAATCATTTCTCAAAATAGAAAGCATGAAGTTAAAGTCATTTAATAATTCTTTTTTTCTTTTTGGAAAATGAAGTGATTTTAACTGCAAAGCAAAAAACATGGTTATTCTTGATTATAAAAATTCTCCTTTTATTCTTCTTCTTCTGTGATCTTTCTCAAAAAACTTTTTGATTTTGTTTTCTAAAAGGAACAAATATTCTGAGTTCATTGCTCAGCATTTCATTGTTTATCCTTTGCAGAATTTCCTCTTCTTATATCGCATCATTCAATTTGGTTGTAATTCCTCCATTCTAAGTTTTGCTTTCTTTAGGTGTTTCACTCTTTTTTTGATATAGAATTGTTTTGAAGAATATGAATAGGCTCAAGTGGGGCTGAGAAAGCGGACTTGTTTTCGAAGATGGTTCAAATAGAGAAGAAAAAGTCGAAGCGCAAGTGAATCGAGTAATTTGAGAACAAGTTTTTGAAAGGTTAAAAGTATATTTTGCAAATATATCAATTTTCTTGAAGCCACTGAAAAATATATGCAGAATGCACAAGGTGAAAATAGAAAAAAACTTTATTTCATTTATGTCATGTGAAACATCCACGTGAAGCAATAGAAGTTCAGCTATTCCTGTTCATTTTTGCTAATAATTCTACAGGCGTGTTGCTTTTTCTAAATCAAATGTGAAAATTTCAACCATTTTTTCACAAAGAAGTGAAAATTTTCGTTTCGGTTTTTCTTATGAGCAGGCAATATATATTTTCAACAATGTTGAAAAACAGTTGCGATCTCAAAAGGATATGGAATGATTATCATTTCAATTGTTCGTTTTGTTTTTGAGGTTGATATTTTAATTCAGACAAAAATTTCAAATAAAACTGGTTATCAATCAAGGAAGAACAATAAAATGTAATAATCAAACATATTTTTTTCGAAACGATTATTGAATGAAATGTTCGTTCAATGAACATCTTTTGATCTTTTTCTGGAATATGTATTTGCTTCTTTCATTTAAAAAGAATGTCAAACAAATATGAAACGAAAAGTAATGGTTGTCATTCATGGAAAAATAAATCAAACTCATTTCAACAGCTTAATAGTCTGTAAAGCTTAAATGTTCCTTTTTGAAACCTTTTCAAAAAATTGACATTGTATCAAGTCAGTGACAGAAGTTTCTTCCATTGACTTAAAAATTTCCAAGTTTCGCTGATCCTGTCATTGAAATTTTCATTTTGGTTTATTTGATAAAGAAAAATCAAAAAAATGTGTGTGCAATTTTTCCAGAATAATGTTTTTTTAAAACAAAATATTTGTACAGCAAATAAAAGCACGATGGACGATTATTTGGTACAAAACAAATATGTCATGTATTTTTTCAGAAAATACAAAATCTTGTGTGATTATTTTTTATATCATAACTTTTTTCGGTGTGTCAGTTTTCAAAGATTGTTAGTTTTTGAAAGAAAAATTAAATTCAAAAGAGAAAAAGTTTGATAATTGTTTCTAATAACAAATGGTCATTCCGAATCAAAGATTAAAATGTGTTCAAAAAGTCTTTTCACTTTTCAATGTTCATTAGATTAAATTCAAGATCATTTTCTAAACCAAAAATTTTGTTTGAAAAAATATGATTTCAAAAATAATCACCCTTTTGATATAAAAAAAACATCCTGTTAAATGGTCAAATTAAATAATAAATATTTTTCGTATATTAATTCAATATTTCAAAAATAACAAAAAATGAGTTATTCAAAAAACAATTGTGGTTGTGATCAGAATCAATTGTCCTGTCGGTCACCTGTGTCAGTTACTGACAAAATTTACCACTTGTCGCACAGGTCTAATCAACATAAAAAGAATTATGGGTTTTTAAAATTGTAAGTTCTGTTGTCAATTTTTTGATCGAATTCCGAAATTTCCCTCCTTGAATCGTTTCGTTAAATCATGCAGAATATCGCTACAATATTCAAAATTTGAAAAAATGCAAATCGAAAGTGGTACGATTTCCACCTTCGCCATTTCACATTCATTTTTTCTCATTATCTTCAGAATGGAAATAAAAAAAATTTATTTTTGAGAACATATTGATTTCTTATTTTATTCTTTTGATCAAAACATTTATGAAACTATTTAACATGTGATTATCTTGTTTTGTTCTTGATAATAATCCTTTTCATATCAATGAAAAAATTGTGAAATGTGCAGATAAACTTGTTATTATCAGAATGAGATTTCTTTCGGATCTCAACCATCTTCTTCATCCATGCGGAAGCAGCATTTTTGTCGGATACAATAAACATTTAATTTCAATTTCAACCCACAGTTGCGACATTCTTCTTTAACTTTTTGAAATGAATTGGCTTGAATCTTTTTGAAGAACTCACTTCTTCAACATCATCATCAACAATTGAAAGTGATTTTCAGAAAAATGGAGTTTGGCATGTGATGGATGAACCTGTTCTGTTAAGAGTAACTGATTCACTGGTTTCGCTAAGAACAGAGACTAAATAAAACTGGGAATCAGAGTTGTTTTGATATTTTTCTCCCACAAACTCAAGGATAAAAACAAGAACAAGTCATATGGATAGCAGTAACTTCAATCCAGTAGAAAGTGAGGAAACATCTGTGGCAAATGAACCAAACAAAAATGATACAACATTCCAGTGAAAATGTGAATCAAAAAAGTGAAGCAATCAAGAAGTCAGGAAAGGAAATTACTGAGAAACAAAATTGATTTTTATTAGAAGAACACAAGTTATGAAACGACATCTAACGAGTGTGAATTGAGAGAAAGGCTAAGTTGAGAAAAAATAGATTTGCATTTTGTTTAATGATGATGATAATACAGTCTTAACCGGATATAATTACATCGGTTTTTGCACAATTTTCTGTGACTATATCCGATTGTGATTATAAACGATGCAACTTTACACAGAAGAAGACAAAAATCTGTCAATAAATTTATTTATTTTGGGTCAAATTTTCAATTTTCTGAAATTCTTCATAAAAACGCATTTTTCAATAGATATAACAATTTTTTGAATATTAATATGTCAGTTAGACTTATTGAAACATAATTTTGAAAAATCAAAAAACTGAAATTTTTGATTAAAAAATCGATTTTTCATTGAGAAAACCACACATAATAACAAAAAATGTGATTATATATTTTCAGCCCTGTGATTATATGCGATTGAAAATGAATGAAAAACAAGCAAAAATTATCGGTGCATCGAAAAATGTGACAATAAACGAATGTGATTATATTCGACGTGATTATATCCGGTTTTGACTGTTTGGGGGAAAATATGAACATTCAAGCTTTTTATTCACAAAGAACAAAAAATATTGTTTCACTCATAACTATATTTCCCTTTATCAGAATTCAAAATAAATTTGATTTTCATAATTATAAACAGGGATCATTGAAATCAAAACATGAAGAATTGTGACATTTCACGAATATCAAAAAATCAACACATTTTTATTGTGTTTTTGATCCAAAAAAGTCAATGAAAAGTGCATAATTTTTCAATAAAAAAAGTTTGAAGTTACATATTTTCCTTCATATCGTGAAGAATTTCTAAATTGTCTTGACTTTGGATTAAAAATTTTATTCAATTCACTCAATGATAAAGTGATTATGTTGTGACTTATTCGTGAACAAATGAAAAGATTGTTATTAATCAGGATGTTTGGTTTTTTTCCAAAAAAAGCAAAACCATTCTCACTTAAAACATTTTAAAAAATATGTGAAAAATGATCCAAGAAGAATATTCCACAGTTTTTGAAAAAGTGTGTGTTTTCAGAACGATGGTAATCAAAAAATATAAGAGAAAAACATTTTCTTCAGAAGTGTAAGAAATGACTATTTTTCTTACTAATAAAATCAATTTCTTATCAACGTGAAAATATTCTTTTTCTTTGGTAAACATGTTTTATTCTTTTCAAATTTTATCAACATTTGAAAATTTATTTATTCCAAAAACAAAAAAATAATGGGCCATTATAAAGTTTTTGTGAGAAATGATCTGTTGCATAAATTGAAAAGAACGATCGTGAGCAACAAATAAATATCTTCTGATCTTAATTTCAATCAAAATGAAGATCGACAGTGATGCTTTAACAACGAAGAGGGATGATAAAGGAAGAACAGAGACTATGCGTTGCATCATTGAGAAAAAGACAAATCCTCCGTTGGAAATTCGACATGAAATAACGCTTGTTGATCAGGATGGCTGGACAATGGCAATGTTATGGATTTGCTTTGTCAAAACAGAACCACCAGAATGGATGAGGCATGACATTACACTTCGCAACAATTATGAATCAACAATGGCCATGCTGTGGATTCAGTTTGTTCAAACCTATCCACCAGAATGGATGAGACACGATATTTTACTTGCTGATAAAGGCGGATGGACGATGGCTATGTATTGGATTCGCTTTGTCAAGACAGAACCACCGGAATGGATGAGGCACGATATTACACACCGAAATAATTATGGATCAACAATGGCTATGTTGTGGATTCAATTTGTTGAAAAGGAGCCGCCAGAATGGACGAGACATGATATAACACTTGGCAACAATTGTGGTGGAACAATGGCAATGATATGGATTGAATATGTGAAGACAGAGCCACCAATGTGGATGAGACATGATATAACACTCGCAAATAAGGAAGGTTGGACAATGGTTATGTTCTGGATTCAGTTTGTTCAAACAGAGCCGCCAGAGTGGATGAGACACGATATTACACTAACTCAGAAAGATGGTTGGACAATGTCCATGCTTTGGATTCAAGAGATCAAAACAGAACCTCCAGAATGGATGAGACATAATATTGCACTTAGCAACAACAACGGAGCAACAATGGCCATGCTATGGATTTATAATTTCAAAACAGAGCCGCCAGAATGGATGAGACACGATATCACACTTGCCAATAAGAATGGAATCACAATGGCCATGCTGTGGATTCAGTTTGTTCAAGCAGAACCTCCAGAATGGATGAGACATAACATTTCGCTGAAAGATAAGAACGGATGGACAATGGCAAATTATTGGAGAAATAAAGCTAAGAGTGAACCACCTGAGTGGATGACACACGACAATACACTTGCTGACGAAAATGGAAGAACAGAAGCAATGAAGTGGATTGTTGAGAAAAAGACAGAACCACCTGGAGTAATAAGACATGAAATAACACGTTCTGATAATGATGGAAAAACAATGGCAATGCACTGGATAGAAAGAGTGAAAACAGAACCGCCAACTTGGATGAGACATGACGCTTTTTTGAACGATTGTAATGGACTAACGATGGCCATGCTGTGGATTTTTTGGTTGAAATCAGAACCGCCAGAATGGATGAGACACAGCATCACACTTTCCGACAAGAATGGCAGAACAATGGCCATGCACTGGATCAAGCAAGTTAAAACAGAACCGCCGAAGTGGATGAGACACGACAAAACGCTTTGCAATAAGAGTGGATGGACAATGGCCAAACTCTGGGAATTCTTTGTTCAGACAGAACCGCCTCAATGGATGAAGACCGATAAATCCACATGACTGTTTTCCAACTTGAGAAAAGAAATTGTTCTCTTCTCTCATTCAACACAAGCACATCGACGAGAATCTGTATGAATTCATTTCAACAAACAAATTGTTTTTCCTCTTGTCAAAGACGGAAAATGCTAGCCTTTTAGTAATATTCGTATTTTCATTTCGAAATTCGTTGATATATATAAACATATCAAAATCAGGTAATTCTGAATTTTTGTTTCTCCTCTTTCGCTTTTTTTGATATTTTTTATTGTTGCAATGTTGAAGTGATTGAGTTAAGCATTTCACACTTTTGTTCTTTGATTGATATCTTCTGAAACAAACCACTTCTCTTTTCATCCACAATTTCTCACTTCACTCTCACTTCGATTTCTCTTTCCCCAAAACATTGTAATCAAATGCTATTTCCCTTTTTGTTCTTTTGTGTTTTCTCTTTGAATGTTTGTTGAAAAATATTTAACATCAACAAGTTGGCTGAATTGTAATCGTACAATTATGTCAATTCCATTGAATTTCGAAAAAAAGTTCATTAACATTTTTTGGGCTTCGATTCTCAAACCTCCACCAAATTCTCTCTTCGCAAAATGTTGATGAGAAATTGACATTGAATATCACAAAATGAAACCTGGAAGATTGACTTCTTTTGATGAGAACAGCCATCGCTTGAAGCTGTGCGAATGGGAATAGACAAAAAGTGGAGATAGTTGGGGTAATGCTCTTCCTGTTGAATGTGAAAATGCAAATCTCAGAATTTCATTGTGTTAATTTCACAATTGTTTTTGTTTAGAAAAAGAGTATGGAGGTGGAGTATTATTTTGCAGATATTTGGAAAATGTCAATTTCGCAAAATCAAATTTCACGAATTGTTCGGCTGCTCATGGAGGAGCAGTTCACACAATGTATCCGCAAACGAATTCTGTTTGGACATTCTCAGAAAACAGAGTTTAAAGTTGTTCAATAACAAACTATTGCGGAATTGGTTGGCACTTTTCCCTCTATTACACACCATCAGATGCAAAATTCCTATTCAAAAGTTGCGTCTGCATTGCAAATACTGGCGGAGATGCGGCTGGTTCTTTAACATTTCGTTATCCTCCGAATAACAAGCTCAACCTGTTTTTTGTTAATGACTGTCAATTCACAAATAACAAACTGACTGCTTCTTCCTCATTTGGAGGTGCCGCCATTTTTTTCTATTAAACTTATTTTTGGATGAATAGAATGAAATTCATCTAATTCTGTTTCTTCGATGGCATCTCCGCAACAAATGGCAAAGGAAACGATGTGTTCTTCATGGCAATGCAACACCCAATCTCCATTCCAGCAATGTGGATCAACAACAGAATCAAAAAGAGTCTGGAATGCAGGAACTGCTGATGATGTAGAGTACAACAGATGGCTTCCTCTCATAACAACATTCAAAATCGTGTCAAATAATGGAGCAAACACCGATCTCTGCGGAATCACACAGCTCATTCCATGCAAAACAATAGAATTCGCTCTTGTTCGCATGACAGATACCCAAGACGCCTCCCTCACTCTTCTTTCCTCAACATTTGTTCCCATTCAAACACTCACTTTCAGCGTAGCTGAAACAAAAATCACTGGAAATGATAAACTTTCTCATAATTTTCACAACTATTTCTTCCAATTCTGATAATTTTCCATATCATGTATATATTCATGAACTTTCATATCACTTTCAACTGATGCACATATCATCGCTTATTTTTTCAAAAATCCTTAACGTCCTCTCAGAAATCTATATCTCTTCGATATTTCCTCATTTGACTTCTCTTCTTCATCCAATGAAAATGACGCTGCAGAAAAATTGATTCATTGCTCTCTTCTCTTCAAAATGTATTCATTCGATCAGAGCTGACAGTTTTTCAAAAACTTTTATTTCCTCAACTTTCCGATTTCAACTTGCTTATATCCGATTCACTCTACTGCCTTATATAATTTTTCTTCAAATATGCCATTTCCTCTTAATTGCTTTTCTTCCTCGTTTCATTTTCAACTATTTGTTGTGATTTTGATGTTGTGAAATCTCTCAAAGATCATTTACATCATCGTTCGTTCTAAATAACGTCTTCTGCCCTGCTCCTTCTGTTTTCTGTGAATTCTTTCAATCAAAAAACGAAAAACCCAGAATTGATTCAGTTGTTGATAACGTGCAAACTTTTCTTTGCTTTGTGGAGAATCACTTCCGTCGAAATATAACTTCAGCTGATGTATCATCGAGAATAAGTATTTCTTTGTTTCTTTCAAGTTGCAACGAAGGATGAGGTGTGGCACTGAACTCGATGAAAGTTGAATGAAATGAAAAAAACAGTATCATTTTTGTTGTTCATTGAAGAAAGAGTTGATTTGAATGAAATGAATGAATTTATCCAAATTGCCTTTTTTCTTCGTTGGAGTCGTGATTGAAAAATGAAAAGAAAGCTCTTTTATCGATTGACTGAAGAGATGAAGGAAAGAAAATGAAATAATTTTCGGATTAATTTGGTGGCTCTGCCGAATTGAATGGTTTAATTGTGTTTGTAGTTCGATTCTCTGAACCAGCAGAAAGTGTTTAAAAAATGCGAAAATGAAAAAGATGAAGGCGAAGAGGGCAAGGTGATAGAAAATTCAATAAATAATCTGATCAAATTTGTGAGAAAATGATTCGAAGGCTTAATGTGATGGCGTTGATTAATGAAAATGTCGCATCTGAATCGTGCAGTTCAAGTTTGTTTGAAAATAGAAATCCAAATAATGTGCCTGATAATCTGCAATAAATCAACGAAGATTGACATCTGTTGCTAATTGGCAGAATTCGAATAACATTCTTGTCTTTTCCTTTTGAAACTGAAAATGATGTTTATCCTTTTGAGTTGACAACACAAACGAACATAACATTCTTTGAGGATATTGGAAAACAAAACAAATGAAGAAGAAGGCAAAGAAGAGGAAAAAGAGGAAGAAGAGAAAGAGAAAGAGAAAGAGAAAGAGAAGAAGAACGAGAAGAAGAGGAGAAAGAAGAAGAAGAGGAGAGAAAGAAGAAAGAAAAGAAGAGAAAGAAGAGAAAGAAAAGAAGAGAAAGAAGAGAAAGAGAATGACAAGACATATTGCAAAAGTCTATGAATTCTAATAAAAATCCTATTTCTTCATTAAATTCCTCTTCTTCTTCCTCCTCCTTCTTCCTCTTCTTCTTCTTCCTCTTCCTCTTCCTCTTCCTCTTCCTCTTCCTCTTCCTCATCTTCCTCTTCCTCTTCCTCTTCCTCTTCCTCTTCCTCTTCCTCTTCCTCTTCCTCTTCCTCTTCCTCTTCTTCCTCTTCTTCCTCTTCTTCCTCTTCTTCCTCGTCTTCTTCTTTCTTCTTCTTTTCTTCTTCTTCTCTCTTCTTCATTTCTTCTTCCTCTTTCTTTATTCTTTCCTCTTTCTCTTCTCTTCTCTTCCTGATTCTGTTGCTCCATAAATCTGTCCCGTGACAATTTCTTTCGTTATTTTATTTTTTTTTCCTGTTCTCCTCTTTGCCATTCTCAGATCTCAATATGTGTTCCTCCAAATGTTCATGAATCACTTTTCCTTTTTCAAAAGCCTCGATGAATGCTTCATTTCCAGCTCTCTTTCTGTGAGTGTGAGTTTCTCGTTCACATCTTTCACAACTTCAATTAGAAAATTGGCTATCGCTGAGCCATCCTTCATCCTTTCCGCGTTTTTCATCCCTTTTTTAGGTCAATGCCTCATCGGCCTCCCTTCCCAAAAGCTCCTCTTCTTCCTCGTGTGGCTCATCCACCTCTTCTCATCTTCTGTGCGTGTTGAGCCAGATGTCCCATTAAGAGAGAAGGATGAAGAATTAGAAAAAGCTGATAATCAAAGGGGTGGTTTAAGTGGATGCTTCTTCTTCATCCGCTGATTCTGCATCTGATGAGCTTTCCTTGTCCCTCTGCGGGGCAGCTGGATAACAGCGAAGTTCTTGTCTTCCTTCTCTTTCTTCTCTTTTCAACTTCTCTTCTTTTTTGAATGAAAATGCAAAGAACAGTGTTAATCTTCAACTGGCTTGGCATGCTTTTCGCAGAAGTCTGAATGACACTCTTCTTCCCAGCTGTCACTTATCCCCTAACATTCATGCATCTTATGCAAATTGCCTTGATGCCTCCGTTTTCAGCACTTCCTTTGCACTTCTCTATGTTTTTGACAACTCATCACGTCTCTTTCACCTCTTTCTGCATCTGTCAGCTTGGCTTCTCGTGTGTCCTGCTGTGTGATTGTGCATTCAAATAAATCGGCTGCTCAATCGCTTCGCTGTTTGCTTCGTCTGCTGCTCAATGAGCATGTCCACTTCATCTCCTGTTTGCTTTCTTTGTCTTCCTGTCGCTCTCCTCTGAACTCTCTTTCTCTTTTCTTTCGATCTTTTGGTGGCTTTTCATATGTTTGCAGGTTCCTTTCTTGGGATTTTTCTTCTTCTTCTTCTTCTTCTTCTTCTTCTTCTTCTTCTTCTGAAGCGATGTTTGTAATCTGATGCAATGAAAGACGATATCTCCAAAAGTTTCTCTCCATTCATCTTTCTTTGCCTCTGGTATTCTTTGAACAGCCCTTCTTCTTCTTCTCTCTCCTTTCTTTTCATCTCCTTCTGCTCTTTGAACTTCTTCATCGCTCAACTGTCTTCTGTCTAATTGATCTGAATGTTGGCTTTGCATTCCCCTCTCTTCTTTCTCTTCTTCTTTCTCTTCTTCTTCCCAACCAGCATTCGCTTTATTATCATCTCATCTCAATCTTTGCCGTCTTCCTTCTCTTCTTCTGCAGACTTAGCTCCTGTCTTCATCCACTCAAAGCTCTCTTTCCTTCTCTCTTCTTCCTTCTTCTCCTTCAGCCCAAACTCCTCTTTCTCACTTTCTTCTCTTGTTCTCCAATACACTTGGAATGTCTTCAATGCTTCTTTCAATTCGATGGATGAGTGGCAGACGAGGAAACTTCTGTTTGGCTGGCACAGAAGAAGATGTCATGATTGAAAGAGAGAACATCTTCAGAGCAAACAGCTCATCCACACACACATTGCAGCTGGGGGTGAGAGATGGATGAGATGATGAATGAAGACTTTTGGGGTTGGATGAAGGGCAAGTGGAGAATGAGGAAGATGAGGAAGATGAAGAAGAAGTTGATGAACAAGAAGAAGGAGAAGATGCCTTGGAGGAGAATGAAGAAAGTGTTGATATGATTGGCAATTGAGATGAAAGTGAGGAAGAGGAAGAGGAAGAAGAAGAAGATGATGATGATGAAGCAAATGAAGTGTGATCACGAAGGTGAATGTGAAAGAGGATGAATCTCTTCTTCTCCTGCTTCTGCTTCTGGTTCTGTTTGTTGCTCTGCTGCAGAACAGCTTGCCGAAGAGCATTCCTTTTCATCACTCAAAACACTTTCTGTCGAAGTGGCTGAAGCTGACATTGACAAGCTCCGATTCTTCCATTTCTTCTTGCGTCTTCAATTTCCATCTCCTTTTTTTCCCCTTTCCCTCAAAATTCGTCATTTTTCTCTTACTCTCTCCTTCCCTCTCCTTCCCTCTCAGCCTTTGAAGATGATCCTGCTCCTCTCTTTCCAATCCCCTTCTTTCAACAATCTTCTCATCCATTCAGCATGCCCCATCCCCGATTGACTGCGTGTGCCATTTCTCTCCAAATGGAAGAGAGCGAAGATATGTTGCAGCTTTCACTCAGACTGTTGATGCTCCGCTTCCAAAAAAAGAAAGAAAAAAGATACATTCGCTTTCTTGTTGGGAAAGTGGAGTGAAGAAGCGGAACCTTGTCGAGCAGGCAGCCAATGACGATGATGCAACTTCACACAAAAGAATTGTTGAGAAGAACAAAAATCCAAAAAGATATAAATAAAAAATGAAAGCAGATTGTGAAATGGAAACAAAAAATAAATACCTTCAAAATACAGACCATTTCGGAAAAGAAAAAGTTGCTAAACAGCACACACATAAACAAACCTCCATTCAATGGCAATGATGAACCATTCATATGAGCATTTCCGATTCCAAGAACAAACGGAAAAGCCACTGGCTTGTCGCCTTTGTGAATTATTCATGATTCGATTTTTTCAAAAAAAGAAATGCAATTCTCTTCAAAGACACAATATCGCTTCCCATACGAGGATGGACAATCGACAAAGTGGAAATGTCGAAGACACATTTGTCGGTGCAGTCTTCCAAAAAGAGAATAAAATCAGAATTGCATAAACAAATTCATTTCTTCTTTCATGAAATTCAACTCCCTCCTTCGCTTGCATCGTTCTATCTGCCCATTGCAAAAATAAAGCATCCTTTTCTTCTGGAAGCGCGGATAAGAAACACCCGAAATGAAAATTGTTCAAACATTCATTTCGCAAAAAGAGAAAAATCACACATGGAAATAAAAAATCTGGCTTTTAAAAAAAATGCATATACATCTGAAACACATTGAATTAGGCATTTTGTGAAATTTTATGTTGGCCTTTGCAATTTGCAACGAGGCCTGTGCGATTGAATGCTTCAAAATCTGTTCGAAAACAAAATGTTTTTCAAGTGCGCTTGACAATTGCTTGGCACAGATAAAGTTATCTCCCCAGCTCCATCTAGAATTCGCACAAAGAACTGATACTCAATCCCATCAAAAAACGAATCGAATAACTGGATCAAAACCAAATCAAAATTACAGAATGTTTTTTTTTTTCAAATTATTTGCAGAATGTCTTTGAGAAACAACATCAAATTCGTATGAATTAAAATAAAAAAATAAAATGAAATCAAATCAAAATATTTTGTTTCGCTTTTGTCCTCACAAACAAGCAAGTTGGGCTCAACTTAATAAAAGCGAAATGCTCTTGAAAACTCACAATAATGTCTTCAAACCCTTCTTCCTCAAGTCTTTCGTATAACTCCTCTCTTATAGTTTTTAGATCTTCTTCTTCACAAACAATCCCAGGTGTGATTGACAGTGCCTCATAAAGCTGAAAAATGAATGATTTGCAAAACTCTATTTCATCGTTTTCAAAAGCTGATTGCCTCATTTCCTCCAAAATAACTTCGACCGCCCCGCTTTTCAGCAAGGCTTTCACGCGAACCGATTTCTTAAAGATCATATTGCCGAGGACTCTGATGCATTCCTTTGAGACGCTTTTGTGGTTTTCTTTCGATGCTCCGTGCAGCCTCACCAAGCATTCTAATATCTCATCGCTTTCAAACCGCAGCGAGTAGCATCGAGAAATGCATTTTTCTGTTATCGCAATCCATCTTTTGACGAAGCCAACCACCATTTCTTTTTTCACTTTATCTTCATTTGGCGTCCAATCCACGTATTTTATCAGATGTTCCATTTCATTTGCTGCCTCTCTCGCAAAATGTAGCTCTTTCACAATCACTTCTTCTAATCTTCCGCAAACACTTAATCTTTGTGTCAAAAACTGCCAAGCTGACTGATATGCAAGTCGCGTTAGATTGTTATGTTCTTGATGATTCAATATGATTTTCATGATTTCATTCAAGTACACTTCTTGTTCTATCCTCTATTGAATGTTCGTTCAATTTCCCATTAATTATGCAAATTAATCCAGAAATGAATAAAAAAAGGTTCACACCGTTTTATATCCAATGTTTCCCAAGGAAACCAACGCCATTTCCACTTCATTTCGTGTTTCTTTGCTTTCATCCTTCCTTAAAGCAACTCTTAGAAGACAGGACATAATTACTGGAGTCAGTGTTTCTGGTATTTCAATATCAATGTTCATGGAATAGCATTCGCATAAATCAACCAAATTTGTTTCAATCGTTTCTTCTTCAATAATCATTTTCTCGAACATTTCTTTCAGCACAGAATATTTAAAAGCAGGAAAATAGGAAAATTTTAAGTATTTGCGAAAACCAACGGCCTTCAACAATATAATCGCATTTTCCAGTGACATTTTTTGTTCTTTAATCATTTGACCAATTTTATTGAAATTCCCTGGGAAGCAAATACATCCTAATTCAAATGAGTTCATCTTATCAACTAAATTCTTCATTTCAATTACCTTCTGACTTTGTTCAGCTGATGTGGAATTGTTGAGCTCATGCAACAATTCTTCGGCGGAAATACGAAAAATAATAATCTTGCAACACAAAAGCACAACGGCACACTTGTAAACTTTTCTGATATCAAAGGCTCCTGAATTTCATTAAACGTGATGATAAAAAAGAGAATTTATGTTTGTTTTCATAAGTCAAATAACAAAAACAAATTATCTTCAAAGTTTTAAAAATAACTTTAAAAGTTTAACTTTAAACTGTGCATTTGTCATTCAAACTTATTTATTTGTCGCAAATAGAAATAAAATAATTAGTAAATTTTTATCTTTTTTTATAACTTTTTGATCAAAAAGGGAGAACTTTTTGGTATTGTGCAAAATATTTGAGATTTAATGAATATGTTGACAACTTTTTATTATTTCTCAGTTCACTGTTAAATCGGATTAAAAGCTTATAAAGATGAAGATATTTATGATATCATATGAACAACCATCAGAAATGTTCAAAAAATATATTGTAAGTAAACATGTGTTACAGATTGAAACATTTTTCCCACGTCCGTCAGTGATTAAAAATCCGTATCAGTATTGGTATTTGAAAAAAAAAAAATATTTTTTCAGATTTTTGGAATTTTCGTTGAATATTTCAATAATAATAATTAATCCATTTTCTTTTATTTTTCGAACTTTTCTTTGTTTCATAAATTAATTGAAAATTCTTTCCCTGCAGGAAACTGACTCCATTGACAGTCACTGACTTCACTGATGGTCCAATGATCAATAAACAGATATCGCATTAAATACAGGACATCGCACAAAATTCCGGACAAGATCGATTTCTCAATAACCGCAAGAGGAATGATTCTGATAATTTTCCTCAATATATATCTCATAAATACAAACTCATTTTATATACAAGAATTACATTTTCGTGTAGACTAAATTTTTAAATAAATAATTTTCGAAATCTCGGAGAAACTCAAAATTCTATTTCTCCGAGATTTCAATTATTATTTTTTTTCTGAGCACAAATGAGGCTACTCAAAAAGTTTTGTAAATCAATTGAGTTTGCATTGATGAGTTGCATTTTTTTAAAAAAATTATCAGAATCATTCATCTTGCGGTTATTGAGAAATCGATCTTGTCAGGTATTTTGTGCGATATCTGTATTTAGGAAAAAAAATAGGATTTCTTTGGTTCTCAAATTTAATCGTATCCTCCTGTGTTTAATTATCTATTATTTGGGATGAAATATTGGACTTCAGGCATTTTCCTTAAATAATCATGCATCTTTGATGAACTATTTGTGAACAAATATTTTAAAAAATGTTTTTAATTTTTTTTAAAACTTGTGAGGTCAAAAAACATAATGTTTTAATATCAATGATTCATGTTCGTTAATATGAGAATCTTATTTATTTAGAAAATGCAAATTGTGTTATTAAAATAATATATGTGAGAAAGTTCTGATACTTTATTCTTTAAAAAAACTTTTCATTCTATGTTTTCTCCCATATGGGACAAAATTCTTGCATTTATGAATAAATAAATGATTTGTTCAGAACATTTCTTCTATCTTGTAACTTCAATTCTGACATTCTCGTGCAAAATTAGACAATAAAAATTTCAATAGTTGAGTCACATCTTTGAATGCAATGTGTTGAACATAATTCAAAAAGCAAATATTTTTGTCCCATTTGTGGAAAAATATGAACTTTCAAGCTTTTTTTGCACAGAGCACAATTAAATTGTTTCTCTCATAACTTTGTTAAAAACTTTCTCAGATTAAAAAATAAAAAAGGTCTTCATATCTTAAAACAGGAATTGTTGATATCATAACATTATGTTTTGTCATTTCACACGAGTTTCAAAAAATGAACTTATTCTTTTCATATATTTTGATCAAAAAGTTTATTCACAACTCATTATTTTCAATGAATAAGCTTGAGATTACATATCTCCCCTTATAAGAATTATACAAATTTTAACAAAATAAATCCAGAAAAAAATTTTTTAACATTTTCGAAGAGCAAAATTGGAATGAATTCTTTTGCGTTCTGAATCCTGTTCCAATTTATTTTTTCTTATCTTTCTCTCAATTTTTTTAAATTTTCTGTATTATTATACATGACGATGTTAGACTCTCAATGATAAATTTGCAGAAAATACAAGAAACAAATATAAATATTTTTCTAAAATTGTAGATTTATACCTCATTTAAAAATTTGAAAAATATGTGTTCAAATGAATTTCAGTATTAATGGTTAATAAAATTCATGAACTACAATAAATTTTTTTAAATTTTTTTATCAATTTGCGAACACTGTGAAAATCAAAAATTTTTTTGAACCATCATAAAATATTAAAATAGAAATAGAAAGAGTTTCTTTTGATTTTTCTAAGATATTTTAGATTTTCGAGTTTATGATCTCGAACAGCGTACTGAATAATTTACAAACAACTTTCCTTGTTTTAAATGCAGTTCAGTTCCTGTTAGGAGTTGTTATATGCTATTTAAGCTTTTCACACCAAAAATTGCTTCCATTGCTGATTTATTTATCAATTGTTTGCATCTTTATTTATTCATAAATTCAATTCCTTAATATAACAAGTCTTCAATCATTTTGATTTTACTATCAACGTTTGGATTTTTTGCAGGTATCTTCATTTGTATCAAATTTAAAAAGTGAAACAAAAAATAAAAAAAAATAGGAATATACAGGAAGAAACGTTGGGGGATAAAGTTTTTGTACGTTTACGAGTTTTTTGCAGTAATAATGCTGCTTATCGCTGTGGGAGCATTCTTTGCATTGCTTTTGACAAATTCTCTATTAATTGTTGGTATGCAAAAGGTTTTCAAAACCACAAATTTCATTTTATTTATATTCCTTTAAGCTGCGGGAACAAAGGATGGAATCGAGGTTATAAGTGAAATATCTCCGCTGAGATGCGAGCCAAATACGTTCTTATGCATCCAAAACGTTTGTTTTGTTTATTGCCATTTGAACAAGCTTTTTATAAATCGTGTTTGCTTTTCAAAATTTAGACAATTAAATCAATCCAGGGGAATGTTATTGTATTTGCAGTCGTTGCATTATTTGTCATATTAACTCTTCTTGGTTCAGTAATAATAAATTGTGTGCATTTTTCAGAATATCCCTCAGAATAAAAAATTCAAATAAAACAATTATTATTTATTTGCATATATTTATTATCACTGCTTTCGTCCCGCTAAAAATTTGAATTCTGTCAAAATGGATTGCAACACTCGTCAACTGAAGTGTTTTTCCTTCCCTCTGATTTTCTTGCAGCCAGTTTTGCATTTTCTTCTGCAATGCTTCTGATAGTTGGCCTAGTTATAATTGGCGTCGGAACATTTCTGTATAATTATGTTGTTTGTTTTAATGCGAATTTATTTTTTTATCATTTTGATTTTTGGAAAAACAACTTTTTCTTTTTATTTTACATTTTTATTATTATAATTTCTGATTTTCTGAAAAAAACCGAAATTCTTTTTATGAACGGAAAATGCGGGGCTGTCGATAATATCCACTTTCTTAGGGCTTTTATTTCTTTCGATGGGTATGACAATATGAATTCTGGATTTTTGAAGAGTATAAAGACTTTCTGTGAAACAATACAATTTTTGTTGAATTTCTCTCTTTTTTTCCCCCTCCTTTCATTTTTTGTAATTCATTTGATAATTTTACCATCATCATTATAATCATTATCATTATCATTATCATTATTATTATTATTTCGTGTTTGAATGACTGTACAAACCCTCATTAATCCATTTATTCATTCATTCTTTTTATTCAGCCCTTCATCATCCTTATTGCTGGGGGAGGGGTCTTTCTATTCCTCTCTCTCGTCTCCTGCATATCGGCAACATACAGCCGGAACTACAGAAAAGAAAGAAGGCGCACATCAAACCTGAAAAGCGGAGAAATCGAAGGTGATTTGCTTCGTTTTGGATCGAAAAAGAAAGAAGAAGAAAGAAACGAAGAAAGAAAGCGAAGAAGAGGAAGGAGGATGAATGGGAATGAAGAAGAAAACAGAGCACTTGAAGGAGATGAAGAAGAATACGAAGAAGAATACGAAGAAGTTGGAGAAAGTGAAGAAGAGGAAGAAGAAGAAGAAAGAAGCAGCAATGAAGATAAATCAGTTGCAAATCCCACTTCTTCACAAACACTTCCAACAGACACCTCATCCACTTCATCTCAATTAGCTCTTCCTTCAACATCGTCATCGTCGTCATCATCTTCTTCTTCCTCCTCCTCTTCATCATCTTCATCTTCGTGCTCGTCTTCGTCCTCATCCAAATACCATCCCCACACAAGCTCCGCTGAGTGGAGGGCAGCGCAAACAGAATGGATGCGCCAGTCAGAACAGAAAGAAAGCTGCGAGCAGTGGCTATTTGTTGTCTGCCTGATTGCCACAGATGCAGCTGCACTTGTGTGTGCAATTGTGTGCTTTGCCAGCCCGGGGAAGATGGTGGACACGATTATGCAGGATAGATTTGTATGAGAATGAGAATGAGGACGAGGATGAGAGGGGGAAAAGAGAAAAGAGGAAAGGGAAGAAGAAGAAGAAGAAGAGGAGGAGAAAGAGATTTTGTTCGTCATTGAAAGAAATGTCATAGAAATGAACGAGCGATTTATCAAGAGACACACATTTTATTTTCTTTTAATGATATTTATTTTATTTCCCATTTGATTCTCTTTTTCTATTTGTCATATTCAAATTTGATGAAACCAAACATATTCATCTTCTCAGGCGATGACTGCATTCATGGCACGTTTCACGATTGCTGCCTCTTTTTCATACAAAGACAGACAACAATTCGCTACAGTCGCCGCAAAGTCTGTTTTAGGGCTTGTTGGAGGATTCGGTATGTTTCTATCATTTTAACATTTATTTAATTATTTCATTGAAAACTTATCTTTCTTTTGCATATGATCCCCCCTCCCCAAACCTCCATCATTATCCTTTTTGCATCATATCCAATGAATTAATTAAATCATTTGTTCTTTTTCATTCATTCAATTCATCTTCCTTCCCTCCTTCCTTTCTTCCTCCAATTATAACCATCAAATTAACCACATCTCTTCTTCCTTCCAACAACACCAGGAATAATCATTTTTGTGTTTCTTTCAGCGCTGGCTGTCTCTTTGATGCTCTATTTGTGCATCATCAAGCCCTTTCTTCTGCGTGTGGAGCACAGTTTGCTTGACGACAACGAATTAGATGAAGAGATGATCGATGAAGACTTGCAGTCACTTCAGGAGGAAAGTGAGGACGAGCTGTTTGACGAGACAGAGAATGAAGAAAGTGCTGAACATAACGATAATATTGAAGCCAACACTCATAACTCTAAGAGAAATAACGAAATAAGCGATGAAGCCAATGGATAAACAAACATCTGAAATATTTGTTACAAACGCATCTTACTTCTCTTTTTATGCCTTATCTTCATTAGCATTGCTTTTTTTGTTTTATTGTTTTGAAAAAATTTGAATTTTTTATTTCTTATCAACTATTTCGAATATATATGTAAATATTTCATTATTTTCAACAAATAAACACAAAAATATCAAAAGAAAAAAAGCTCAAGCATTCAACAAAAAGAAACATAAAAGCCAATTGTAAAAAATTCAACACTTTGATTGCGAGATATATTTTTAACTAGTCATCAATTGAAATACCGAATTTCTCGTACATTTGCTTGACTGTCATTCCTTCAACTTCCGCTAAAAAGACAATGTCAAAGGACAAAAAAAAAACTCCATCAATAAAAAGAAAAAATACAAATTAATTACCATATTTTCCAAGCAAAAGTTGAGCGGCATCTTTGAGATCGTTGTATCTGTGAAGCGCATCAATAACCTCTTGGGATTTTGGAAGGCTAAAAAGAATATGTAACATAATATGTCAAAAAAGCAAATACCTCGAATCAGTGGCACTTTTCTTTGACAAATGATTACTCAAAATCTTAAAAAAATCAAAATAAATTTCTTAAAAACAAAACAACAAAAAACAATCACACAGAGTTAGATTTTTTTATCCAGCATGTCAGATGTTGCTTAGCATGTTCTTTTCGGAGATCATTTCTCCAAAATAACGTCACTGATTCATGTTCTATTTGATAAACATGATGTGCAATATCTTCTCTTTGTTTCAACAAATCATAAACTTTTTCTTGATCTTCTGTAATTGAAAATTGTTCTATAAGTTCATCAAAGGAATAAGGCCTTTTTCCTTCCAAAATTACACCTGAACACTTTTCGACAAGATCCATTGCAACCAATTTTTAATTCAAATTTCATTATTTCTGATTTTAATTGGACTCATGAAATAGATATATAAACAATAAAGCGAAGTGCATTTTTATTCATATTTTTTGAAATACTTATAGAGGGTTAAATTAAGATCAACTTTTTTTGTTTTTTTGCGGTTTGCTTTTGCTAATATGTTTATCGAAAGATTTATTTCAACAATTTTTATTAGTAGTACAATGATTACAACAGGAGTTGTTGTTGCTGGTGGCTTTATTTTCTTTATATTTCTTTTGCTTTGTTTTTGGGAATTATACATAACGACAACTCTCGGAGATTTGGAAGCAGATGCCATTTCTGCAAAAGATCTATGCGATCAGATAAATCCCTTTTTACTACCGGAATATGTTATTCATGCAGTCATTACATTGTTCCTTCTTTTTATCAGAAAATGGATATTTGCCTTGTTTAACATTTGCTTGGTTGCATTTAATTTCAGGCAACTTTATAAAAAGAAACATCTTTTTGATTGCATGGAATTAAGAAGGAATGATGTCTTGAATCAGCAAAAGAAAATGCATTATTTAAAACTTGGATTTTTTGTCGTTTGCTTCATATGGTCACTAATCTCGTATGCATCATTTGCTAAATTCATCAATTTAAAACGCATTTTTTTTTGCTTAAATCAGGTTTATCGTTGACCTTGTGAATAGAATCATTAATTAAAAACCAAGAAAAATAAAACATAATAGAATAATTCAAGCATCCATTTCATTTTTTTTCATTTTAACTTAACAACGAAAAAGTGATTTATCATAAAAAAATATTCATCGATACTTTATTGTTTCTCTTCATGCATTTTCTTCCACATTTCCTTCATTTTCGTCGTTATCTTCATCAACTGCCAATTCTTCTGTATTTTCCAGAGCCGTTTCAGCTGTTTGTTCCTGTGTGTTTTGAATCTTCATAACTTCACTGAAAATTAAAATGTTTGTTTGAACGAATGATTTTGGAGGAAAAGAAGAATGGAAATAAATGTTGAGTTCAGGGAAAAAAATGGATGAATGGTTGAAAGAGAAAAAGAGTAAAGGAATAAAAAATTTCAAAAGAACACATGATAAATAAGAAAAGGAAAGGAAAATGATTCAGAAACAAACCGAAGCATGACAGTTGCATAGCAGCTTGTTCGAAGAGAAAAACTGGCAAGACATGCCAATTTGAGTGATTCTGATGATTCTGAAGTTGAATCACAGGAAGAAGAAGAAGAAGTAGAAGAAGAAGTAGAAGAAGAAGTAGAAGAAGAAGCAGAAGAGGAAGAAGCAGAAGGAGGAAGAGAAGGAATCGACTCTTTGGTTCCTGTTAAGTCTGCTTTTTGAGTATTTGAAGGAAGATTAATATCATCGATGTCACGTCTTGTGAATATTTCATCGTCACTTTTGTATGAAATACACTTCCTAAAGAAGAAGGTTGCATGAAAAAGAAATAAAAAACATGATAAATAAATAAATAAGAAAATAAATAAGAAAAACAAAAAAATCAAATGTATATTTGAATGTTTCAATCATTCAAACAATTATACAGCAATATTATTTCTTCTAAAAGCAAACCAAGTCATTTTGTATGGCTTTTCGATAAGCTTTCTGTAATCTCCTTCGAGAAAGAATGAAGTGTCTCTGATTAAAAAAAAAAGAAGGAAAGAAAAGAATTCAAAAAAATGACATTATGTGAAAACTTATCAATAAAATGTAAAAAATACTAAATACATATAGATTTTTTTAAAATTCAATTTGAATAAATTTCAAAGAATTTTCTTCAAATGCAATATTCTCCCATTTTTCTCTCAAAACACACTTTTCGTCTCTTTTAGTCATCAGTGCATCAAACGTGCCATCTTCTTTCAAAATTGCAGAAGCAATTTCGCCAACTTTATTTTGGGGCAGAATTGTGGAAGCGCCGGGGAGCGGAATTATCACGTCGGTGATTTTGTATTTCCCACTTTCGGCTTCTTCTTTGGAAAGTACTTTGACCTTAATTGTTTAGAGAAAGGATGAAATAAACAGAAAATACAAATAATCATAATAATAATAAAAAAATGGATTAAAAAGAAAATAGGAATAATAATTTTGTTTGTATTTTGCTGAAATTTCATTGAAATATCATCAAAAACAAGAAATTCTTCTTCTATTTGCTCAAACACAAGTTCCTCTTTTCATTCACACTTTTCTCTTCTTCTTTGATTCGTGTGCCCATTCGGCGTCTCCCTCTGAATTGTATTCTTTCCCGTTTTCCATCCAAATCTTTTTCAAAACGCTGCCACCTGCTGTTTCTGCTGCTTTTTCATTGAATTTCTTCATTTTCCCTTCTCTTTTTCTTCTTTGTCTTCGAGACAATGTTTGCTCTTCTTCTTCTTTTGCCTCTTCTTCATCAGCAAACACCAAATCCCCTTCAACACATTCAGATGCGCCGTATGTTTCAATCCGAACAGACGCCATTTTGTTGAATATCACGCTCTGATATGCTGAAATGATAAGAGATTAAATAGAAAAGAATAGAAAAGAAGAAAAAATTAGACAGATTGGGAAGAATATTCCATTCATATAAAATAGATAGAAAAATTGCAGATGATTACAATACATCAAATACATTTCATTAATAAAATTATTATTTATTTATTTATTTATTTATTTATTTATTTATTTATTTATTTATTTATTTATTTATTTATTTTTATTCCACTTCCCCCAAAACAAACCGTGTAAATATAGCAGTCTCAAATGCCGTGGGAGTTGGCTAAGAGCATTCCAATAGTTTGTTGCTCCGTATTTTTCCAGTCCAAACAGAAGCGACCGTTCAATCTGATGCGAACGAGGGAGAGCACTCATTTTGTGATGGATGTTCATTTCATTGGGAAAGATGATATTCAATGAAGATATTAACAAATAGGAAAAAAGGAAAAAAGGAAAAGAAAAAAAAAAAGGAAAAAAGGAAAAAAGGAAGAAGAAAAGAAGAAAAGAATATTTAGAAAGAAAGATATACATATACAAAAAAATTGATAGATAGATAGAAAGATAGATAGACAGATAGAAAAACGAAAACAAAGAAAAAAGGAATTTAATTAAAAAATACAAAAAATAATAGTTATTTCAAATTAGTTAAAACGCAACGAATAAAAACCTTTGCAGTGTCGATATAACTCCTTTTTCGAAAAGAAGCTTTTTCCCTTCAGCAATACGCGGAGTATCTAAAAACAGAAAGAAATATTGAGAGAATAACAATTTAATAAAAAAATCAAATATCAAAACGATAAAAATCTTCATTATTTTATTTCTCTTTAATTTCTCTCTTTCTCTTTCTCTCTCTTTCTCTTTCTCTTTCTCTTTCTCTTTCTCTCTCTCTCTCTCTCTCCCTCTCTCCCTCTCCACAAACCAGATGGATGAGGAGCCAAAATGAGTCTGACAGCTCCTTCCCAATCGCCCTGCAGCATCACTTTGCCAATGACATGTGTTTTGATTGAGCCTGTTCCAAAACGCTAAAAAAAAATAAAAAATTCATTTGAACAATAAGAAAGAATGAATTTAAAGATAAACCAAAAAAGATAAAGTTGATATAAATTTTTATTTTAAATAGAAAAAGAATAAAATGAAAATATATTTAATTATTAAAAAGATTGAAACAAAACTTGTTCTCCAAAATAATTAATGAACCCATGTTCAGCTACACTTTTCATTGCGGCATTGACAATTTCCTCATTTTTGTTGATGTTTCTGTTTGAAAATGCAAATCAATGTGAAAAAGAATAAAATAAAATAAAATAAAATAATTAAACAAATAAATAATATTTATCAATAAATATAAATAAATATAAATAAAATATTAAATTTTGACTATAAATCCAACCTTATTACAATTGAGAATCTATTTCCGCTGAGTTCTCCAAGACGCATTCCAGAATGTGAATAAGAAAAGTTCCCCAGAAAAATATTGGGAAACGCTCTATTCACACTCAACGCTGCTTCTAAAATGAAATTTAAAAAAAAACAAAAAACAAAACAAAACAACAACAACAACAACAATAATAATAAAATATAATTTCATTATTATTCATTTTAATTAAAATCAATTAGGAATATTTGAATGAAAGAGGTTTCTCAACAAACGAGGGTTAATTCTTGACAGAGCCACTTTTTGTGATGTGCAAGCAACTCGATCTTTTGTCCCTGCAAAAGTGATTGCTTTTGCACAGCATCTTTAAAATCACATAGAAACACAAAAAACAAAAAACAAAAAAAAAAAAAGGAAAATATTGAAAGAGAATAATAATAATAATAATAAAATTTCATAAAATGATGAAGTTTTAATTAAAAAGAAAAAAAACGATTATTAATTTTAACATCATCAAAACTCATTCACATAATTCTCTTTGAACTTTAAACAACAGACAATACGAACAATCTCATCTCACTCTGCTCTTTCATATCAACCATTCAACATAAACATAAATCAAATCTTTTCATTCAATCACATTCAAATACACATTCAGCTTCATACACACACACACACACACCCGATGGCTCTTCTGATGCTCTGAGCAGCGCTGATGGTGTCTGCCTTCTGTTTGTACAGCACAGCCACCAAAAAGTCTCCCTGCTCGTTTGGCGCTCCTCTTCTGTCATATCCTTTTGCCGGCAATCCAGTTGAATTAACGTTCTCCTTCTCCTTCTCTCTTTCTCTTTCCTTTTGGAGCTTTCTTTGCTTTGGGTTGTGCGAACGGCGGGAAGAAGAACGAGGAGCGTTGACTGAGGCAGACGAAGAGGATGGGCTGATATTGTCTGATGGGGTTGTTGTGCATTCAATTGAAGAAGAAGAAGAAGAAGAAGAAGAAGAAGGTGATGATGATGATGAAGAAATTCCAATTTCATCTGCTGTTAAATTTGAATGTTTTTCTGAATCCAAACAAAAACTCGTTCTTTTTTGGGGAATTTGAAATGAGCTTAAAAGCGAAGAATGAGTTTCTTCCAAAATGTCCTGCTCATTCAAGCAATTCTCTTGTTTGTTCTCTTCAGATGCCTCTTCACTCTTCTGCTCTTTGTCTTCATTGCTTTCTTTATCACTTTTTTTGGTTTCTTCGCTTTTACCTGTTTGAAAGTTGAAAATTTTTTGTTTTATGCATTAAATAAAAATTGCAAACAAAAATGTAGAAAAGCATATTTTTTTAAAAAGATTCATTGAAAAACTTTCAAATGTTGAAATTCTTATCATACATAATTTCCACTTCTTAAAAAAGGACTGAGATTTTTCATTCAAAAATGCTCTAATTACCCCTGGGCCAAGAGAATCTATTGAAGCATGCAAAATAAAAAGTAAATATTAAATTTTAGTCACAATCAACAAACCAGAACTCAAAAAAGGAAAATATTCTCTTATCTTCTGATGAATTTTTGTTCTCTTTTGCTTGTCTGAACAAGGCTATCATAAAAAAATCTGAAAAATCTACATAAAAAATCGTGGAAACTTCAAATTCCATGTCTGCATTCGTTGTCTTTTCTTCCCAGTTTATGTTTCCATCAATGGAAAATAGATTTTTTATCCAATTTGTGAATCTACTTTTTGAATTCTCATCAATATCAATTTCTGTAAAAAAAGCCTCATATAATCTTTAAGATAACATAAAAATGTAATATTCCTTCACATACCATAAGTGATTCCTCATGATTATAATTTTGAGGCTGTAGTTTAGAATTGTCTTCCTTTTTCAATGAATTGATAGCTTTTGGTATTTCAAAATTTGTTAGACGCACTATGCAGCCATCTTCATCAATTTCATGAACAATAAAATCCTTAGTTATAAATCAAAAATAAATTGTCTTTCCGTTATATATCATTGAAAAATTATAACACACTTCTTCATGAAGTTTTAACGTTCCATCAAATCCATCTAATTCTTTATCAATAAAACATAATATCCCGTTATCATCTTGCGAGAACTGTTCGTCTGACATTTAATGTTTAAACAGATTTAAAATTTAAATTGAATTTGAATTATTTATCTGTTAAAAGAAAAAAATATCTTTTCCTTTTTTGATAAATAAATAATGGATTCAAATAACTATTCCATGATTTTTCATGAAGTTGAAAATGATGAAATACAAAATGATATTGACGTTTTTGCAGAGGTTGCTATTTATTCCAAAAAAAAATAATAATAAGTTTTTCATTTATTTGAGATTTTTTTTTTAAGTGCCAATTATTTTTAATAATTAAGGCTAAATATTGATCATAGTTTTAAGTTTTGCTTTGGTTTTGATGCAAGTCTGGAGTGCCAGTGTCCGTTCAGGGCAAAGGCAACAGCAATTTGAAAATGGTATTTAATTTTAAAACAATTTTTCAATTTTTGTTATATTAATTCCGATATATTATTTTTCAAAAGAAAACAAATATTTGTATGACCATTTGACTCACAGCAGGAAAACTTTTAGCCTTAGAAATAAAAAGAGGGAAGGATTTTTATTAAAGCGTAGACGAACAACTGAAATCGACGGACCTGGAGAATTGCCGCGAGAATTGGAAGAAGAGGTTTGAAAAGATTTTTCTTAAAATTTGCGACTTATTTGAAAATATTTGCTGCTAATCAGTTGCAAATGTTGCCTTTATATGTTAAAGGACTTGAATCATCTCAAACTTCCGAAATTTTGAAAAATCTAAAGCTTGTTAAACGATTAACATCAAGCTGTATGCAACACTTTTATATAGCATTAATATACATATATTCCATTTCTATAATAACTTTATTATCATTATTTTTTAAAAAATTTCGATAGATGACGTTGTGCCAATTGAACATTTGCTTAGAGTTAATGTTTTGCCTCATCTGATGCGATTTCTTTCATCACAAAATTATCAATTCGTAAATAATTCACTTTGGATTGTAACAAATATGTTTGTTGGAACTCATGAACAGACTGCAGATGTTCTATCAAGCGGGGTGCTCCCACTAATATTGCTTCATCTCCACAGTAAGAGGTCATCAACTGTCAACCATGCTTTGTTTGCGTTGTTCAACATCGCAGCAAATGGCGTTGAATTTGCGGAGAGGCTGAAAAACAGCGATATTTCCGTCCATCTGCGGAGTGTGATTGAGGGTGAGACAAGGCAGAAGATGCGGGAGCTGAGTGAGGCAGCGAATGCAAGCGAAGAGTTGTGTGCTGCAATGAATCCGTCCAGATGTGGAACTGTTGAGCAGTCGCTTTTGACATCGCTGGCATCGTCCACCTCGTTTTCTGGCCAGCCCTCTGATCTGCTCGCATTTCCTATCACTTTCGCATCGCAGGCGCAGACAGGACAGCTTCAGCAGCTACAGATGAAGCAATCTTCTTCTTCTTCTTCTTCTCTTTTTCAATCATCTCACACAAATTCATCTTCACTTCAGTTTTCATCAGAGCTTCCGCATTCACTTTCACAAACACAGACATCGTTTTCTTCTTCTTCTTCTTCTTCAACACAATCACCAATCCAATTTGCATCTACCAATCCATTCAATTCAACAGCTTCATCAATTTATTCATCATCTTCTCCATATTCTTCCTCTTCCTCTTCATCTTCTTCATCTTCTTCCTCTTCCTCCTTCTCCACCACCCATCTCTCCACCCAGCCCTTCTCCTCGCCCTTCCCAGTCACTGCCACCACCTCCCATCTCCTTCAGCTTCTGGCAGCGCTGACGCTTTCCTCTCAGTCTGACCAGCTCTTCTTCGACGCCGCCATGTTTGTGAAGGAAGTGCTGAGGGAAATGCGGATGAGGAGAGCGGCAAAGGGGATGCTGAGGAGAAGAGGGAAAGAGGGAGGAAGAGAGGGAAGAGAAGGAAAAGAGAAAGAGAAAGAGGAGGAGGAAGGAGAGAAGAAGAAGGGGAAGATGAAGTTGGATGAAGAAAGAGGAGGAATTAATATGGAAGGAGGGCTGTTTGGTGTTCGAACAGAAGAAGAAAATGAAGCTGAAGAGGATGAATTGAGAATGGATGAAGGAAAAAGAGAAGAAGAAGGAAAAGAAGAAGATGCTGAAGAAAGCAAAGAAAACAACACAAAAAGAGGAGAAAGTCCTCTTTTTGGGCCGATAGACGAAAATGTGTTTGAGAATGAAAGCGAAAATGAACATGAAAATGAAAATGGAATGAATTTTGGGCAGAATGAAGAGAAAACAGGAAAAGCAGGAGAAAGAAGAGAGGATGAGATGAAAGGGAGGATGGATAAAGAAGAGGAAGAAGGTGAAGGTGAAAAGGAGGAAGAGGAAGAAGAGGAAGAGGAGGAAGAAGAAGAACGAAAGAAGAGAAGAGAAGAGAAAGCCAAAGAGGAAGAGGAGGAAGAAGAAAGGATGAGAAGAAGAGAGCAGAAGATGGAGAATGAAGGAATGAAGGGTGATGAGCTGCCCACAGAAAAGGCAGTCATCGAGTGCTGTCTGCAAATACTCGCAAACATCAACGAGAATCCGAACAATAACAAGTTCTTCATCGATCCTGTGCTCCTTGGGCTGGTTGTGGAATTGATGAGGTTTGTCTTATCCTTCTATTTTATTTCTCTTTCTCTCTTTATTTGTTCTATTTATTTATTTTATATTTATTTATGAACTTTCATCGACATATTCTATGAATATTAATAACAATAATCTGAATGATATTTCAAATGAAATGGTCATCCCCTTCATCCAAAGTGATTCTGTGTCTGTTCTGCGAGTGATGGCGTTCCGCTTCTTTGTGAACTTCTCGTGTGGCAGCGACGAAGACATCCAGCGTCTGCTGCTGCAGCCCTCTTTCTTCGACGTCTTCGTCTCCCACCTGTCCTCCTCCTCGTCCTGTCTGCGCCACGAGGCAGCGCTCCTCGCCTGCAACATCGGCGCCGGCACCTCCTCCCAGGCATGCACCCTCCTCCGGCCGAGGTGTGTCTTCGCCCTCTGCCACATCGCCCAGGCAGACACACACAGCGCCCAGTGCCACGCGCTGAGGGCACTGAGGAACGTAGGGCTGCTGGGGAAGGAGGCGGCTGGGGTGATTGTGGAGGCTGGGTGTGTCGAGGCAGTCGCGCAGATTCTGAAGAGAGGGAGGTATCGGAGTGTGGTGTGCGAGGCAATGGACCTGCTGTGGGTGCTGCTGGGGCAGTGTGAAAAGAAGGATAATGAAGAAGAGGAAGAAGAGGAAGAAGATGAAAAAAAAGAAGAAGTGGAAAAGAAAGAAAGAGAAGAAAGAGAAGAATCGAAGCTGTTTGTTGAATCGAGAAAGCGAAAAAACAAAGTTGCTGAGCAGCTTTCAGACAAAGGCGGAGTGGCAAGTTTGGTTGAGCTTTCGATGGAGAAATATGAAAGTGTGAAGAAGAGGTCTGTTTGTCTGCTGAAGAAGTACTTTCCAGAGGCAATTTTAGAAGAGGAGATGGCAGAAGAGGAGATGGAAGAAGAGGAAGAAGGAGAAGAAGGAGAAAAAGAAGATGGATATGACAATTATGCAACAAAAAGTGCGTTCAATGGCAATTGGCAAGTGGCAGAGAAGCCGATGGGGATGTTGGGGGCGAGTGGGAAGCAACCAGATCCTTCGTTTTTTGAGCTGATTGAAACATCTTCTTCTTCCATTTTCTCTCAAAATGTGCCAATTTACCAGACGCTGGATGCATTTCGCTCGACTCTTTCGGAGTCTTCGCATGAAACAAGTGAAAATACAAGTCGTTCCTTTTCATCATCATCATCATCATCATCAGTTGGCTCATTGCGTTATCATTACTCTTCGCCAAGCAACATGAATTCACGAAATTCTTCATTCACTTCTTTTTCTTCTTCTCCTTCATCATCATTTTCTTCTTCTTCTTCTTATCAGCATTCTCCGTCACTCATTTCACCCAACTCACGTTTTCCTTCCTCAAAATCCTGTTCTCTTTCACAATCAGCCTCAATTTCATCTTCATCTTGTCCAATTGCAAGCTCGTCCTCAAACACTTTCTTTTCTTCTTCTTCTTCTCCTTCTTCTTCTCTTCTTCCTTCTCATTCTCCAGCCACTTTATCTCAATTGCAGGGTTTCAGCAGCCAATATGCCAGCAATTCTTCCACAGCCACACAGCTGCCTCCATCTTCCCTTCCAACGCCTCATGTTTCTGAGCTCCAGCCGCCTTTCAGCTTCGACTCTTCACTCTATCTGAAGCACAAAACTCCTTCAGGGCTTGCTCCGCTTTCTTCGTCAGTGTTTATCCGTCCTTAACAGTTCCTGCGAAACATTCTGTTTGATGTTGGGATGACTGGCAATTTATGTTTCGAGTTTTGGACTGATTATTGACTTTATTCTTTTGATCCGATTATTTATTTTGTTTTTTTGCCCAAGCATTTTGTGAAATAATGTATGCCAAAGATATGAAAAAAAAAATAACATTAAAAAGAGCTTCAATGTTGATTTATGATCTTTGGTGAATTGTTTGACGAAAAATACAAAAAAAGTTTATTTTGTAAGTTAAAAAAGAAAGCTAACAAAAGATGTTATTTGCAAATTGTAACATCCAAAAAAAAAACAACTAAATAACAAATATGTATAATTTGAAGAGTCAAATACAAACATTTTGCTTTGCTTTCTTTTATTTTCCAAACAATAACAACAGATTTTGAGATAGATTTTTCATTCAAATTGCGATATCTTCCAATCTGTTCAATGAAATTTCAAAAACAATTTATTGTTATTTCTTTTTAATGAAATAAATAACTTCCCTAGCCGCTAGAACTTTCTGATACATAAGCTGTGGATGCCAAAGTGAAGCTAATTGATCCAACTTTTGAAATTTCCTCGCATTTCTGTTCGATTCTTGTTTCAGGAGCAAAGCAGCAGTGTAACCTTCGTTCTTCATCTTCATCTATCTTATCTGCCCCATCCAGAGCTGCGTGTCGTGAACTTCGATATTTTCAAAGAGTAGAACTGAAGTAAAGAATGTTCCAGTTGACAAGAATTCATCATTTTCCGCTGCTTCTTCAATTGGCCATTCTGATGTATCTGATGTGCTGTTATACAATTTGGCAGCAAAGAAATATATGAAGATACGTCTGAGGATTGTTGCATGTGAAGAAGGTGGTGCGTATACAAATCAAAAGAAGCAGTAATTGAGAGCATAAATGATGATGCTGGGTTGTGTTATGTTGCGACAGGCGTTTCTTTCACTTCCGCTGGTGGCACCGCTTCCGTAGCTTGCGGCGTCGATGGGAACGAAGCTGTGATACAATCGGATCTTTTCGGTGGAAGATGTGAATGCGTTCGTAAAGATTACGAACTGTTTGACATTTCGGTGGTTGGAAACGTTATCTTCTCAGCTGAAATATTTGGTGGTGAAGCTGGACGAGGAAGTAATGGGGCGAGGGGTTGCAGTGTGTGAAGTGGGGGAGATTGTGGAGAAGGGGTTGGATGCTGCGGGGCTGAGGATGGAGGATGTGGTTCTGTCACCAGCAGCGATTGCGCTGGCGGTGCTGGAGGAGCGAGAAGAGGCAGATGAAGGAGAAGGAGAAGATTTTAATGAGGAGGAAGAAGAATTCTTTGGAGAAAGAAGCTGAGGACAGTTGGTAGCTTTGAGCTTTTGTGCGATGAGTTTTGAGAAGAAGAAGAAGAAGAAAGAGAAGAAGAAGTTGATGATGATGATGATGATGATGATGATGATGATGATGATGATGATGATGATGATGGAGTTTATGCTGAATGATCAGAATGCAAGGCAACGACTGCTTTCACAAAAAAATTCTTGCTGTAGCAGATATGAAAAAAGAACGAAAGAAGAAAAAGAAGAAAATGCATCTGAAAGAGAAATGGAATGAAATAAGTTCGATGATGCTCTTTGGAGGAGCTGGGCGGCAAAGGCGAGCAAGACTCATTTGAAGAAAATGCAGGCATAATGAACAGATTCAAATTTCATAACAGACAACTGCAGCAAGAGAAGGAAGATTTATTTTGTGTTGCAACATGAGAATTTGATGGCTATTCAAACAACAAAATTCTCAAATAAGAAGAGGATGTTCTTTCCATCAGTCAAATTAAAAAAATCTCGTCAATGAAGAGATTGGAGGAGGAGAAGAAGAAACCATATAATCAACAAAAATGTTGCTTGAAATAGATCGTCTCTGGGAATGATGCTCAACACAAAAAATGCTGTTGGTTGTGATGGGGAAAAATGATCGATTAAAATAAAGAAATTTGTTTTGCATTGATTATAAAAATTCCTCAAAAGAACGCATACACCCTCCCTATTGCAAAAGCAGAGGATTGTTCAATCACTTCCGTTGTCAATTTCCTTTTTCATTGTTTCCCTGTGCTCCTTTCTCCATCATCCTTTTTTCTCCTTAAATATCCTTCTTTCTATGTTTTCATCCATTTTTTTTCCTGAAAAATATATCTCCGAATTTTATTCTTTCCAATAACTGTCCAATTGTTGTCATTCCATTTCGCTCTCATCAAAATGCTTTGAAATTGAATTTATTTTCATCCCCTCTCCCAACTGAATACAAAAAATCTGCAATTCACATCTGCTGATTGTCTCTCGGCATAGCTCTCTTCTTATGATCTCCTCATAAAAGCAAATGAATGGCCATTTATATAATTTATCAGATTCTTGCACTCTGAGAAAGCCACAGAGGGAAGCATCTTTTAAAATGAACGAGATCTATTAAAAAACGCAAACATCAAACTTTTCATACATTATTTTGGAAAATGAATTTCCTTCAAAGATGCTTTTCATAAAAATCATCTCGCCCAATTCCACCATCAATTCCCCGCCGTCGCTGTCTCGTACCAACGCACAAAATAATATCGCCTATCCTGCAGAAAATATTCGTTTACAGATCAATCATCTTTTCAATGGTTAATTTCATTCAAAGAAAACAACTCGATCAGAACATCCATAACAATAAACTTGAAAAGTTAAATCATTGTTTTTTCTGTGAAATATCTTGCAAAAAATGTCATTATTCACTTTGATGACGTGAATGCATATATTTTCATGACTATTTTGTGTTTTCTATTTTTTGTTGTTTCCGCCTTTGAAGGATGTTCTTGTTGAATTTGAATGGGAAATTGGGGATGGCTTCTGTGTTTCTGTGGATTTGCAAAAATGCAGGAGAAGGGCGAATTGAAAGCACTCATCGGTTTGGAAACATCGATTCCCCCGAATTCGAAATGATTGTGATGATTTCTCTCTGTCTCTCTTTGCTTGTTTTTTTGATGAATTGATAAATGAGCTGGCGCACGGGGATGAGAAAGAATAGAAACAGAAAATGGAAGAAGAAGAGCAATTTGTGCCTGTTTTGATTACTGAAATGCTTGACAAAACGAAAATGAATAATAACGAATGAAGAAAAGAAAAACGACAATGGAAAATTCTGTGTGGCTGTGAAAGCATATGAACTGTCGCAAAAAGCTGAATGGAACAAGGATTAGTCGTTTTGTCAATCATTCACTGAGTTGAAAAATTGGAAAGATGATTGTTGATGAAGAAGAGAAGGATGAAAAATCACTGATTGTCCTTTTCGAATGATGTTTTTCATCTCATGATTGACTTCGTGATTTGTTGAAAAATAGCTTGAATAAACTTCAAAAAGCGGAAAGGACTGTTTTGAGGTCGAGGAGCGTTGGTGAATGGAATGCATGATTTCACTTGTTTCATTAGTGATGATTTTGCAATATTTTTTTTGTGTGTTGATTTATTAAAGTTTCTTCAAAATGATGACATTGAACGAGATGTCATCAGAAGCGCCTCGGCCACGCTGAGCTTGACATTGTAATTGAGGATCTTTTTTGTGAACAGATGATTCAATGAAAAATATTTGGAAGAGACCATTGCAGAGCGGCTGTGCTTGGTGAGAGAAGCGACCAGAGAATCGGAAAAGAAAGGGAATGGAAATGGCTTTGGTAAGAGGATTATAGGAGGAAGAAAGCAAAATGAGAAGAAGGGAAAGAAGAAAGAGAACGATTGAATTCTGATTTGGGTGATAACAAGAAGATGAAGAAGAATTTGAAAATATTGGGGTTTTCTTTTCAAAATGAAAAGTCGGAGCAACAATTCAAAGTCAGCCAATGACTTGTGGATATACAGCTTAATTCATGAATTGCAGTTTATCCATCTCAATTTTTGTGTTGCAATTTTCAATTCCTTCTGAAGTCAATTTATCAAATACGATATTTTTTCCCAGCCAACAACATCATACAAAGCATTCTTAACTTCTTCACAAGTATCATTTGAAAACTTTCTCGATTCTTTATCACATCATCTTCTTCACTTTCTTCACCTTCTTCTCCTTCTCCTTCTCTTTCTCCTTCTCCTTCTCCTTCTCTTTCTCCTTCTCCTTCTCCTTCTCTTTCTCCTTCTCCTTCTCCTTCTCCTTCTCCTTCTCCTTCTTCTTCTTCTTCTTCTTCTTCTTCTTCAAAGCCTTCTTCGATTTGTTTCAAAGAAATTGTCATCTTCATTTCATTTAAGTTCTCATCGAATTCGACTTCCAATCTAATCTTTCTATGTTTGGATAAATATGCCTTTAATTTTTCTGAATAGAAAATAATATCAGCTAAAGTTGTATATCAACGGAAATGATTCTATATCTCATTGACAAAAGCCAACCAGAAAGTGCACAATAAAGAATATAAATTGAATCTGAATTATTTATTTGGAAGTTGAAAGAATTCACAGAAAACAGAAAGAACAAGGTGGGAAAAGATTTCTTTGAACAAACAGTTGAAGAACTGGTTTTATTCAAATTTCACAATGCAGTTTGCATTCAATAAGTTACGGAAGATGAAACAAAGGGAGAAAGCGATTTATTGGAAAATCAATATTTGAAGGACAATTCAATGAGATGAGAGCTTCTGCAGCTAACAGGCAAGTTGGAATCAGTGAAACAAAAGAAACAGATATTTTTGAAGAGATTGTTGCTATGCTTGAAGAAACTATTTTTGAAAAGAAAAAAAACAAAAGATTCCAAAAAGCAAAAAGCAGAATTTGCATTTGATGAAAAGGAGAAATTAGAAGAAATGAAGTGGAAGTGTTTTAATGCGAGATGAGTCAAGGATCTTTGAAAAAACAAGCGATGACATATTCTTCAATTGAAAAGAAGATGAAAACTTATTAAATTTTCTCTGATATGGAAAATGAAAGAATTTGTTGAGAACCTGAAAAAATACATTTTTTCCAGAAATTATTGTGACAGCTGCGCTGAAAGTGAGTGTCAGGATGTGTGCAAAGGTGGATTTGAGGAGGATGAGGGAGGCATCTTGGGGGAGGACAAAACCACTGAGGGCATACTCGATGGTGGCGCATGGAGTTTGTTGTGGATTACCGCAAGCATCAACATCAGCACCACTGTTGGAAACAATTTTGCTCTGGTTGATGATTGGAAGCCAGCCATTATATTCAGCGTTTTCAGCTGTTCCATTATTCCACACTCTTTTCGATAGGGTTGTTGAACCACATTGCTGGAAAGGAGATTGGGTGATACTGCTTCCATTGAAAAACACATCGTTTCCTCTGCCATTTGTTGCTGTATTTCCATCGAAGAAACAAAAAGTGATGAATCTTATTTCATTCATCCATGGAAATGTCACTTTCGTAAAAATTCCAGCTCAACCACGAGTTGTTGAATTTATCAATTTGTTATTTATAAACTGGCACTCAACGATTGAAAACTGACTTTGTTTACTTTGTGGAGGATTATAAAATGTTGAAGAACCAGCAGAATCACCACCTGAATTTGAGATGCACTTGCATTTGGAAAACAGGAATTGAGCATCTGAGGGTATGTAATAGAGGGAAAAGTACCAACCAGTTCCACACCAATCTGTTATTGAGCAACTTTCCACTCTGTTTTCTGAGAATGTCCAAACAGAATTAGGTTGATTGCAATACAAATAAGCAGCTCCTCCATGAGCAGCTGAACAATTCGTGAAATTTGATTTTGCGAAATTGATATTTTGCAAATATCTGCAAAATAATACTCCACCTCCAAACTCTTTTTCTAAACAAAAACAATTGTGAAATTAACACAATGAAATTCTGAGATTTGCATTTTTACATTCAACATGAAGAGCGTTACACTAACTATCTCCACTTTCTGTCTATTCCCATTCGCACGACTTCAAGAAATGGCTGCTTGCATCAAAAGAAACCAATCTTGCTTGTTTCTTTCTTTGAGATTCAATACAAATTTTCTTCATTGCCGCATTTTGTGAAGAAAGAGTTTGGTGGAGGTTTGAGAATCGAAGCCCAAAAAATGTTAATACAGTTTTCTTCGAATTTTAATGATATTATTTTATTGTGGCGATTACAGCTCAGCCAACTTTTTGATATCAAATATATTTAGCAACAAACAATCAAAGAGAAAACACAAAAGAACAAAGATAGTTATTTCAAGCAACTGAGCTGTTTTTGGGAAAAAGAAGTCGAAGTGAGAGTGAAGTGAGAAATTATGGATAAAAAGAGAAGTGGTTGGTTTCAGAAGATATCAATCAAAGAACAAAAGGGCGAAATGTTTAACTCAATCACTTCAACATTGTAACAAAAAAAAATTCAATAACAGTTAAAGAGGAGAAACAAAAATTAAGAAACTTCTGATATATATAAGTTTATATGTATCAAAGTATTTCGAAATGAATATACAAATATTTCTAAAACGCAAGCATCTCTTCTCTTTTTTAAGAAGAAAAATAAATTTGTTTGTTGAAATGATTTCATACAGATTCTCGTTGATGCGTTTGTGTGAATGAGGGAAGTGAACAATTTCTTTTCTCAAGTTAGAAAACAGTCATTTGGAGTTATCAGTCTGCAACCATTCTGGTGGATCAGTTTGAACAAAGAATTCCCAGTATTTAGCCATTGTCCATCCTCTCTTATTACAAAGCATTTTGTCGTGTCTCATCCACTTCGGCGGTTCTGTTTTAACTTGCTTGATCCAGTGCATGGCCATTGTTCTGCCATTCTTGTCGGAAAGTGTGATACTGTGTCTCATCCATTCTGGCGGTTCTGATTTCAACCAAAAAATCCAATTCATAGCCATCGTTAATCCATTACAATCGTTCAAATAAGCGTCATGTCTCATCCAAGTTGGCGGTTCTGTTTTCACTCTTTCTATCCAGTGCATTGCCATTGTTTTTCCATCATTATCAGAACAGGTTATTTCGTGTCTTATTACTCCCGGTGGTTCTGTTTTTTTCACCGCAATCCACCTCATTGCTTCTGTTCTTCCATTTTCATCAGCAGGTATATTGTCGTGTGTCATCCACTCCGGTGGTTCACTCTTAGCGTTATTTCTCCAATGATCAACCATTGCCCGTCCTTTCTTATTTTTTAGTGAAATGTTATGTCTCATCCATTCTGGCGGCTCTGTTTTGACATTATAAATCCAGAACATAGCCATTGTCCATCCGTTATGATATGCAAGTGTAATATCGTGTCTCATCCACTCTGGCGGTTCTGTCTTCACATATTTGATCCACAGCATGGCCATTGTTGATCCGTAATTATTGCAAAGTGTGATGTCATGTCTCATCCATTCTGGAGGTTCTGTTTGAACAAATTGAATCCAACACATAGCCATTGTCCAACCATCCTTCTGAGTTAGTGTAATATCATGTCTCATTAATTTTGGTGGCTCTGAATTGACAAATCCAATCCAATACATAGCCATTGTAAATCCGTTATTATCAACAAGTGAAATATCATGTCTCATCCATTCTGGAGGCGCTGTCTTGACGTTTATGATCCATATCATTGCCATTGTTGCACCATAATTGTTGCGAAGTGTGATATCATGTCTCATCCATTCTGGTGGCTCTGTTTTGACTTCTTGAATCCACTTCATCGCCATTGTGGACCCATTCTTATTGCCAAGTGTAATATCATGTCTTATTGCTTTTGGAGGATCTGTCTTTTTCTCAGTGATCCAACGCATTGCCTCTGTTCTTCCTTTATCATCCCTCTTCGTTGTTAAAGCATCGTAATTGTTTTCCATTTTGATAAAAATTAAGATCAGCAGATATTTGTTTGTTGCTCAAGATTGTTCTTTTCAATTTATGTGACAGATCGTTTCTCACAAGAACTTTATTATGGTTCATTATTTTTTTTATTATTGGAATTAATAAATTTTCAAATGTTGATAAAATTTGAAAAGAGCAAAACATGTTTACCAAAGAAAAAGAATATGGAACAAAATATTTTGTTTCCAATTTTTGTTCCACACATTCAAAATACCTATAAGTTATATTTCAAATAAATCTATTTCCCTTTATCAAAATTTTCACACTTTTCATTATATTCTACATATTTATTATTCACAAATAATAAATTGAAAGCTTTCCTGGTAAACAAAACCTGGATCCAAGTGTTTCAAGTTTTTTTGCATTTTTCAACAAAAAATAGAACGGGTTAAGTCTTAAAGAAAGCGAAGCGCTGTTTTGAAAGCCCGTTTCTGAGTTATTTATTATCGTTTCAATTCATTGCATATCAATATTATATAATTTATTCTGATATTTTTCGAATTGTCTAAAAATTTTATAAAATTGTTTTTTTTTATCTAAGAAAAATGATCAAAAAATATGTAACAAAATTATTGCGCTTTCAAAACATGTCCATGGAAGTTGAATCTAGCACATCTGTAGTGAATTCTATCACTGATGAAATATTGAACGAAACTGAAAACTCTGTGTTTTCGAATGACACAAAAATATCTGATATTTGAAAATATTTTGTGAACATTTTTTTATTATTATTGATTTTTTATCATAGAGAACGAATGAAGAAAAAAAAGTCAAGGACAAACACGAACAATCCAATAACATTTTCGAAAATGTTTGTATTTTTTCATTATAAATGAAGAATTTATCATTATTATTTTCATCAGACATTTTTGATTCCACTGACACAAATTCGCACTCTTTCCGACAATTTTGATGAAAATGAATTCATCGGAAGGGAAGAAGTGTGCGAAATAATGATGTCGTACATGAAGGAATATCTTTCTCCTTCAAAATAAAATCCACAAAATTCATCCTCTTCGTTTTCCACTTCTTCATCATTATAAATGAATAATCACCATTTATCTTCTCAACAAAAAACTCCTTATTTCAAGCCTACCGTTACAGATTCAACTAAAACACCTTCTTTCACACACATTTTTCCTTCAATTAAATTTTCTTCAAAAAAATATAAATCTTAAAAATATGACAGCGCCATCGACTATTCAGAATCAGAAGATGTAACAAGAAAAGTTTCTGAGGACGATGAAAATGATGAAGAGAATGAAAATTCTTTGATAGAAGAAGAAGAAACTGATAATGAAGAGAAGAAAAGAAAAGTATTATCCGAAAAAGATATTCACGAGATAATTGACAAAACAAATAACACTGTGAAGTATTTCAGAAATGATCATATGTTTCAAGCTGAAAAGGCAGAGGCGATCAGCAATCTTTCTTCTTCAACAAAAATATCTGCTTGTGCTTCGCCCCCTCCCACATCCTTCTCAGAACTTTTCCAAACATCTTCCACATACTCTCTAAATTCTCTCTCTTCATCTCTTTCATTATTATCTATCATTCCTTAGGTTAAAGTGTGTTGAAAACGAAGCACACTTAACAGCCGAATTGACGATTTGTAAAAAGATATACACACAATAATTCATGAGAAATTTATTTGACAATGAATATTTGAGAAATTTTGTGAAATTTTGATTTTTTATTTAGAAAATTAAATACGAACTTTTCAAAAATCCCATAAAGAATATTTCAAAATTTAAAATTTGAACGTTATTAAAGCAAAGAAATTAATGCAAAACGAACAGCAACAATCGTCAAACCATCAAATCAATGAACATCAAATATCACTTGATTCAATGTCTGATGAACAAATTGTCTCTCGTGATTCTTGCTTAAATACTTTAATTTCAAACGACAAAGTTAGCGTTTATTTAAGCTTTTCTTAATGTTAATTATCATTTGAAGAAACAAACAGTGGAAGCAATCGACTTAAATGAAAAACCAATGAATGAGTAAAATGAGTTGGCTGTTTGGCCATAATTTAAAAAATTTTTTAAACAAATAACAAATATTAAATTTTCGAAAGACTGATATATCTTATTATCAATCAGCAGAAAAGGATAATGAAGCGCTGATCAGTCGAGAAGAAGTTTGTGAAAGGATGTTGCAACTAATACGACAAATCCTTTCACCTGTAAGAACTAGACCAGAAAAAAGAGAAACAGAAAGAAATATATACAGGTTAGGTTAGAAAAAAAAGTTTAACCTAAACTGAGAATTTGAAGGGTTTGAAGGACTTGAATGGAATGAAAATGGGTTGAGAAAAAAGAGTAAAGATTAATCTATTGTTTGATATATTTTTTGTGAAAATTGGTTGGATGGTTGACCGGCAAAATTCAAATGAAGTTGTGGGTCTTTAATACTGCTAACCTAATTTAAATAATAAAGCTTCCGATCTTTCCCGCTTTTTGCTCCAAAACTTTTTGGAATATTTTAAAAATGTTGTTTTTCAATGAAATATATGTTTTGATTGTTGAAAATAAATTATTGTTTGAGAAATCCTTTTTTTAACAATGAATATGATGATTATTTTTAAAAACTTTGTTATTAACATGAATAAAGTGTTTATAAAAAAGGAATGAGATGAGTAAACTGCATTAATATACAAAAATATTGATTTTTTCTTTATTTGATTAAATGGAAACATAAAATCTTATTGTTTTCATTCGTCAATAAAAATATTCGGTTTTCATAAAAAGAACTGATTAATTTGCCTGTAAACAGCTTTATGTTCTAACCTCCTAACCATGAATACTGATAAAAAGAATTTACTATTCACTTTCAAAGATAAATCAACAAAATTTGGCAAACTTGTATCATAAAGTTCAGCTTTTCCTTCTGATGAAATCTTATCTGCCTTACCGTTGATTTCCTGATAAACAGAAATTCCACTTCGTTTCACTTGCAAATTCATGATCGAGCTCTGGAAAATTGAAAAACGAACTAATCAAAAAATTGAATCATAATCAATATTTTTTAATTACAAAATAGCCAACATACTTGTAAATTAACTCTTGTTCAATATCGACAACATCTGATACGCCAATTTTCCTCTTTGGAAAAATCTGAAACAAAAGAATAATTGATTGATCATGACCACAATATGTTGCGGAACAAACCATTATCTCCATCAATCTTGATCACTTCAAAGGAAAAAAATTTTCCTGATAAATCCAATTTATTTCTTGTGTATATTTGAAGATTTTGTGATTTATTCAAGTTTGGAACATCACTTTAACATCAATTTCTCACAGTTAATCGATTTTTCCTGTTCTTTTTTCGTATTAGAAAACTTGCTATGTTAAGAAGATTCCGATACGCTGGAGATAAATAGTTTGCGGAGCATTTTTCATTGGTGCTAATTTTATTATTCTATTCAATTAACAGCAAAAATTCTATGAATTTCTACAGTTTGTTTATGATTTCTTTCGTTTTTATTATAGGCAATTTATTTTCTATAAAGAACGAAATCAAGAGATCACCAATCAAAAGGAAGACGAGAGAAGAGCACAGAAAGGAGTTGCATCGCCTTCGCAGCCAGATTTCTACCGTTTGCCACCACTCACTCCAACAACTACCCCTCATCACACTCCTTCAATTCGTTCAAATGCAATTTCCGCTCCTTCTTCTCCTTTCTTCATCAGCCCACCAATGTCCCCACTTCGTCAATCTTCAACCGTTCAATTCAGTTGCTTCGACGATGTAATTTCCACTCCATCACTTGAAAGGATTGCAAACAATGCTGCTCAAAAGGAAAAAGCCAAAAAGAAAAAAATGGACAACGCTGACCAAATATCTTCTATTTCTCAGTGGCTTATGAATTTGAAAAATGATGATTTCTTACCCAAATTTGATTTTAACTCAACCGTCTTGGAACAGTATCCAGAGCAAATATCTTTGGATTGCATTCGTGAGTGTGCACATAAAAGCATTTTCCCAAGGCCGCTGTTTTCCGTTAGGAAAGAAAATCTTGACGAGCTCTGCGCAGAGAGAATGAAAAGAAATATTGACAATATAGATAATTCTTCAACAGACGAATTTCCAGACAAACTCAGTTCAGGCAACCACAAGGAAAATGAAATAACAGAACAATCTTTACAATCATCAAATGAGGAGGAGACGAATTCATCAACTGAGACTTTCTATTCTGAAGAATCTGAATCGAAAGGAATGGATAAAAGTTCTGATAGGAGCGATCCTTATGCACAGTCATCAACATTTTCGGATTCACTTGTTGGATATTCATCTGCATCCGTTTGTGCATGTCCAGAAATGTTTTCGAGTCATTTTCAATTCATGCAAAGAACTGCAAGTGCAACAGAAGCCACAAATGGAACAAATGAACATTTTTACCCCGAGATAACACGAAAAGCCGAATACGAAGAATTTCGGAAAGAGTTTCACTACGATAAAAATCAATCAAGTTTCAATATTCGTTCATCGCAACATGTTGATCTATCTTTATCAAAGGAGAACACGATAAATCAAGTTCGTTACGATAATGTCGAGGAGATAATTTCTGTTTTTGAGCAGCAACTCATGCTTGTGAACGATTTTAATGCTTTGAAGGACAAAATATGTGGTGCAACGATTTCAAATGTTACAATTGTTCAGCTGGAAGAGCAATCAGAGAAGGAAGATCCAGACAATTACAAAAAACAGGAAAAGAATATCAAAGAATTAAAGAAAATCTGTGTAAAAAGAAAAAAAAGAGGGAGACCCAAGAAAAGCAGAACCGTAAAATTCATCGAAGGAACATTAAAGAAATACCAAAAGACGGATGAAACGGAAAAGAAAAGAGTGTACAAACAAAGGCGTTCTTCATCCGATATATATACTGCATCCAAACTTTCAACCATATCGACAAGAAGACAATCAGAGAAAGAAAATCAAGAAAAAGAAGGAACTGAAAATAAACAATGTCCTGACAGTGGGAGAAATTTTCAGATTAATGAAGAGCTGCAAAATATTTCATTTATCGATATCAGAAAAGTTCTTCATGGTGAAAAAGTGAGTGTCAAAGGTTCGAAGGGAAAGAAAAAAAAACTTTCAGTGAACGAAATGGATAGAAAACAAACCGCTGAAGATAAAGAGATCATGCTGATAGATAATGATAAAGAAGAAAATGAGAGTTCGCAGGAAAATTGTGGAAGCATTGCAAGTTCAGATTTGGCAATTTCAAAAGCGAAAGGAAGAAAACAAAAGAAACAAAGATCATTTCTGAAGAAAAAGGAAAAGAAAAAGCGAAGGACTGTTTTTGACACGGCTGAGACGAAAAGTGCTCTGTTGCACAAATTGAATATGTCAAGAAAGAAACCGTACACATTTATTGAGCAAATTACAACTGATGAAGCTTTCAGAGTGAGAAAAACAAGAAAGGAATTGTATGGTTATGAACAAGACGAAGAGTTCAGGCCTTTGGATTTGATTTCAACTGGATCTTCCACACCAGCGATGGATTCTCCACGCTTTGTCTACGACACACCAAATCGATTATCTAATGCACTCAGAACTTACAGCGCGGAGACTTTACAAACATATATCAAAAGAGGGACACCAACATACGGAGAAACATCAAAAAGTCATAAATGGGTGAGGGGAATGTTTTGTTTGTTTTGTGAAAAGTTTCATTTTCCAACGTGGCCATTGGAGGAAGATCCAACATATGGATTTCTCAAGCTTTTGGGAATTGGACTTCGTTATTCAGTGAAGTCTCTGTGTGCTTCTATCATCCCAAGTTTGTATTTTCTTTCTGAAAGTCAATCTGATTCATCCGTCAGTGTGAAGGTGAAGCTTGCTGTGAAGCAAGCAATGAGTGAGATTCGTGCTGCGAAGACAAAACTGTATCACTTCAATATTGATACAAAAGGAGGAGCAAATTTGATTAAATCCAAAAAGAAGGAGCCTTTAATTGTCGGAGATCTTGAAAGAATTATTGGATGTATTCCAGACTGGGTGTTGGAGAAGCCAAGGGAAGCATCCCTTTTTATTTTTGCTTTGTCGACAGGTTCCAGAAGCATAACGTGTTCTATGGTGAAGCTGAAAGATATCGTTCGGGTGTTCGCCAAGCCAGGTTCAACCTTTCTGAAGGTTACGTTTAATGTTGAATGTGGAAAAGGGTACAGAATGGATGACCATTGCGTGACCCTGGAGGGGGACATTTGTTCAAAAAGCAGCTTGAATTTCATTTGGTGGTTCGAAGAATACTTAGTGCAAGAATTCGGTCTGTCTCTAACTCAGTTTGATAAATGGGACCTGAGGGAATTAGCTTGGGAGCGCGTATGGGGCTTGCGCAAAGGTGCAATGAGAGTGAGGATACAGAAGAGGGCAAAACAGGCAGGCTATCCCGATAAGCTTTTTGGCTTCCACTCTTTACGATCAGGGTTTCTTTGTTCCGCTCTTTTGAAAATTGGGAACAATCCTTTAAAGAGAGAAAGCGTTCTTGAAACTGCTTCATTTATTGCGAAGTGGAAGTTTGGCGGACCAACAGAGGAGGAGTATGTGAGCAGAACAACAAAAGCAACTATTATTTCCAACCGAACAAATTTTCCTAACGATGTATTGGAGTCTGAGGAGCCGTTTGCCTTGGATTTGTCAAACCCAACTGTTTTCCATAATGTCGAAATCAAAAGGAGTGAATGGAGAATAGAAAGCATTTTGGACATATTTCGATTTTACGTCTTGCAAATTATTAAGTTCACCTGCTGGAAATTTGGATATCTATCTTCGTATATCTCCAAATTGCATTCGATGGCAGCAGCAAAGTTTGTGAAGGCACATGATACTAAAAGAAAGAAGAATCAAACAGCTATTCATGCATGCAAGGAGTATATTCTACAACTCGTTAAGACCAGTGGCGGAGATTTGATAAACTTGGCAAATGAATATCTATCGCAAATAGATGACTATCTTGATGGAAAGATCATGTTGGAAGTTTCAAACTTTAAGCCAAAGGAAAAGCTCAAAGAGAACAGAGAAGTGAATCCAATAACATGTTGCAAGACAAGAATCAAGGTTAGGGTTAATTTTGGCAAAAACTATCCTATCACGCGATAGAACACTTTTCGCAGCTTTTCAAGTTGTTATTTTCATCAAAAATTCCGATATTTTATATTGACGATTTATAGTTTTTCAAATATTGGAAATAATGTTGTTATCAAAAAAAGCAAATCTTTTCAATCTTTTTGATCGCTCTTCCATAATAATTTCCAACGTAATTGTTATTCGAATTTATCTTTCTGAACATTAATTATTTCATTCATGGAACAAGATTTTTCATCTGAACAAATTTTTTCTATGTCGACCAATCATGATTTTTCTTCAAATATTTCATCCGACTTCACTTCACCAAAACTGACACAAAGCAGCCCATACGATTGTCCATCTGAGGTATTTTGCTTTTTTTGAAGCTTGTACAAATTGATTTTATATTTATTTATCTATTTTGAAAACAAAAAATCCTTATAAAATAGCTTTCTCTGCAAAATATTAATTATCAGAAAAAAGAAGAAATCGATACTCAAACTCCGGACGAAACCTACATTGCAAGAGAGGAAGTGTGCAAGAAAATGATGAAGCTTATGCAGCACTTCCTCTCTCCAACAAAGCAAAAAACCCCGCAATCACATCATTCATCGTTCACTTATTCCACTCCTCTTCGAGAAAGAACAACTTTTTCAGCCATTTTGACACCTCACAAACCAACAAAAATACTTCAACCAACACTTGATTGTTTTTCGTCATCTGTTGAAAAAGAAAAAGTGAAATGTGAAAATGAAAAAGAAGAAAAAATAAACGAAAATAATGATGATAAAAGCGATTCAGATAATGGAAGTTCTGAAGAAGATGCTGATTTCCTTGAGTCATCAAGTGATTCAGAAGAAAAGGGCTTAGAGGAAGATGAGATTGATTTTGAAAAAGAAAAATCGGAAAGGTTGAAGTTAGAAAAATATAACGAAACCATTTGTCAAATTCCATCATCATCAACTGACAACACAGAACATTCATCATGTCAAAAAATCAAATCCATATCTTCTTCAAACTTCTCCTCTTCCATATCCACTTCAGCTCCTTCTTCCTCTTCCTCCGCATCTGCCTCTGCCTCTGCCTCTTCCTCTTTTTCCTCCTCCTCATCCTCCTCATCCTCTTTCAACAACCAACCTCTCTTGCTCTCTCCATCACACGAATTCCCAACGAAAATGGACGCTGCACTGAAAAGAGTGGGCAAAGAAAAAGCGAAAGAATATCTGAAAATTAAAACAATGTGGTCCGAAGCAACAGCAAAGAAACATGCTTGGGTTGAACGACTATTAATGAAATACGCTGAAGAAGTGGAAGTCAAGCCCTGGCCGCTCACTCCGGATCTCGCCCGCGCCTTCGTTCTTTTCTGCGGAAAAGAATGCATGTATCCTTTATCGTCGATTGGATACATCATTGTCCCTTCCCTGAAAAGAATAAATATTGAAAAAAGAGGAAAAAGATTAAACAGAAAAACACACCTTGCAATGCGGGAAGCAATACGGTATCTTCGCTTTTCACGAAACGTTGAAAAGAATGTGATGATAAAAGAACCAGCATTGATCAAGGATGTAACAAGAATAGTCGAATTCATACCTTCGTCACTTGAATCAAAGGAAATGGAGGCTTCCCTATACTTGGTTGCCGTCCACACTGGGGCGCGGGCTATTACTCTGGCAAACGTGCATCTGTCTGATATTACAAGAGTAATAAAATCAGAAAAAACAAAGAAATTCTTATGCACACTTCGCTACAACAGAACCAAGGGCTCGGCAAATTGGAGGCATGAGGTAACAATAGAAGGACTGGAGGAGGAAGAAAGCGGAGACGACCCTGTTTATTGGTTGTCTGCTTATCTTAGGAAAAGATGTGGAATAACGTTATCAGAATGGATGGATAAAAGGAGTGAAGCAAACCTTGAAGAATTGCTTTGGCCTATCAGCACTGACTCCATGCGAGAACGATTCAAAACTCGAGCGGCTAATGCGGGCTATCCGAGGAGCCTCTTCTGCTTTCATTCACTCCGCAGCGGATTCATTTGTTCGGCGCTGATTAAATGTGGTGCAAAAGAAATTAGGTTAGGGTTAGGGTTAGGGTTAGGGTTAGGGTTAGGGTTAGGGTTAGGTTAGGGTTAGGGTTAGGGTTAGGGTTAGGGTTAGGGTTAGGGTTAGGGTTAGGGTTAGGGTTAGGGTTAGGGTTAGGGTTAGGGTTAGGGTTAGGGTTAGGGTTAGGGTTAGGGTTAGGGTTAGGGTTAGGGTTAGGGTTAGGGTTAGGGTTAGGGTTAGGGTTAGGGTTAGGGTTAGG